>NC_132928.1:26690745-27015030 GCF_047675955.1 Chlorocebus sabaeus | reverse complement strand
ATCTGATAATATTTGGGTGAGCTGGCAATTCATTACAGTAAGAAGACCAAAGGGAAACAATCAGAGTTAGCTTTCATCAGCTTTTTATTTCTTTTAAGCCTCTTTTTTTTTCTTTTAAGCCTCTTTTTTTATTCTATTCTCGACCTGGTTATCATGCAGTTGGTGATGGTTATCCACAACTGGGATGTTAGTTCTCATAACAGTTCCAAAATCCAATAGCCTTCTTTGGTTACACAGCATGGAAAGAGTTCTACCAGTGACATGATTAGATAAAGATACTGAAAATGTGTCTGGACTTCAACCCTTCATAGTTCATTATGAAAGCAGCGTTTTCATATGGGAGTTGTACATAAAATTGCAAGTGGCTATTTTAAAAGTTGTTTGTAAAAAGTTAGATATTCTAGATTTGAATAAAATTGTAAAATACGTGAGAGTGTATTACAGCATTTTAAAAAATGTTTTGCGTTGATTTCCAAAATCAACTTTACATGGTTGGTTGTCTGAAAGGACATATATCCATCCAGACAGTAAAATAATGACCTTAAATGTTTGTAGATTAGAAAGGGAAGTAGGAATTAGCCTGGATAATCAAAATCTACAAATAATCAAAACCCTTTGAGTGCTGAGGAATTTATTTGAGCTTATTCCTCTTGCAGCCAACAAGCATTGGGAGAACCAAAAGACCAAAGAGGGACAAGAGAGAGAATGGAAAAAAATAGGGAGAACTGTAGTAATATCAATAGCTAACATTTATTGAATATTTACTCTTCGTCAGTGCTGTACCAAGCACGTACATGTATTGTCTTATTTAATACATTCGATAACCATAAACACCAAGTACCATTTTCTCATTTTAATGACAAAGACACTGAACAGAGAAGTTAAGTAATCATGTAAGATCACATAGTAAATGTTGGAGCCAGCAGTCTGGATCAAGAGCCTCAGCCTTAACCAATAAGGGGTGTAGCTGTTTCAGTGAAACTACTGTCTCTTCTTTAAATAGCTCCTAGATTGTTACCAGTATCCCTGACTATTGAATCTGACTTGGAAAGAGAGATGGCGACAACAAAAGCTATCTTAAGGAAAAATGTAACAGAATAACAGGAACAGACAAACCTAGATTAGTAAAAAGTCAGAATTTTTTCTTTTTCTTTTTCTTTTTTTTTTTTTTTTTTTGGAAACCGGGTCTCACTCTGTCACCCAGGCTGGAGTGCAGTAGCACCATCATGGCTCACTGCAGCCTCGAACTCCTGTTCCTTCCATTATCTCCTTGCCGAAAATATCTAGTCAGTATCGGTCTCTCCCTTTCCTAACTACCCCTTTTTATTTACTGCATGTACTAGATGGTCTAACATTTGATTGCATTTAATCAATTACTTTCTTGAATTACACTCTTATTTGTTTTATGAGTGTGCGTATTTTATCTCCACAAAGAAGAGCTCTTTGAGATCAAAGAGCCATGTCTTAGATTCTGTAATTGTCGATTTTACTTCTCTAAGTACTACTCACAAGGCTGGGCACACACAGGTGCTTAATGTAAATGCAGGGAATAAATGCTGCTGCCTGAGATTTGATCTCTCTGCTCCTATCCCATTTAGCCATCTGGAAAGGACTGAGAGGCCACACACTTGCGAATCTTATTTCTAACATGAAGGCTAACCATAGATCTTCCCAAGTCAATTCAGATTCCTGTTTATTGCAATTTGCTAGTATATCTGTCGCTCCAAAATATGTGAGTTAATATTTTGGTTTTTGTGGGAATCAAAAGAGAAAAAGCCTGTGGAAGCTACTCAGAAATAAAAAGTTCCACCCTATGTTACTTAGGTCCCAAGTATTAATATTTATTTCCTCATGAAATGTGAGGTCTGGAGAGCCTCACTAATTCCTTTGTAAAAGTTTTGATTCACAGCCTAGTAAATAAAATTAAAGTGACTGCTACCCAAACAGGCTGCTGGACTGTGACATTTACCATATGAAAAAATCCATCTCTTCCCAGGCTTCATGGAAAGCTTACTTCCTAAAGAGGTATAATGGTGGTCAGTAACATCATCTATTGAAGAGCCTTGACAGACTAGTGGGGAGAGACCTGGAATCTCAATTAGAGAAATGGAGTGAAACTCAAACAGTGGGATTTAAGGCCTAAATAAGGACTTTTAAAATGTACGATACACTCTATGCTGTATTCTAACAATATTTTGAGGGACTGATCAGGCTTCTTTTCTCAGGTGTTCACTAAAGCTATGTTTTTTTAAAAACCATCTTAATGTATTTCATAGTTTCAGATGGCCATACACATCCGTGTGAACCTAAAACTCCAAGCTATATGGAAAGTAAATATAGATATTAAATGTAAGAAATGTGACCCGTGTGCTAGAGCCACACAAGTTTTGGAGCTCCTCATTCCCCTGTTGGTCATTTTCATCCCGTATAGTACACAGCATGTGAAAGGCTAGATGGAAAATATGCCTGAGACTGCAAATGCGTTTATGAATCACAAGAGTTTATAAATATAAAATGGCTTGCCTTAGATATTTTATGGAGGCCTTAGTATATCCATATATTTCCTTCTACAATGAGTGCATTTTATGAGTTCCCAAAAGATCCAGAAATTCTTCAGAAGCTGGGAATATTCACAAAAGGGAGGTACAGGTCTGCATAGATGCTGAGAGCTTTAAAATTCTAATAATATTAGGTAGCACAATAGAGACAACAAAAGATGAGTCTATTTCTATCATTTAATGAACTTAATGGTTTTTCTTTTAAAATATAGTGACATGTACTGCTATATGTGAGGTGACATTACATGATATCATTTTTACATGCCTTAAATTGATAGAGTAGTCACAATCTGGCATATGAGATTTTTCAGAAATATTTATAATATGAACTGAATGTAAGTACTATATTTGACTATTTTAACTTTTTGTTCTATATGTATTAAGTAGTTGGTAAAGACAAATCAAGACATATAATATGATGAAGACATATGTGATTTAATACTTGCTTTTAAAAGTTAATGTGTCCGTGGAAGTGTGCTCTCTTACACATATGTATAGCAGGTCACATGGACGCCTGTTTTTTCCCTGTATAAGACAGTGCTTTTGGTATTGCCCTGATTCTGAATGTATGCAATCACCTAGTGCAGCTGAGAGGCCGTGTACTGTGGATGTTTCTTTTAGGATGTTACAGATAAATTTGACCATTTTTTTTAAGGGAGATCCTTGTGATAGTTGGAATTTCTAAAATGCCTCCCCAAAATGTCCTCGCCTAATCTCTATAACCCACGTGTATGACAAGATAGCTCTCCCATGATTGTTATGTTACATAGCACAGTTGACCTTAAGTTAGGGAGGTTTTCCTGGGTGGGTCTGAGCTAATCACATGAGCCTGGAAAGGCAGAGAGCCTTCTCAGCAGATGATGGAATGGGAAGCCAGAGAAATGTGAAGTGCGAGAAGAACTCAATGCTTCATTGCTGGTTTGAAAATCAGAAGGGCCATGTGAAAAGGAATGTAGGAACTTCTGCAAGCAGTAAGCAGCCAGTACCCTGAAAGGCAGTGGGTACCTGAAACCCCACAGGACTGGATTCCTGCCAACAACCTGGATGAGCTTGAAGCAGATTCTTCCCCAGATGCTCCTGATAAAAGCCAGCAGCAGACTCCTTGATTTCAGACCATTGAGAACTTGAGGGAACCCAGCAGAACTGTGCAGACTTCTGACCTACAAAACTGGGAGATAATAAATGGGTTTTTAAGCCACTAAATTTTGTTTTGGCAGCAATAGAAAACTAATGAAATTGAAAATTTGATGGTATTAATTTTTTTGATGTAGAAAAACAGCATAGGCCTCATTATCATTGTCCTCTACTGTCACATCTTTGCATAAATCTTGGAAGTTCTTGTTCCACCCTCACATTTATTTCCAGATTATGCAGGATCCCTAGATAAATTACTAGAACAGTTCAGGCTTCACTTCAAAGTTAGAAACTGGTAGATTCTCTTTATTTCAAGTTTCCTAAGAATCTCGTCTGTTTGAATTATGAAGAAATCTTATCCCTTAAGATAGAAGGCTGGAAAACTTTAGTCTCTCTTGGACGTATATATGAAACCAGAATGATTCTTAAAAGTTACAAAATTATACTATTTTGCAATTAACTCAGACCGTGATTAGGTTTGCAGTACCTCTGAAAATTTGAAGGGTCCTTGCTGCAGCCACACTCACATCATTGGCTTGTTCATCATCAGTCAATATTCTGAGAACACTGAAGGGAAAGAAGATGGTTCTCTGTAGGCCATCCCAGAATAGCTCAAATTGTTTCCCCTGGCTCAGCTAGTACACAAGAACATAATATAAAATGTTCCTTCTGCTTAGTCCCTCTTTGGGAGAAAATGTAAATAGAAGTTTTTTCCCATCACTGTGGGGTCAAGCCATGACTCCAAAAGGAACATGAGTTAAACCAGTTTCAGCCTTGGCAGCAGACATGTGACTTGGTCTCATTCCTTTCCCTTGGGCCCAGCTTTCCTGAGCCACAATTTTATTTTAAACTTGGTAGAAGGAGTTTGGTTTTAATTATGTGCCTTCCTGAACTCCTGATAACTTTCAAGTTGAAAGCTTTTGTGGGGATTTTTCTAAGCCAGTCTCTGGTGTTTTAAGGGCCCTATACATTTCACAAATGAAAACCAGTCTGGTTTCTGTCCCTTTCTAGGATTGCCATCTGAATTAATGGTGATCTTCATTCTGTTCTTTTATTAGAAACAGGTCCAAGCAATGAGATTATTATGGGAGAATTTCAAGAGGTATGAAAGGAAGAAGTCTGCTTCTTAGTTTTGGGACTTTTTTAAAACTGTGGTCTATCTAGCTAATCATTCTTTTTACCTCTACTCTCTGTATTCATATTGGTTTCTGAGCAGCTTTTAGTCTCTTCTTCTCCAGAGTCTCATTCACATTATCTGTTGTCCCCAGTAGGACCATAAAAGCTGTGAAAGTAATTCCTTCTTTGAACAGTTTCTATCCAGTTCAGACACACCAGACAGTCTCATTTTAGTGGCCATGATTTGTCTTCAGTAGAAGGTAGAGCAAAACAATCTTTAACAAAAATACTTATAGAAGTTCTAAGACTTCCAGATTAGAGCATACAGCATAATAAATTTGTGAATTAACCTACCAATTAGAGAAAAGATTCATGCCTTTTCTAAAATATATGATATCATCATGTGCAGATAAGCTATTCAGACTCTACTTACAGAGTAGACTAACTTCTGTTTTTGAGAAGAGAGAGGTAGTGTACAGAGGAGAGAGAATGGAAGGATGGGACCATTGCCAGAGGATAGATAAGATGAGTCCACATTCCCAGCTTCTAAAGGATCATTGATTTGGCTGGAGTCCCTTGGCCCTGTGTTCTAGGACTTCCCCTTATTTCCTGCCCACTCAGCTGACCTCTTAGAATCCTCTTCTCTGGGAGAAGCTTCAGTGTTCATTTCCCTACCCTATGTTCTGCTTGCCTCTTCTGATGTCACTTCCTGGCTCACTGTTCCCCTGAGATTACTTAGGCAAACTCCCACTCTGTCTTATCTCCTCTAGATTTACTCAGTAGTCTCCCTGCAGGATTGGCAGTCAGCTTTCTTGAATGAAGTCGTGTTAGCCTAACAGTTGATTTGATCTGTGCTTAGTTTGAATGACAGGAGGATGAAGAGAAAAAATTAAAGTTAAGTCTTCTGCATCAATCCAGCCACTCTGCTTCTTTACCCAAGAAACCCCAACTTCTCTCTCCCTAAATCCAACTAGTGTTTTTCATCAAACCCCGGATTATCTAGGGTATCAAGAAGCCAAGCAAAACAATAGTTTCTAGAGGTATTCCACCAGTGAAAATTAGGAAGTATGATCTAAAAACCCAAGCCATTTTATGAGAATTGGGGGAATTAAACATTAAACCCTATATACTTTTAAGCTATCTTGCCTTACTCTTTTTAGGCTAAAAACCTGAAAGGAAGCCATTTCAATTACAATGAGAATAATTCACCCTTAGAAGTCCACTTTTCTTCCTTTTTTGAAATAATATTGTTTGTATTAAGGTAACTGTGTTTCCTCTGCTGCATCCAAATCTCACTAATCTCTGAGGTTTCAGGAGGTTTATATGCTCTCCTCTAATTGGTAGGGTTGATTTTCCTAGGACATTGCTAAGGTTAGCCCCTGAAGGCAATAATATTTAAAAAAAAAAAAAAAAAGGATTCCACATAGCTCCAAAAGTCTGGTAAAAGCTGGAGGGAATTAGAGGTAGTGAGGAAAGATTGAGGATTAACTTGCAAGCTCTGTTTTCTCTAATATCTGGATCTAGGTAAATTGTCTACCACCCTGTCTGCTGGATCACTCATCACCTACACATTTTATAAAAGATCACCCAAAAGTAAATTGTTAACAAGGGATGTTAACAAGCCTTTAAAAGCTAATAAACAACAGACTGTGATGTTTGCTTTCAGTTACTCCTGGCAAGCAGAAGTAAGAGTGTAGGTCATCAACTTCCTAGGTGGCTGTAGGGAACACCTCCTACAGTAAGCCAATAGGGACAAAAACTGGTATGGCAATCACAAGTGTGAGCACTGTTATCATTATCTTCCTCCACGTGCTGTCATTTGTGGAAAAATTAATCTAGGCCTCTTGAAAACCCTGTGGAATCTGCCTTTTCATATCCAGGAACCCTCTGGGCTTTTTCTGATTGCTGCTTGATAGTGCTAACCTATTTTTTGTGTTTTTCAATTTTTAAGTGTTTGTGTTTTATGTCAGCCTCCTCAGTGAAGGTCATACGGTATACACAGCCATACTATGCAGCCATATATCTGAGAACTTTCTTGGCTTAATTGTGCTTCCAGAACATTCTAAATGAAAAGCATTAATGTAATTAAAAAAGTAAAGTAATGGAAATTATTAGCATGCATTGATTTATAGATAATGGCTAAGATTGATGCCTGGTAAAATCCTAATTTCCCTGTTTTAATGGAAAAAAAAAACAAAAACAAAAACTTGTTTCGTCACCATAGAGGCAGCTACCAGAGTCTACACAGCAGAATTTAAAACTAAAGATATAGTAAAATCTTACCCAACAAATAGGATACTTACAAAGAAGAAACTAAAAAAAAAACAAAAAAACAAAAAAAAACAAAACAAAACTCAAGTGAGGTTTCACATTTCAAGAAAAAGTCAGCAAAAAAGCATGATTTAATTGTCAGAAAGTTAGGCCTCAGTCTGTGCACACCATGGAGAAATGGGCTCCTAGTTCAATAGGAGGAAGATAAAGAAGGCCCAAGGGACCAGTTTGATTGTAAACAGGTCATTTTTCCATACCTAAGATGATGCGGAAAGTATATCTTTGAAGAGAGCGTCAAGAATGCTACCCCCATATGAAGGGTATAGTTTGAAGGGTATAGTTCTGTTCTACTCAGAAACACTGAGAGAAGCTAAATGGTCTTCTAAATTATTGTTTCATTTGGTTACATGTGGACTCAATTCCCTGAACCAAAGGTACAAAGTTTTAACTTGGTACTCTAACCAGCATCAATAGCCAATATAATATTTTATTTATTTATTTTTTTTTTGAGACAGAGTCTCACTCTGTCGCCCAGGCTGGAGTACAGTGACGCTATCTCGGCTCACTGCAACCTCCACCTCCTGGGCTCAAGCAATTCTCCTGCCTAAGCTTCCCAAGTAGCTGGGACTACAGGCATATGCCACCACACCCAGCTAATTTTTGTATTTTTCGTAGAGATGTGGTTTTGCCATGTTGGCCAGGCTGGTCTCAAACTCCTGACCTCAAGTGATCCACCTGCCTCAGCCTCCTAAAATGCTGCTATTACAGGCGTAAACCATTGCACCTGGCGTAATACAATATTCTTACAATTTAAAAAATGAAAGCAGAGGAATGGTGAGGGGGAAGCTGACATTTTAAGAGTTCACTTCCTTGTAGTTATCACAGTTGATTCTTACTGTTAGAATAAGTGGTAACTTGCCAAGGTCATATTGCTAGATGTCAGAGCAGAAATTAGAACTCAGGTCTAGCCAAGGCCATCACACTTCTCAGAGCATTAGCAATTCAGTTCAGTTAGTGTTTATTGAACACCTATAGTGTTCTGGCCCTGTAGGTACTAAAAATATAATTAGGAATAAGATGGAATTTTAGTGAAACATTCCCTCCATAACAATATGGTTTTTTAAAAAATGTATGTATCTCTTCTGGGTCTTTGTTATCAGAAAAAAAAAATGTGTGTTTTTGTGTGTTTCTCTAATATGATCCTCCCAAAACTCTTATCTTTTAGGAGGTTTTCTTAGTTGGGGCCAATGGGTTACCACTGTTATCTCCATAAACGTGAGAATACATAGTATGCATTCTCATGTTTTCCCTACATTGCTTCAGGTGAACTTGTTAATTACGTTCACAGTGCTCTCCTGGTTCTGTCATGCAACTTGTTCGGCTTCTTCCTCAGTGCCTCCTCTACAGGGCTCTGCACACAGTGGGTTCTTAAATACAATAAAATGTTTTGCATTTGCTGGTATGGAGTTCAGGCTCAATTATTCACAAGTATTTGACATGTCACAATAAATAGTTTTCCTGGACCATGAATTTTAATTCACCCAGATGCTAGGTCTTCTCACAAAGCTAATGAGTAGCCCATAGCCCAGGATCTCAGCTTCACTTGCATACTTTTTGTTTGTTTGTTTTGTTTTCAGATAAGGCCTCACTCTGTCACTCAGGCTCAAGTGCAGTGGCACAAACACAGCTCACTGCAGCCTTGACCTCTTGTGCTCAAGTGATCCTCCTGCCTCGGCTTTCCATGTAGCATGGATCACAGGTGCACACCACTATGCCCAGCTAACTTTTAAAAAATTATTTTGTAGAGATGTGGTCCTGCCATGTTGCCCAGACTGGTCTTGAACTTCTGGGCTCAAGTGATCCTCCTGCCTCCAAAGTGCTGGGATTACAGGTGTGAGCCTCTGCACCCAGCCCTATATATGTGTTAGTTCTTGAGAGATGATTAAAATGTAGTTTCTTTTTTGAAAAAAGACATCAAGAAAAAAAAACTTCAGGTAAAGTTGAGAAAGTAGGCATTGATAGTGTGGGGTATACATATGAGTGCCACTAGAGATTAGATATATAAATGTGGAACAGAAAAAATGCCTGGAATTGTCCTGAATTTTAGATTTCCAACTTTCAGGATTCTCAGCTCACTGTATGAGAATATACCATATAATTTTCTTAATGAGTCCTAATGATTCCCCTACCTCAAATGGGGGCATATCTCCATGTTCAGAAACCTTCGTTTAGTCCAGTGGTATTTAACCAGGGCTGTACAGCAGAATCACCTGGGGTACTTTTTAAAAATACATATAGGAAGGCTGCGTTCTAGACCTACTGAAACAGAATCTCCAGTACTAAGGTTAGGACATGTACAGTTTGCAAAAGTGTGCAGGATTATTCTGATGAGTATAACCCCTGATTTAAAGACAGATTCTATGAGGAAATGTCATCATTTATCAAGGTGACTCTTATTCAGTCCTCTTTAGTCACACGTGCTGTCACTGTATACTTCTCCTGGACAGCTGTAGGGTGTGGTGTGTTGGGTTGTCCTGCTATGTTGTTTGACAAACCAGTGGCTTCCAGGGACTGTTTAATGCAAAACAGTGTCATTGAGTGACTCCTCAGAAGTTCAAGAATTCATTATCCATTTTGTAGATTATTGGACCTTTGTTTCTCTTCCTCCTCTTGTCTGTCTTGAAGATTTTGTTGTTCTGTAACACTTCATAAAAGAAAATAATTAAGTTTATTTAAACCAATTGAATTTTTATTTGCCAGAGTTCTTTTAAAAAAAAAAAAAAAAAGAAGAAGGGATAGGAGGGTAAAGGTCATCTACAGTAAAAAGTAAATGTCAAACACAGACATAAGCACTTTTTGTTGTTTGATTTGTTTACAATGACCAAGCATACTGGTTGTATCTATAAAACTCCTTTCTTTTGAGACCTCAAGAGTACCTACTTTTTTTTTTTTTTAAACCAGCATCCTAGGGACTAGGATGGGACTTTCTCCCCTCTCCCTTACTCTTCTACTTTCACTAGCGATCTGGGAGAAACTGAGGAAGTCTCCTGAGTTTTCATATTTGTAGTTTATTTGTAGTTGCAGTATTCACTCAGGGCAAGGTTGGGAGTTTGTGAACTGAAGGAAATTAATAGAATGAATGTTGAGATCCAGAGAGGCCAAATGTCACATAGAAAGTCAGTGATAGTCACTCCTAGAACACAAGCTTGGCTAGTTAGTTGGGTGGGGAGTTGGGGCAGTTTTTGATCATTTTACATTTTGCTAACTTCTAGTTTAAAAAGATGCTATCCCTAATACCTCAAATCTAGTGAGTCATGGCATACAAAGAAGTGTGAACTACGGCTAAGTCACCTTTGTGTAGTCAATTTGATTGCTTTTCTTAAATGGCACCCCCATCTCCAGCTGTGAAGTTCAGCCATCTGATTTGAAAAGTGCATTTATAGATGGAAATAATACAAATCAGTCTCTTGCTAATGCTGTTTTCTTTTCTTTTTTCTTTTTTGTTTTTGTTTTTGTCTCCTTTCTCTAGCATGAAAGACTTTCTAGGTAAGAACTCTCCCTGTTATATATGCATGCTTAATACTTGTGAGTGAATGCATGTCTAATTAAACTTAGCGTTATATAGTAATTCAGTAATATTTCTCACATCCTTTCCTTCCTTTTCCTTTTCCACAGCCATCACAATAATTCAGACTTTTATTACCTCCTGCCCAAAGCAATGGAACAAGCTTTTCAATTTACCTTCCTGCTTCCAAATTCTCCTCTTTCCAGTTCACCTTGTAGACTTCTTCTAGATTAATTTTTTTAAAGCACCAGTGTACCAGGCACCATGCTAGGTATTAGGGAAACAACATGAATAAGATAGTATCCTTACCTTCAATTAGCTAACAAGCCCCTGGAGAGACAGATCATTTCAATAGAACATAGTAAGTGCCCATTAGAAGTACAGACAGGTATTCTGAGCACAGAGAAGAGCAATTAACCTAACCTGATGTTCAAATTGAGGTTAGATACTGTTATTTAATAGTGCATCCAGCCAAATACCTGGTACCTAGATGGTGCTCATTAGTAGTTTGTTGAATGAACAAACTAAAGACCTGTTTTGCAATTGCTGAAAAATTAAAAAAGGATATCAAAGTTGGGGGAATGACCCTCTGCAGTTTTTCACCTAGTATCTAAAGGTACAAAACTGATCTTCTGAAAGAAGAAACTAAATAAAAAATAATACACGATGGAGCCAAAAGTTGGAATCTTTCTTCTTCTACTGTTGCTCTGATGGAGAAAGTAAGAGATTGGGAGAAGATATAGTTATGGGACCATAGAGCAAATGAGTTTCCTTATAATTTGTTTGGTATTGAGCTGGTTCTGCCTTATTAATATATTCTAAATTTTATGTATGTTCTTCCTCTGCTTGTCCTCTCACCAGGCAGCAGCTGAGGACAAGTCATTTACTTCTAACCTAGCAGAAAATTACTTAGTTTTGCAAAATTGTTGGAGAGTGGTATTTTGCTGTAGTTAATCTTTTGTGAACTCTCTTGTATTATAATAGCCATTTGTGAAAGGAAACTTTTTCCCACAGACTTCAAAATATGCTGTGAAACTGCCGATTAAAACAGTGAAGCACTAGCTCAAGAATAAACAAAAAGACCTGTGGAACACAATCCATAGCCCCCCAAAAATCACATGTATAAGGTGACTTCATCTCAGTAAGGAAATAATTATTCAATAAGTGAGGAAATAATTATTCAATAAGTGATCATTGGGACAGTTAATTATCTGTTTGAGCAATTATATCTTTCCCTTCAGCAATACCAAAAACAGACGGATTTCAGTTGGATTACAATTTTTAAGAGAAAAGTGTTTTACCATAAAAGTTAGCAGAAGAGAATATTTTATAATCTTTATATAGGAAAAGCCTTTCCAAGTGTGATACCGTTACCGAAAGGGGTCCTGATTCAGACCCCAAGAGAGGGTTCTTGGATCTCATGCAAGAAAGAATTCAGGGAGAATCCATAAAGTGAAAGTAAGTTTATTAAGAAAGTAAAGGAATAAAAGAATAGCTACTCCATAGACAGAGCAACTGGTTGCCCATTTTTATGGTTATTTCTTGTTTATATGCTAAACAAGGGGTGGATTATTCATGCCTCCCCTTTTTAGGCCATATCTTGTAACTTCGTGACTTTGCCATGGCATTTGTAAACTGTCGTGGTGTTGGTGGGAGTGTAGCAGTGAGGATGACCAGAGGACACTCACGGCCATTTTGGCTTTGTGGGTTTTAGCCAGCTTCTTCACTGCAACCTGCTTTATCAGCAAGGTCGTTATGACCTGTATCTTGTGTCAACCTCCTGTCTCTCATCCTGTGACTTAAAAGGCCTTAACCGTCTGGGAATGCAGCCCAGTAGGTCTCAGCCTCATTTTACCCAACCCCTATTCAATATGGAGTTGCTGTGGTTTGAATGTCTCTGACAATACCATAAAGATAAAAATCATCAAATTTAATAATATAAAATTGAAAATCTCTAAGTAAAAGACACTATAAACAGAGACAGAAAGTGAAGTGGGAAAAAAATATTTGCTGCCTATATTAGTTTTAAAAGCCCTACTCTATAGGAGGTTCCCCCACTACTCTAAGAAAAAGATGATTACCCTACTGAACAAAGGCTATGAATTGGCAATTCAGACACAAAAAAAAGGAAAAATAACCAAAGATATTGATTGTTCATAATGATTTTAAAATATTAAAATTAATGACATATATTTCTGTCATCATAAGAAATATTTCTATCATAAGGTAACTAGACAAAGGCACTAAGGTTTATAGATAAGTCTGCTCATTTTAGCGTTGTTTATAATAGCTAAAAAATTTGAAAAATTTAAGTGTCTATCAATAGAAGATTAGTTAAATTATCTTACAGGCATGTAATGGAGAAGACTGCAGTCTTTTTTTTTTTTAAATGAGGCAAATCTATTTTTACTTGGATGGCAAGATGTCCACAATCATAGTGGTAAGTATAGAGAGGAGGAGGAGTTAGACAACAATATATGTTATCTGAATTTATTTATAGAACTATGTATTTTAGCATATTTATAGGCTTGACATTCTGCAAGGATATGAACTAAACAGTTAAAAGTATTATTTCTTAGGCAGGATTATGGGGTGACATTTTCACTTTCTACTTTACATACTTCAGTATTAACTTTTTCTACAACCATATATTGCTTTTATAATCAGGAAACTCAATAGAGATTTCTATTAACAAAAAAAAAAAAAGAAAAAAGAAAAAATGTTTTGAAGAATGTGGGACTTAGCATCTCTGTAAGTGAAAAGTGGCCACTATAGTCATTAGAAGCTAATTACTTTGCCTCTGCTTTCTCTGTGTCATCCTTATTGCTTCTCTATCTCTTCTAATACTTATTTCAGCTTCCCCACCCCCAGCTATGGCAAATAGCTACCACAGGACAGACACATCAGATGCAATTTTCACAGTTGTGACTCTTCAAACCATCCCAGTTCAGGATATGGCACTCTGCAGGGCTGATTTCAGTTTCATATGTGCTGCCTTTTAATTTGGAAAGAGCAAAGTCTGAGAAAAATATAAACCAGCGTTAAGGATTTACGGTGATAGTTGTACACTTAAACAGGTAATCAGCTGAGAGATCCTTCCCTTAATGAACTTACCAATACTGGAAATAAAACCACTATCAACTCTGAGAGCTCAGTTGCTAAAATATGTAGAAATTCTAATCACAGGCACAGCAGTCTTGATGTGGAATATGGATAAGATGGTAGAAAACTAGCTGTTTGGGCACTGTGTTGGTATCCCTAAAATGTTTGGGATTCCAGCAAACCTGTAGAGCACCTTAAAGGCATACGTACCATGCCCTAGTGGCTGTTTCATTCCTATTCAACCTCCAGCTCTAAGTCCATATGTTTCTGATTCATTGACAGTTCATTGTAATCATTTTTCCAAGAGCCATTGAAATTCAAGAAATCTTTAATTTTAAAAGCACACTTTTGAGGGAAGCTGTTCAGTGCTAAACTAATTTGAAAAGCTCTAAGATTTAAGTCAGCACATAGGTCCAAACCACTAATTTTTCAATAAGCTTCATTCTTGGCAAATGATGGTCAGCCTCCCTCTCCAAGCTCGTGCAGTTTAGCCCTGAGGTCTGGGAATGCTGGCAGAGAGATTGAAGGAAAGAATGTTATGAGTTGTTTCTGGCCAGGGCTCTGAAATACTTCTTAGAAAAGGCTCTAACTACCCCTGAGCATTACCTTCCCGCCACTACTTTGTTCTCAAAATCAATTTTTATCTTTAATATTATCTCCCACAGGTTGGAATCAGGAGGTAGTAATCCTACAACCAGTGATTCTTACGGTGACCGGGCTTCAGCAAGAGCCCGTCGGGAGGCCCGGGAGGCCCGTCTAGCCACCCTGACCAGTCGTGTAGAAGAAGACAGCAACAGAGATTATAAAAAAGTAGGGTCTTTATTCAATTTTCTGGTTCTTGGGTGACATGTAAACCTCTCAGCCTTCCTCCACCACACCCAGAAAAATTGCCATAGCTCTGAATAAGCAGAAGAAAAGGCACTTAAGTAATAATAATTCCTTGCAGTTTTCTGGGTTTACTTCACCTCTCCAAAAAGCTAGATAAAGACCCCTTCATATATTGAGGTGTTTTGTTTTTTGTTTTTTGTTTTGTTTTTTTTTTTTTGAGACAAGGTCTCATTGTTATCCAGGCTGAAGTGCAGTGGTGCCATCATAGCTAACTGCCCTCTCAAACTCCTGGATTCATAGGGTCCTCCTACCATAGCCTCCCACATAGCTGGAACTATAGCCATGCCACCACACACGGCTACATTTTTTATTTTTTATTTTTTATGGAGATTGGGTCTCACTATATTGCCCAGACTGGTCTTGAATTCCTGGCCACAAGCAATCTTCCCACCTCAGCATCCCAAAGTGCTGGGATTACAGACGTGAGCCACCATGCCCAGCCATATATTGCTTTTAGTGCAGTAAGTATATAGTTAGAATCAGATATTTAGAAGTGTAGGGAAAAGTAAGAAATTAAGAATATAAAAAGGGTGAAAAACCTAACTCTGTCTCTCTGAGCCCCTGAGAATCATTTGGTAGACTGTTATTTTTAACAAACATATGCTTCTAATAAGGTCCTGTGAATATCAACTAAATACTACTTTGTGTTAGTAAAAAAAAGAAAAAGAAAATTATCATCATTGAAAAGCTCTAAGATTTAAGTCATCACTTTACAGTTTATTTCCTTTGTTCTTGTAGAATAGTACCTAGCTCCAAGAGTAGACTTAAAAACTTTCCCTTTCAGGTGTTTGAGATACCAGGAAAAAATATTTTTGTAAAGAAAATATTTAGGATAGGCATGGTGGTTCATGCCTGTAATCTCAGCACATTGGGAGGGTGAAGTGGGATGATCACTTGAGCCCAGGAGTTCGAGACCAGCCTGGGCAACATAGTGAGTCCCCCATCTCTACAAAAAATAGAAAAATTAGCTGGGCATGGTGGCTCATAGTAGTCCCAGCTACTCAGGAGGCTAAGGTAGGAGGATTGCTTGAGCCTGGGAGTTCAAGGCTGCAGTGAGGGGTGATCGTGCTACTGCACTCCAGCCTGGATGACAGAGCAAGACCCTGTCTCAAAAGGGAATAAAGAATGCTTATTCTGTTAATGTTTTGTTAAACAGAACTTGACTAAAATCAATATACACAGTAGGCTGGTTCCAAAAAAAAAAATTCTGTTTCTCATTGCTCTTTTAAGCAATGAAAATGTCCCATAGGATAAAATGTAATGACTGTTTTTTCCCCAAAGATTAACATTATTGAAGTTGGAGCATCATCATTCTCTTTCTGTTCATCACTTTGAAAAAGCAAGAGACTAGTTGGCTGAATGTACTCTGCTCCCTACTTCCTTCATCTTCTCTATCTACCATATAGTTGTGGCTTGGGGCACAGAGCCCTGGGCATTCTCGTGTGATGAAATGGTGTGAGTTCTAACATGAACCCTGATCCTCTTTTTCCCCCTCCTCTAGCTCTATGAGAGTGCTCTGACTGAAAACCAAAAACTGAAAACAAAACTTCAGGAAGCCCAGCTAGAGCTAGCAGATATAAAATCCAAGCTTGAGAAGGTGACCCAGGTAAGAGGGAAGAAGAAGAAAAAAGATGGAAACCAAGGGTTGATGTAAGGAAGCAAACTGGACTAGGGATCTAAGGGATAAGAAGCAAGATAGAGTCAAGATCAGGCCTTCTCGTGGGCGATGAGATGGAAGCTTCTTAGATTCTAATTTGATTTTAGGTTTCAATCAGTGAACTTAAAATGGAAAACTGGTAATTCAGTGAACAATTCCTGATGGTCTGAATGCTAATAATTAATACTATGGATCATCATCTACTTATTTATTAGTAGAAAAGCATAAACCAGCACTACAAAGCTAGTCCTAGACAGTTCCTCTTGTCCTGTTCATTATGTTTCAGTTCAGTTTATCTACACTTCACCTCTTGGAGAGAGATAAGCAAGACACTATTAAACCTAGGGCAGAGAGGTAACAAATTAAACCTAAAGAAGTAAGTGGTTTGCTTAGGCCATATAACAAATCAAGGGCAAAGGTGGTGCCACGACAGAGGATTAAGGCCCAAAGCAAAGATTCTGTAGCATATGTTATCTCCCCAAGCCATCACTCTTTTTCAGCCTACAAATAAGGAATATTAGTGGCAGAAAGACTGATAAACTATTTCCTCTCACTGCTAGGTTTGATTTAATTAGATGATGCTTTAGAGGATGCTGGAGGTAATAACCTCATCACCAGTGAAACAAACTCTGTAGCTGAAAGCTAAATCAAGCACTACCTTAGGTTATTGCTGAGTTATCAGGAAACCTATTGAGTTATTTCCCTTCTGGAATGCCTGGGGACTTAGAATTTCGAAAGCTGAACTGAAGTAAAAATGACTCTTTACCAGGAACGCTTGAAATGAAAACCAGAGGTGGCTAGTCATTCTGGCAATATGATTGACTATCCAAAAGCAAAGACTAAAATGCTAGGGTTGTACAGTACCAAGTATATGGAGTTTGGAGGGCAGGGGTGTTGATTACCCTCTAAACATCCTATTGTAACCCCTCTGGAATTGGATGAGCAGGAGGGTGCCAACATTTGGAAGACGGCCCCACAGAGCTGTGTAGGACTCCAGCAGGACAGCCAGGACCCTCACTTTCTGGAGAAGGGCTTGCCCAGGTGCAAAATGTGAACTGCCTGTCAGTTTAGAAGAGCCACCCCCTTTTTCCTGATTGTAGTAGCCCAACATGGCTCTACTGGGAATTTCTGAGACTTACTGCAACACAGATAGATAATAACTAGGCTTAAAGTGATTTTGTGAAATAAGAAAAGTAGGTTTCTAAATCTAAAAGAGAAAAATATACACATAGCTATAGCCCTGCCATAGGGCAGGGGGTTAGACTGAATAAATCTTAAGGTCTCTTCTCACTCCAACATTATTGAGCCAGGCAAAAAAAAAAAAAAAAAAAAGTCTCATTCACAGTAGACCCTCAGAAGAAATCTCGGGCTGATTTTTTATTCTGAATGGCACCACATATTGGCAGTGGTTTATAAATACAGATCTTATGCTGGTTCTCATCAGTTATTACTAGGATTGTTTTACAGAAAATTAAGGAGCAGTCATGTGAGGAACCACAGGAAGAGCAGTTTCACCTGCTCCCCACTCTTCTCAGCGGAAGCTTATGACAGCATATGTCTTGACCTTTAGGGGTTCTCAGCGTTTCCACCAGCCCGTGCCTTAGAACAGTGAGCAGTCTAACAAGCTGCTGACATTGACTTGCACAGAGAGCACTGAATGTAAAATCAACCTTTCCAGTTGCTGGGGAAAAGCATTTACTCTCCAGCCAACTGATTTGCTGGGTGTGTCAAAATATACTTAGTTTTGCCAAATACAAGTTATTGAAATTCAGAAGAAATGGTGCTGCTACAAACCAAGTCTCTGATGTTTACCAAAAATGGAGTTGTTTGGCAGGACAGTGGAGGGAGGGCTTCTCAGCCTCACACATTTGTATGGAGACAGTTACCACATGAACATACACGATATTTTTACATAAAAGATCCACCCCAACTCTAAGGGAGTCAAAATTAAAAACAGAACAAACAAAAAAATTAGTTCTTTGTGTATATAAACCTTGAAAATCATGAAATCATCACAACTTCTACAACTCCTCAGGCGTAGGAAGAAAGACTTATGAGGATATGAACAAGCTGTAGGATAGGATCTATTTTTGCATTTTTTAATTTTCCTTCTGCTTCATAGTAGATGCAGGATAAAGGCATACAGCCTTGCCCTTCCAAACAGAAGGCGAAAGCCCAGGACAGGAGCCAGAATTCTGAGTTTTACTGTTAGTTCTGGCCATTCCTTAATTTTTTTTTTTAAAAAAAGAAACTACTGCAAGAAGACCAGCATAATTTCTATATTTATTTAAATGTTGTCTCTGCATGACACTAAGCAAAATAAAAATAATCACTCACCAGTTATTAAATGTCTACTGAATGTAAGAAATTCTGGTGAGTTCTTTGACCCTAAGGCCAAAAGGGACTTAAAGGGTTTTTTATTCCCCTTTTAAAGAAGGATCATTATCTGAGGTTATTCTGTTTTTTTTTGCCATGAGGCTAAATCTTTTCAGCCCCTCTGCAAAATTTAAGTCAAAGATGATCTAAAATAAACATTCTAAATCTTTTATTCAAATAAAATTACCTTATCTGGAAGCCCAATATATAAGACAGATAAAAGTGGACTACCTCAGTTCAAAGCAGGGCAGATGCCATGAATGGACTCCTAACAACCCCTGAAAGCCCACCCACATATGAAAACTGCTGCTCTAAAAGAAAAATGGTATCAATTCCCAAAACAGAAAGAAGAGGGGAAAGGGGATTATTTAGGCAAGTGCCATTGGCCTTAGACTTTCACGCTCAGGAGTTGCCAGCCTTTTAAAGAAAAGCCTTTTTTAAAAAAAAATTCCTCTGGATTGTGATATTACTCATAGAATGAAGAGAGGAGAAGAATGGTGAGATGTAAAATTGTAATTAGCATCGAAGACCTAGAGAGAGAAAGAGAGATTGTGTGTTGTAAGTAATGTCTTTGTAATTTCAGGGAATACTACTACTGCCTTGCCCTCCCCAGAGGGAATCCTGCAAACTTCAGAGAGGTGATAATGTTAGGCCTAGAGATCTCTCAGAACCTGTTTGCTGGGGATCCCTGCTATAGGGGAAGTCCAAAGTTTTACTGTTTATTTCTAGATGTCCAGTAGTGAAGCTGAACTAGACTAGGCGTTCTGTTGGCCCTGAGACAACTTAAATAACAACTGTTTTCCTTCCATTTGCACCAGCAGAAACAAGAAAAGACCTCTGACCGATCATCAGTGCTGGAGATGGAGAAACGGGTATGTGCATGTCTGTTTCCCCCCCACACCCTGTTTCATCTTTTCTTTCTGACTCTCTCCCACTTTGTTGTTCATGCCAATGGAAAAAGTCCATCTTAAGAAGGAGGGAGTTCTGCCACATTCCATTCCCAGCTTGATGATAAATTCTTTTTGTCTGACTCTAGGCAGTAATTTGATTGCTAGTCCTTTTGATTTCCTCAGATGGTCAGTATTTTCCACATATTTAGCCTTAGGGTGGGAAGCGTCCTTGGAAGGTCATATCATACACTGTTCTGACTGTGGGCAGAACTGCATACACACACAACCCATAACATTTTGGTTTACTGTAAATCATTGCATACACACACACACACACACACACATACACACACAAGTCCAAGGTCTCTTTACCCTTTTCATCACCTTGAACAGAAAGGACCCTCTGCCATTTAGGTCTTACGACTTGAAACATGAGCCAACACAGTCTTTCACTCATTTTGACTGAGGGAAGGATTTCTGGTTCAATTGCTGATCTCCTCCCAACTGTACTCAGAATATTATTCTGGGATTTTACATTCTTGGATTGGGAAAATTCAATTAGATTTATTGAGGGACTCTAGCTTTGATTTGGCCCTAGAGATACAATATGTTCCCATCTGTCCTGTTGTTTTCTGTTTAATTTGGAAAGCAGCTAAATTTTACATTTTATTCCTTTGGCCTGTAACCAAACCTCCTTGGTATCCCATCTGATCAAAAACTCCTCATTGGGTTTAGGCTAAACCAAGAGTCAGTTGCTGGGAAAGAGAAATGGAGTGGGAGAGGAGCAACTACAGGGGGAGGGAAGAAACTAGGGGGAGACATGGTGTTTCTTAGACAATGATGTCTACTTCCCGGCTCACCATCTGCTCTCCATCATGAAAGAAGCAGTTTCCCTAGAATTTAGGGAGAGCATTACTGAAGATAATGATGTCTTTTGATCATAGAGAGCAAGGGCCCTAGTCACTTGCAGACATTTGAAATTCTATGAAATCTTCAACCTGCACAGAGTAACTGAATGTCCTGGTCTGTTTGCATATTAGCAAGTTGCTTCTCCATGTATCTACTGATTTTATGATAGGAGATTTAGATAATGTGATTTTTATCAGTGAGGTAGCTCCATCTCACAAATGGCAGGATCAGATAGTGCTCAGATCTCCTGCGTAAGGTTTGCCTGAGTCAGTAGACAAACCTTTGACCATGAATCTGCTGATCATACAGCAGCTGGGAGGCAGCATTTTTACTCCCTTCTGAATTCAATAAATGTTCAACAGTCTCATTGTTCCAAAACAGGAGAGACGAGCCTTGGAGCGCAAAATGTCAGAAATGGAGGAAGAAATGAAGGTATGAAAAGATTTTCTTTCTCTTTGTATGCCTATTCTCTGAATGCCTGCCAAGACTGGATATTTGAGCATAGGCCTGCCCCCTCCAGATTTCACTACAAACGCAATACCTGCAAGAAGAAATGATGTGTAAAAAAGTGAGCATCTCTCTTCAGCCATTTTGTAGGCTCTCTCAGCTCACACAACATCCATTGAGGCCACCTTAAAGGCGTTCTAGGAAAAAATGCTGCCTTTGGTTTAAGGAGAGATCTTGGCAGGCTTGAAACAAACTTGAGTTGAACTTTTAAGGCTTTTCAAGCAGTATCTTTGCCCTCTAGAGGAGAAATGAGAAGACTAGAACAAGTTCTCCAGCTCTGGGAACCTCCCATTAGGTGTCTGGGGAAGCCTGAGCATGGCCATAAGCTTTCCTCCCTGGTGCCCCTCCCAGCCCATCCCTTTGCTGGGAAGAACACAGTTTGAATCATTCTGCAACAGAATAAAAATGTATTCACATATTGATTTCCTGCCCCAGTCCATTTCCTCTGAAATATTCAGGGATGCTTGGCACTCTCCCACTGGAGTAAGCTCATGCCACCAGATACACCTCACAGCTCACTACTTTCCTTTCTCTCCTCACCATGACCTGCAGTGACCATCACCTCTATTAGCCACTTTAATGGACAACTGCCATCCTGGGCAGTTTTGAGTGCTAAGAACTGGAAATCTACCCAAAGGAGTCAATTTGCTGCCATGAGAGGCAGTGAGGCAGTGGGAGGGGAGGAGGGTGAAAGGGGGAAGATGGATACAGAGCTGCAGGGAATATAGAGCTGGTCAGGGTAGCCACCTGGAGATGATTTTGAAACATCTGATTCCTGCAATGCATGATGCCACATGCCCATAATCACTTAGCACCTGCTCAGCATTTTTGTTTCTTCAGGCATCTTATTTTACCAGATACATGATGCCAAGCATTCATTTGGTGAGACAGGTTTCTTCAGCTGGGAAGCTGAAGCACTGGGATAGTATTAGGCAGATCCCCAAATGTCTTTCTATGAGCAAGCATCCCTAGTATGCAATTTGGGAGAGACGTTTATTGTTCCAGTGGCCTAAATGGATTGGTTATTTGTTGGGAAAAAAAAACTTTTTAAGATCCGTTGAGGTTTTAGTTTACACCAGATCCAGTGCTCATAATCAATCCTGTTACTCTATAATTCCAGAATGAAGGAGAAATCTTGAGCCTTGCCCCTGCATTTCCTACCACTATCCCAAGGCTGTAACTGTAACATTCACATAGAATTATAAGCAATACCTGCTTGTATCTCAAACATTTTAAATCTTCCAAGTTGATTCAAAGCACCAAGAAATAGAAATCATAAGTAATTGATTCTCCTGAAATGGTGGAACAGTATGCCCTAGCACCTAAACTTCTCCATCTTGTGATTTTTTTCAAACACACCTTACTACCACACAGAAGTATTCTCTCCCACTTAGAGCAGTGACTTATTAGAGATAACCAGTTCTTTTAATTTTTAAGAGATGGAGTCTCGCTATGTTGCCCTGGACTTGAACTCCTGGGCTCAAACGATCCTCCCATCTCATCCTGCTGAGTAGCTGGGACTACAGGCACATGCCACCACACCCAGCTGAGCTAACCGTTTCTTCACGAGTGAATATCCACAGCTCCTTGTTGCATGGAGGCTTCTCCATTTTTGAAACCTCCTGAGTTATACCATCTGTACTCTGCTGTTAGGCAGCTGTCAGTGTTGCTTATTAAGAAATGGCCTAAATGCTGATCTAGAGCATGTAATTGAGGCCAAAGCTAGAACCTTCCAAGGAGTACCTGGGAGCCCAAAGCCAGCCTCCACCCACCAGTCATGGGGCTCTGTGTCACATCCAAGCAGACCCACACACAATAATCCAGAAAGTGGTCAAATTAGAGAAATTGAGGCCCTTTCTTATTTCTGTTCCAATTCTAAATTGGGAATTATGGAAGCCCCTTCAGTGGTTCTAGTTGCTCTCAATTCTGTAGGTTGAGATAGGCTTACATTTTTTCTCTGTCTCTTTATATTATCAGTCTATGATTTCCTCAACTAGATCATAAGTTACTTCGTTTCCTCAAGAGATTATAACATATGAAAGTGTTTGCTTTCCCCAGCCATAAGCCATTTGCCAGCAACTCTAAAATCAATTGTTTAAATTATCAAGTGGAGCCAGATCATGAATGTTTAGTCTCCAAACCAATAGGTAAGTTGTTTTGAGACTGATTTTTTTCCTTTTTATTTTTATTTTATTTTATTTTTTTTTTTTTGAGATAGAGCCTCACTCTGTAATACAAACCTGAGTGCAGTGGCTCAGTGTTGGCTTACTGCAACATTTGCCTCTAGGCAGATTCAATTGCTCAAGCAATTTTCCTGTCTCAACCTCCCAAGGAGCTGGGACTAGAGGTGTGTGCCACCACACCCAGTTAATTTTTTTGTATTTTTAGTAGAGACAGGGTTTTACCATGTTGCCCTGGATAGTCTCGAACTCCTGAGCTCAGGTGATCCACCTGCCTTGGCCTCCCAAAGTGCCGTGATTACAGGCGTGAGCCACCACGCCCGGCCAAGACTGATGTTTTTTTTAGTTAAAACATTCACTGATTCAGTCAGTCAGTGTCCATTATTCTCCATTATCCATTACAGAGCCAAATGAAGAAGAAATGCCTGTAAACTCTAAAGCCCCTAAACACTGCTCAAATCAAAGCCCCATGCTAGATTTGCAGCTCGTCCAGCACCCCCTAGAGGACTAAGGGGGAGAAGCATCTGTGCCTTTGCATTCTCACCAGTTTTATGTTTCTGTCTGTACCTACTTGAAGGCAAAACCTTCAAAGACACAGATATATAAATATAAAATTGGTATCACTGGCCCTAAATGAGTCGAAGAAAATACTTGTTTAGCTATCAAGCTCTTCATTCAGACTATGGTTTATGGTGACCAACATTGCTAGAGTGATTAATGGCCAAAATCTCCCTGTACTAGGCAACCAAAGGTACAGGTGACTTTCTTGCTGAACTGGGACCCAGTAGAGCTTGGGGCCAGTTGGTCATGTTTGTTGCATGTTCATTTTGTACAGATGCTCAAACCTCCTTGGGGCAATCAGTAGGGAACAGTAGAGGGGGCTAATATCCAGTGAACCCTTAAAAATACAGTAGGTTACTCAAGGAAAGAAAGTGACTTCAGTCCTATTTTTCTAACTCTACCAAATAAAGTACAAAGGCCAGGTGAAATGGGGGGACCATGAGATGGGCTAACCCAGATGTATATGTGGCTCTGTGGTTATGAGGTGTGTTGTATCTTTCTTGGCTTTTATTGGAAAGGTAAGTATTTAGGAATTCTTGTCAGGAGAAACTCCACCCAGATCCTCGATTGGAGTAGGATTATATGCCAACTTCTGACAGGGGTGCATGTCAGTGTGAGCTGTGCCAGGCCTGCACCTGGTCTTGGCCCACATCAGATGTGATTACTTCTCTACTGCATCCTCCATTCAGCATCAGCCTCCTTGTCAGATCTCCCCTTCCTTTCCTAGGTCCTTGCATGAGAGGGACCCAGCAACCAATTCCCTTTTAGATTGATCCTGGAATTTTTATTTTTATTTGGAAAGATGACTAGCTGACCCTGCTCCTTAGCCCTGCCCTTGCCCATTCTGTGCTGGACCCTGCCCCTTCTCCTCTCCTCCTTGCCTTGCCTTGTTTTCAATACTGCTTCCCAAAGAACATTCCACCAGATTGTTTCCTGCCTCTCTCCCTCATGCTTGATAACTTCCAAAGTCTTTCACCTTGATCTGCTTATACTCACTCGTTAAATTGAGTCACTTTCATCATTCATGTCGTTAATGTTATTCCCTGGGAGGCAAGTACCACTTCATACAATGACAATTGTTTGACAATGATTATATTGAAAGCTTTGTTCCAGTGTCAACATCAAAGAAGGGTGAGAGCCAGGGACTTTCCATTGGTTTTTAAATTTGGTCCCTGCCCATTGCTTTAATCTTTTCCATATGCTGTACCATGATCTCCCTCCTGTATCCTCACCATGGCCAAGATGCTTACAGTGAGCAAAGAAGATTGCCCAGTCCTCACCCTCCAATGGCTACATGAGACAGTTTGGCTAGCCTACCTTTATTCCAAGGTGGTCATTCTTTCTCTTTGGGAAAAGAGAGATTCAGCAGTTTGTCTCTGCTTGTTTTTCCTTTTCACTGTTTTTCCCCTTCATGCTACCTTTCATTTTCTTGCTTCTTCACTCCCAAACAACTATGACTCCACTAATCTTTCATTTCTATCCTTCCCATCATATAGATATGAGAGACTTTTCTCTGATACCTGGCCACCTTTCTGTAGTCATTATAACCCACAGGATTGTCCATCCTCATACATGAAACCCTATTTGCATAAAAAATCATTACTCTCCTCCCAAAGAGTTGATGGTCTCAGTTTCGGGGCAGTGCAGATGACTACTTAGGAAGGACAGTAGCAGAGTCGGTAGGCCTTTGATATAATTCCATTTATTAAAGTCTTTAAGTGTCTTATGGAATATGGGGTATCAGGAAGAATGTCTGTGGACTGGTTATTCTGTTCCACTTGCAACACTGACAGACACACAGGGCTGGACTAGCACATTGGTCCAACTAGTTTCATTATCATTGGACATTTGTGATTTCTCCAGCTTTTTTGCACAGCTATAATTTCCAGAGTATGAGTCTGTTTATGAACACCTTTAAGCAGCTCCCAAACTGCTTGAACTGAGACAAAGAAAGCACGGTTAGCTGTGAATTTAGTGATGCATATAATCATATAGCAGGTCAGAGACAGGTTAGCAGTTATTGGATCCTGAAACAATCTCTCTGGACTGCAGAGGAAAACTAGCAGGGTTAATGAAGCTTCCTACAAAGCAGGTTAGAGGACGATCCAGAGAGCTGACAGTTCTTTCTTATTTGGGTATGTGTCACTTTAACCTTCTAAACAGTACATGCCCTGGCCAAAAAAAAAAAAAAAAAGTGCTTAAATAATAGCCCTCTCTTTTATTTTCCTTGTTTTATTTTTTTTAAATAAATGAGGCCAAGTGCAGTGGCCCACACCTGTAATCCTAGCACTTTGGGAGGCTAAGGCAGGAGGATTGCTTGACCTCAGGAATTTGGGACCAGCTTGGGCTACATGGCGAACTCCTGTCTCTACAAAAAATATAAAAATTAGCCACGTATGGTGGTGCATGCCTGTAGTCCCAGCTACTTTAGGAGGCTGAGGTGGGAAGATGGCTTAAGCCTGGGAGGCAGATGTTTCAGTTTTGTGCCACTGCACTCCAGCCAATGTGACAGAGTCAGACCCTACCTCAGATAAATAAACAAACAACGTGAGGGTAAAGAGCTGAGTATGGGGGGAAGGTTAGAGGAAGGGAGAGAGAAAGGGGCAGCAGCTAGATTTAAGAACACACCAAGTCCTCAGCTCTAATCTCAGTCATGATGAAGGGTCCCTGAAGTTATGCCTCAACCATGTTAATTTGGTTCAGAAGGCTCCAAGCCACATGCTGGGCTTTCATACTCAAAAGCAATCCATATGTGCCTTTTGAGAGCCTGGCGGTTATATTCATATGGCATATTTAGATCTTAGCCAAGAATCAGACACAGCTCTCCTTCCCTGTTGCTTTTCTCCATCATCCTTCCACCTGCCCCCCATTTGCTCCATGACTGCTGCCTTTCTCATTTCCTTTCTTGCATGCAAACTAAAAACAAAAACAAAAAGTCACGTGATTTCTTTGTCCTACTTTTCTCTCCTCTGGTCTGTCTTGTCTCTCTCTGTCTTGTCTGTCTGTCCTTTTCATGTCTCACTCTCTACAGAACCTCCACCAGCTAAAACAGATTCAAACCTTGAAGCAGATGAACGAGCAACTGCAGGCTGAGAACAGGGCCCTGACCCGAGTGGTGGCCAGACTCTCGGAGTCCGTCGAGTCCTCGGACACCCAGGAGCTCTAGTTCTTGTCCCTCCTCTCCAACTCACTTCCCTCCTCCACTACTCCAGGCAGGTTCAGTCTTCTTGTTAGTCCCAGAAGCTCTGTGCTCATCCCCTCCATCCGAGCCTCCATATGCAGGTTCCTGTAAGGCTTGTTTATCTGCAGATGGAAGCAGCCAGGACTGAGATCATAGAATGGGACTTAACAACCTAGGTCAAGGGAGGCAGTGAGACCTCAACTGGGCTACCAGTATATTCATTTGGTAAGGTCACCACATTACCTTCTCTTCCCCTAGAGACCGAGTATGAATTTGTTCACTCAGCTACACATAGGTATACACAGTATATGCATATACCTATGTACATACACATGTACATATTTCATTGACAGGGTCATTGCCAAATGGAGATTGATCTTTCTTAGACAATAGTAACCCAAGTGCAACCCGTTCCCCTGGAGCAGTTGGGGTTGGGCCTTGGGTAACCAACGTCAGGGGCTCTCAGTCTTGGCTGCAAGAAACATCTAGGAGCTTTTAACATATACCTGTGGGTATATTTTAAACATATACATAGCTTTTAGCATATACACATGTCTGGGTCCGTCCCCAAATAATCAATGGTCTGGGTTGAGACCCAGGCATCAGTATTTTTTCAAAGCTCTCCTGTTGATTCTTTGTACAACCGTGGTTAAGAATCATAACCCTTTGGATACCAGACGGTCCTCATGGGTGACAACATTACTGATGGAGAGGACTAAAACTCAAGGTTGGAACTGTTCCTGCCCAGCTCCACTACCAGCAAAAACACTCTCCATCCCACTATTCAAGCATAATTGGATAAGCATTCTTTGCCGCCTTCTGCGGCAGTCTTTGCTTTCTTCTCCCTCCTTAGGAGGCATATCGCTCATTCCTGTCACAAATCTTTGGGCCCTAGAGATGTGCCCCTCCCTGTCCTTAGTGTGTGGGCTGTGAGGCAGAACACAGCCTATATAAATGAGACCCTCATGGAGCCAGGCCCTCCCTAATGGGGCCAGCTTTGCAAAGGAGATGGCAGGCAGTGGAGCAGAGATCAGAGATTTATTTTCAACTGAGAACCAAAACTGTGCTTGGCAAACTAGAGCCTTTCCCTGGCTATGGATCTGAAAGACAAGCTCACAGACAACTGGTTTTTCTGTCTCAAGATGGTATGATGGGGTCACCACTCCTCTGAGATGAATTTTTAATTGTCAGCAACAACCTAATTAGTCCTGGCCAGAGCCTGTTCTTTCTTTCAGCCTATTTGCTTTTGCCTTCAGGGTTAGTAGCTGGCAACTAATATCCACTAGAACTGAATCACCCGAATTATCATAGGACTGAGCTAATATCCCGCTGTAGATGCTGTCATAGGCAGAAAGAAAATTGAAAGAAGTCCTACTATGGCCTGGCTGTAAGCAGCCACTGTTAGGTCCAGACTCCATGCTTTAACGTTAGCCTCAAGATTCCTGGAAATTTTTACTTAGGGCAAACTAGGGACCCCCCAAAAAAATGTCCCAGTTATTTTTAGTATCCCTTTGTTGCAAGATTGTATAGGATATGGGGCAAAACTAGATCTCATGCTTTCAGTAGTTAATAACCTTAACAGTTGTCATTTATTAAGGCCTGTGCTGAATACTTTATATAGTTTTTCTCATTTTTTCTCCAAAACCATTATTGTAAAAATGAAAAAAAAACTGAGTCACAGATTAAATAACTTGTCCAAGGTCACTCCGAGAGTAAGTGATAGAACCAAAATTCAAACCAAACATGTCAGGTTCCAGAGTGCAAACTTTTCACCACTGTAATATAAGCTGTCTGCATATTTGGCACAGTTTTCACCATTTGTTAAGCATACGGCCCAAACAATGCAAGAAGGATCTATTGAGCGACTACACTGTGCCCCCAGTATTACAGCTGAGGGAGGAAGGGCAGCATTCTGCTTTCTCAGCACTGTGACTTCCTTGTCAAAGCCTAACTTCTGAAGAGCCATTTACCTACCAAAAGATTTTGCTGCCGTGAAGAAAGCCATTGCCTGGTATATGACCATAGCAAGGGTTAGCAAACTGTGACCCACCAGTATGGCCCATAAGCCATACAAATAGTCAAAAAAGAAATCAAAAGAAGAATAATATTTTACAACATATAAACACAAACATTATATGGAATTCAAATTTCAATGTCCAAAATAAAAGTTTTATTGGAACTGAACCATACTCCTTTGTTTACATATTATCGTTATGTCTGTGGGTGCTTTTGTGCTACAACAGCAGAGCTGAAGAGTAGCAACAGAGACTGTTTGACCTGCAAATCCTAAGATACTTGTTGTCTGGCATTTTACAAAAAAAGCTTGCCGATTCTTGCCAGAAGGAAGGATGAGATAACTAAGCCAAACTGGCAGTGCAATCGAGAGATTTTGCTCTACCTTTTTTTTTTTTTTTAATAGTTCCCTGGAAAAATCATCTTATCTCAGCATGTAGAGCAAACCACTTACCAACAAAATACCAGAGGGAACTCCCTTCCCACTTTCCTTGTAGTTAAAAGCAAGACAGCTCATGTAAGACTCATCCTGAGTCCCTCTCAACCTACGACTAACCTTGCCCTATGTCTCTGAAGCTTTAGGACCCCTGTAGCCCCTTCCTCTTTAACACATTCCTCAAAGACTGTAAGAAGTAATAGTTGAGAAATGTGTACTTAATTTTATTTGCCCAGGGTATCTTTAACACCAAATTGTGGTAAGCTCGGAACTTACAAATTAAGAAACAAAGATCCAGAGATTTAAAATGATAAAGCTTTGTTAAACTTCATACTTATATCGTACTTTCACATATGTTCTTATTTAACCATTATTTAACTTCAAGTGGATATCAGATAACACTGTTCATTTCCCCCTCCTCTGAGTTTGAACTTTGTGAGGCTTTCACCCTGCCTTGATTTCTACATTCCACCTCTTACACTTTTTGCCACTCCCTTTAGATGTCAATTGTAGTATGTTGCAGCTGCAAAACTGCCTTGTCCAAATTTTTTTTCAAGGAATTGAGTTCTTAATGTGGAAATAAATCACTAAAACTCTACAAGACTCTACAAGTTGTTTATACATTTTTTTAAGGCAGCTCAGTTCTGATTTGATGAGCTGCTAAGCAGGGAAATGTAATCCATTGCCATATATAGCTTCTTCCTACCTATGGAATCCTATTATGGAAATGTGGCTTTCACAGTCTCACTTATACCCAAGCTGCAGCCCCAGGATGGGGCATTAAAGAGCAGATTGAACACGGAAACATGAGGCCACCCTGGGTTTTTTCTAAAATCTCATTGAAATGAGTTTCCAAGCATTCAGTCTGGTAGACAAGGCTACAGGGATAGAGGAATGAAGGAGAGGGCAGCCAGACCTGCTTTGATTAAATCAGAGGTAGGAGACCAGGGTCAAAGGATTGCAACTTTATTTTTATATTTTCTGGATCAGAGTCTTCTTAATGAAGTTTGCAGATTATTTGCCTGCCCTCCCACAGTCATGAGAAGACTCACAGTGATTGTAGGAACACTCAATATCGCAAAGCTGAGTATGTATGTCAACACACTTCCACATTTGTTACCTCCTGTGAGCCTCGCAGAGTCCCTACCGTAGGAGAGAGTAGGACAGGGACTGTTGTTCTTATAGAAGTACAAAAATAGAAATGCAGAGAAGGTGAGTGATCTGCCTAAAGTAATAGATCACTAGTGACAAAGACAATGCTGGAATTTCAGTTTCTAGGCGTCAAACATTTTTGGTGTTTTGTTTTCCATCCCACGTGTAATAAAAGAAGGATCTTTGGAGTCAGGCACATTGGGATTCAGTATTAGCTTTGCTGGGTGCCTTGAACTAGTTCTGGCACTTTTCATTTCCTCATTTGTAGAAATCGGGATAACAACTGTATCATAGTCTCATGAGGCACTAGGGAGACCCTCTAGTACAGTGCCGTCCACATTATAGATACTCTGTAATTTTCCTTTTATTTCCCTAATACAAATTATGTATCTGTGATGCATATTTGTGTACATACACATATATTTATATAATTTAACCTATATATTCCCTGAGAGATCAAGGAAACAGATTATATTCCTTAAGGCACAGTTAGATCTCCTAAGTGGTTAATAGCAGAGCCAGAGCTAGAACTAAATAGGCCTCATAACACCTCAGCCCAGGTACCCTTTACTGGGGGCATTACCTGCCCCTGGGGTCCTGTAGGTTTAAATGACTAGTCAAAGGACACCTGTATTGAACAGATACAAATGCAGCTTTCTGTAGCCTGCATAGTGGTGATACATTTACCCGCTGTCCTAAATTGCTCTTGCTGCCAGTGGGACCCACACATAAACTGTACCCTTATCAACATCCCATTAGGATTTTTCAGATGCACAGCGTACTTGTCAAAAGTGCCTGATCATGTAACAAAGACTTGGACTTCAGGATGGGACTTGAGGCTATTAGTTTTCCTTTTTTTCACAAGTTAGACAACAGTATGTGTAATGTTCCAAGATGGCAGAACTGAAAAAATTGAGTTTCCACTCCCTCCCCTGCCTGACAAGCATCTATTTCTGTGAATTACAATGCCATCCCCTAAAACTGCTGATAAGGCCTCTGGGTATCCTTTGGTGACTGTCAGTGGGGAGCTTTGGCAAGGATTAAATACATGCCTAGTGTTCACTGTGCCTGACAGCTCTGTGACTGTAAGTTTTCTGAGTTTTAATGGTTGAAAGTGGATATGTATAGTATGGCCAGCGAGAATTTGGAGGATTATTCACCGAAGGCACCAAGTGGAGGACCCTTAAATCATCTTGTGCATATTGGCAGGAAAGCTGAGTGCTGCCTCTGTGGCCTTTGCTCTTGTTTTTGATGAGATGTGAAGCAGTATCCTCCTTTAACTCTTCTAGTTGACCACCACCCCCTTTCTGAATTCTTTCCCTATGTCCTCACTAGCCCATTTTGGCTCTCTCCCCGATTTCTTTAGACTAGGGGTGAGTTTAAGGGCAGGAGAAATTGAAAGTGGTTACTGATTCAATAGAATGAAAGGATATACAGTGTGAAATGTGAGGTCTGCCTATGAAGAAATAAGATATTACTGCTAAATATGCCAGCTCAAAAGGTGGAGGGGCTATAATCTCCCTGAAGATTAACAATACCAACTCAATAAATAGGAAGATTGAAAGGAATTTTATCCCTGGGACAGGGGACCATGAGACACATTGTCTCAAAAGGCCCTGATCACCAGGTTGGCCTGGCCTGGTCAGGGAGGGCAAAGGAGGATCCTGCCAGGCTCTAACTCACCTTTCCCTCTGTCACCCTACAGGTGTTAACAGAACTGAAATCCGACAACCAGAGGCTGAAAGATGAAAATGGTGCCCTCATCAGAGTCATCAGCAAACTGTCCAAATAGGCTAGGCTCCAGATTTATGAGGAAACAAAGGGACAGTATTTGCTGCCCCCACCCCTCTTTTCCAGTCCTTGCCTTCCAACCAAAAGAAATGGATGTTTTGGTGGAAGGACACTTCTTTCTGACACCTTCTTCAGTCACCTCTATACACTTTACATTTTCTCTGCACTTTCAATGCCCTGTTCTTCCAAAACCCCTATCCCAAGTTTTATGACAGTTTTAATTGAAGCATGATTGTGATAATTCGAGCCATCTGGAGAATGCTCTGGGGAGTACACTAGGCTCAGCTGTGGACCCCTCAACTTCCTGCTGCTCAGCTACTTTGTCCACATTGGATTTGGTCCAAACATTTAAGGCTTCTACCCAAATCAGTATCCTTCAGCTTTTTACATTGACCCAGTGTCCTCTGATATAGGTGAGTCTTGTGGTAGCCACTCCAGGAACCTGATTGGGGTGCCAAGAGAAACAGCAGGATGTTGAATTGATCATCACATGGCCTCCGGAGCTGTTAGCATCCAAGGTGACAGTGACTGCATTGAGGTGCTCTATTCTTCTTCACCTCTCAGGAACTTTTATTTTTTCTATCAACACCCAGTAATCTCCCTAACTAGTTTTAACCTTTATTCCTCCCTCATACCTAGCCCTTTCTTCAAGGCTCAAATGGCCCTGGCTTCATTTATTCCTTTCCTTTCTATCCTTTTTTTTTTTTTCCCTCCCCCACCCCCTCACTCAATGGTATAAAAGCTAGGACAGAGCACCTGACCTCAGTTGTCTTTGGCCGTTGTGGGGAATCATTATTCTGGAGACAAGAAAATCATCACTCTGGTGCCTTGGTGGCAGCACCACTGCCCTGAAAGCTAGACTATGGCATAAGTGTCAGCTCATTGTTTTCATCTCCCACTTCCCCCTTCAAAGTGATTTTCTTTATAAGAAAATCTGGCTCTGAATACCCCATTCTGCCTCACTTCCTTGACCTTGTTTTCCTCTCTTCGCTCTGACACCTGCTTCTAATGAGAAATGAAGTCAGTGCAGGGAGGAATGAGAGGTGGGGAGGGGAGATTGTTGGGAGATGGACTAGGAAGTGGAAGCAGGCTGGAAAGACACATATGGTGAAGGTCAAGTATCTGAGGCCACTTGCAACATTGTGGCAAAGAAGGTGGAAGATAGCAGCCCACTGGACTGTGAGAATAGTGGTGAATTTGATTATTTCCAGTGGTTAGATTTAGCGGAGAGATTTACTTTCTTGGAAATTAATAGGGAAATGGCACTTAATAGAGGTTTAATGGAATGAAGTACTTTCAACCCATTGATGAGAGTCATGGAAGTTTAGAGTGGCAAGGCCCAGAGGTCATTAGGTCCAGCTTTCTATTATTGTGTCACAGGGACCCCTGCTGCCACAGTTTTGACCCATGGGCATGGTCAGGTAGCCTCTGGTGGCTATGCATTTATTACTCAAAAGTTGGGCAACTCTATCGAGAGAGTTTTCCTGGTATCAGTTGAAGTCTGCCTGTGGATTCTCCTTATAGTCCAGATCTACTATCTGCAACCCTTTAACAGCTCTTCAGATATGTGCAGTGGGTGGTCTGCCCCTCAGTCTTACTTTGAGCTGCTGTTACCCTAGTCCTTTCAGTCATTCCTCATATGGCATGCTTTTCTTACCTGTCACATCTTGGCCATCCTCCTCTAGACAAAACCAGCCTTTAAAATATCATGCCCAGGCCTGGAAAGAATACTCTACACATCCAGTGCAAAATTAAACCATTAGTTCTTGATGATAACCTAGCATTAATACTTACAGTATTTTCCTTTTGTAGGAGCTTTATCCCTTGGTTCACTTGAGTGTGCAAGTCATTAAATCCTCATCATTTTAGGGTTACCAATGATATTCAGTGTTTAGAGTGGTTCATTCCCTTAACATACACTACCTCTGCCTGTTGATTCCTTTCCTGACATGACGTGTAGCTGTCCATGGCCCTCCCTCTGAAACATCACATGCTCTTTAAACTAGAAGCTGTAATTCAAGATCCCAATTCCATAACAGGAGATATGTTTCCTCTGACAAAACCCCATTTTTAGGGCATATAAAATTCTGTCTTCCATTTCCAACCATTTTTCAAGAGAAGCTGCTACTATCTTGGGACTTTGGATTATCACGGGAGTACTGTAAGTTCAGTTCTCAGGGAATGCTAAATTAGAGTAATAAGTTTTATATCTTTCACTATAAGCATTTCCTTCATTCTGGGAGAGGAAATCAACGTAAGGTGTTGACTTATTGATTATCCTGGAACATTCTGAATATTGGGGAAGGAAGATGATACTGCTTTCTCAAGAAAAGAAAATTGGATTATTGGGAATACATCTTGACCGTTTTCCACTCAATAGACCAGGGAAAGGGATTACAGAGAGTCCCCTCAGATCTGTTTGTGCCTTTCAAAAGTATTGGGGGCAGATCCTCAAAACTCTTAGATTGGTGTTGCACCCCTGCCACTTCACATGGCCCTTTCATGTTAAAGCTGACTTTTCTTGCCAGAAAGTTTTCCTTGTGACAAGAAATTTGCAAGCTTTTCAATCTCAGGAATACCAGATTCTATGGCCAGGAACTCATGAAAGTAAGTGTAAACTGTCCTAGGTAATTTCAGGTACTTTCTCTTACACATTTAATTTTATTAGATGAACTGATTTCTGGTCTATCTCCAGAAATAAAATACCATTCCTTCACAACTGTATTGTCTGGAAGCCCCATGAGGTGGTAGTTATAGGCCTTCTACTAGCCAGCAATTCTTTCTGGATACTGGCATCAGCAGGTCTCCCTTTTCTTGTGCTGTTTGGACAGGTACCTACCACTGGCCTCTTCAGTGGCCACAATCCTCAGTCCTCACCTGCTGGTTTGGACACTCATGAGCACCCCAGGCAGCTCAAGCTGAATAAATAGCTGCAGACTTGGCCAACAACATGTGGCACAGGTTTATCACTTAACTTAGAGTCTTTACATGAAATATCAGAATGGGAAAGAGAATGTTCTTGGCACAACTCTGTTTTCATTAATTTGTTATTTTTCAAAAACTGAGCCACACCTTTGAAAGTAATGATTTGGCCATTCCAGAGATTCTGTGGCTAAAGTTTGTTTTTCCAGGGCTGCTGATCCCTTTCCAGATAGCTCCAGAGTGTGATGACCCCTAGCCCCATCCCAGTCTCTAGCGAAAGGGTTATGCAAATCTCAGGGTGTTGCCACTAAAGAATCTAAAGAATAGACTTGCTTTGGGCTTACTTAGTGCACTAGATTCTCTAGTGGGCCATTCTCATTTGATGTTCACTAGAACCTCCTTGTCTTCCAACTGCAGGATGTGTTTGCTTCTCTTCTGGGTTTTCTGTGGTTTCTGTGCTAGTTCCCACCCCAAGTTTAAGAAGACTTAGATTCATATATTGCTATCTGAGGCCACTAGTGAGATTTCAGATCACTGTTTTGCAACATTTTACCCATTTCCCTTCCCCAAACCATGTGCTTATTAGATGGTTCCACTCAGGAAGCAAGGAAGCTAAAACTCAATAGTCTGTGGATCCCATGAAAGTGTGTGTGAACTACTGACCATTTCTCCACTAGAGGCATTTAATTGAGCCAAAGATGATGGAAGAAGAAACTCTCAAAGCCATGTACTTTGTTAGGTGTCTGGATTTTGGGCCCCTTTGCAGCCTCTCCTAGCGACAGACAGACACTGTCTCCTCTCAGAGAAAGGCCAGTGTTTCAGTCCAGGCCACTGGTGAGTGTCGGCACCCTTGAGGTGGGCATGGAGTGAGCAGAAGAAGCCTGAAGAAGAGAGAACTATTTAAAGTGTTGCCAGTTATTCAGCTTCCAGGTGGCTTTGCACCTCCAAAGGTGCACAAAGGAAAAAGAAAGCAGAAAGGATTCAGCATTTAAGCAAAAAGGAAAGGGAAATTCTACTCTACCGGATGAGACACTGGTTCCACTGGAGCTTTTCAGTGAAGTAACACTGCAGGAGCCCTGATATCCTTCCCTCAGAGATATCATCAGGGGCCCTCAAACCCATTGCTTATGCCAGCACTTTAAGCACACACTTACCAATCAGAGGTGGTGCAATTGGCCTAAATCTAGGCCCAGTTATTGTTGCAGATCTTAGTCACCATACTCTGTTGCCCAGGCTGGATTGCAGTGGTGTGATCTCAGCTCACTGCAACCTCCACCTCCCAGGCTCAAGGGATCCTCTCACCTCAGCCTCCCGAGCAGCTAGGACCGCAGGTATACACCACCATGCCCAACTAATTTTTGTATTTTTTTATAGAGACGGGGTTTTGCCATGTTGCCTACGCTGGTCTTGAACTGCTGGTCAAGCAATCCACCTGGCTGGGCCTCCCAAAGTGATAGGATTACAGGAGTAAGGCACCATGCCCAGCCCACCATACTGATTTTCAGGGCAAGGTCTAACCCCTCATAAGATGTGAGTTCTTCCAACCCAATAAGCAAGGCAGCTTTGAGGACAGAAAAAGGCAACAGAAAAAGATAAGACCCTAGAAGTCAGAACATCTGTAATCCAAGGCTACTACACTTTCTCCTTTTAGTCATGTGACTTTGGGCAGGTCACCCTCCCTGTCTGTAAAATGAGGTTGGACTGGATAATCTTTGTGCCCTTTCCTTTTGGCTTAAAATTCTGTGATTTATTCATTCTTAGGAAGATCAGAACATTTATTGGGATTTCTGCTTCAAAAATTCTTTCTAATCTCAAAAATCCAAGTCCAAAATTTTTTGTTTTCTTCTGGATTTAAACTGTTTAACATGAGCACATCAAGGTTGACTTCTCATCCTTGTTGGGAAGTGAATTTAATATTGAGGGTAATTGAATGATGTTGCAATGGCTTTCCCTCCTGATGGCTTGGTAAGAATATTAAAGCCTGCAGAGGTGGAAATTGGAGCTCATGGAGAAATGGATAGAAAGCAATTTGTTGCAGGCAGCCTTTGGACAAGTTGTTTTAATAGGAAACAGATCTGCTGCTTCATAGGTTTCCTCAACCACCTTTCCTCAGCTTTCTCAAAATGTGATCTACATTGGCTCTTCACACCCAAATAGCAGACTAATAGTTTTTCTGCTTAGCACCATCTGGTTCATTGTCTTGAACTCTGCCTTACAGCAGCAAGAAAATTTTCCTCGATAAGAACCTCAATCTTTAGTTCCATTGAGCTCCCCCTCTGGATTTTGGACTATCAGAAGTAGGAGGTTCTGATACCATTCAAGATGATCTTTCCTTCAAAGCAGGTCTGAAGAGGAGACTACCAAAGCAGTAAGTGTTTACAAACCCAGAGTCCACACAACCACATTGCGTGCTGCGATGGGAAGAAGGCAGAAGGCCCAGGGGCTTTGGACATAGAGCAGGGTGGAAGCTGCAAGTACTGGGAAGGAAGAGAGTTTCACAGAACCAAAGCTTTGGCACACAGAGATGAGTTCTGTCTCACTGGTGACTTCATCCCTCAGGCTCCAGCTGAGCAGAGATTTTAATCAGCTTCCTTAATGGGTATTGACACTGCTCAGGAAGCAGTAGACCCTATCAGGGACAGCTATTGATCTCTTGTGTTCTGATTAGATTGGAAAATAGATCAACTTCAACTTCATTGTAGTCCAGGAACTGTTGGTCACAGCTATTAGAAATGAGATGATTTCTGAGGCCTAAGAAAAAACACAGAATCTTGACCATCAGCCAGCAGCTGCATGGTAAAAGAAGATGCATTCACTTCTCCTTGGAGAGTTGGGGTTGAGGGCAAACATAGAACCCAGGTTTGGCTTACAACCCAGTGTCCCGGAAGCCCTCCTTCGGGAGAACTGTAAGTAAGAGGTGGGTGTGTCTAAAGACAATACCATTAATGAATGTTTTGGCCTTACCTAAAAAGGTTTAGCAATTTGGGGATAACTCTTGCATCTAGCTTATGTGTGTTCACATGCACATTTGCTAGCCCAGAGCTTTTAAAATGAGGTCTGGCATATACTTGATTACAAATGAGAACTCAGAAACCAATTTTATCCAAGTATTACTAAATCCTATCTTTTGTTTTTTCCTCCTCCCTTCTAATCCCCCAAAGGACCTATTTGAGCCGTTCCCCAATTCATCTGCTTATCATTTTGGACTGTGAATCTGCCAGAGTGATATTTTCTGTTATTTCTCCTCCAAATTTTTCCCTGATGTTTCCAATAAAGATTTGCTTGGGTGGCCCCTTAAGGTGACATCAGGATGCTCTTATGTCCTTCCAGAATAAACATACACTTCACTCCTCTCCCTCTCACCTCCCTCCACATTCTTAATTCCTTGCTTTTCTCACTTGGAGCCGAGGGTGCTTTAGAGAGGTGGTTTTCCATGAATCAGCCAAGATTCCTGGAGAAGTTGGATATACCAACTACCACCACCACCACCACTGTCCTTCTTCCCAGTTTCAAAGCTCCCTGGCTATGCTAATGTCCCCTCAGAGATGAGGTTTGACTTGTAGGCCCGTATGACTCCTCCATAGCCTGGCCAAGGAGACCATGAGTAGCCATATCTGGTTTACTCTTTGTCCTGAGACTGTTTATAGCTTAAAACAGAAGTGTGTCTTCCCAGCACAAACCTAATCAGTGTATCAGTGCATCTGGTGGCAACAGCTCAGCCCATTCAAAGAGCAAGGATTCAGGAAAGGCACACTGATGGTGGGGAGCCTCTTAAGAGCCGCTAATGTTCTCCCAAAATCAGAGTTGAGAGTCAGAGTGCCGGTCCCCTGGGCCCACTGTTCCTGAACAAGGGACATGGTAGGGCCAGAAGTAGCTTGACTCTCGCCTAATATCTGTGCCTTTGCCTGTCCTTTCTCCCATTCTACTGAAACCCGGAACCGAGTCCTGCTTGCCTTCTGATGAAGAGAGGCCACATAAAGAGAGTTTGGAGGAAAAAAGACACCAGGAGGCAGGCTGCGGAGTAGGAGAAGGTTCTGAGAGGATGCAGCAATCCAGAATACCTCCTTTTCTAGCCAGCATCCCTTGAACTTTTGAAAGGTTGTGCCTACCACTGGCTGGCACACCAGGCAATGATTTCTCTGCAGAAGGAAGGAAAGAATGTTTCATCCTTGCATCCTTCTTGGTGAAGATACAGCCTATGCTCAGTTGAGTAGTTCACACTCAAGACTTTTGCTTTATGGTTTTCCTTCCTTCTTGTCTTTGCCCTGACTTTGATCAACAGGGGTGAAAAGAATCACCCTGGTGTCTCCATGCCGCTCCCATTTTAGTGGTAGCATTTTGTGTCTTTACTCCACCCTTCACCCTATTTCCACCAAGGTTAACGCACCAGATATAACTGTTTTTCAGCTGAGTTGTATGGATTAACTTCAGTCCACTGTAAATACACCTGGGATGGGGTGGGGTTGGGGGGTGTTTAGGGAGAAGAAGCCAGACTTGCTTTGTGAACTGAATGTATTTTTATGCAATTTTGAGTGGCCTTTCAACCCTAAGATGAATGGTTTTGTTTTACTGGTTGTTATTATATAGTATTGAGTATTCTGTGTTTCAAAGTTTGGGAATAATAATATTCACATCTATATGATGCCTGTAAACACAACAGTATTTATAAATGAGTAAATAAAACTGTGTTTTAACTTTGTGACTGTCTCCACAGTTCAGAGCATGGGATTTATAGAATCTCACATCTGGGGCAGCCTCTTCTGATTTTACATCCTCTTTACCATTGGTGGGGGCCTTGCCCACCAGCCTGCTACAACTCCTGTCCACATAGAGGCCCCTTCCCCAGGGACAGCCACAGTGAGTCATGGGCACTGATAAGGGTCTCTGGTAGGATCAAGGAATTTCCTAAATGGAGTCAGGCCAAGGAGAAGCCTAGACTGGAGTTCAAAAAACCCTAAGAAGATATCAAGGTTCCAAGCTTCAAGTAACTAAGAGTGTGGTTAGTTCTTGGAAGACACCAGGTTTAAGTGACAAGGGTGTTGAGGCCATCCAGGTGACTACTAGCACCCTCTAGTACCTGGGAAAGTTGAGGTCTAGGTGGTGATTTCCTTGGGCTCATGGAAGTCTCCTGCCACCACCCTTAGTCATCTGCTGTATACATAACAGTCTTCATGAGGTCATTGTTTAAGTCGGGAGATCCAAAACTATTCTGTAGTTCCAAACTACATATGTAGTTAACTTGGGGGTTATTGAAGGTTAAATCTAAACTCAAAATGAAGGAGCCATGCCCAGAAAGGAGCTGTTCAGGCCCGCTGGCAGGGTTTGTACGTAGGTGGCCAGGTCTGACCCCAGGCAGCCAGGATCTGGGTCTGGTTTCTCCATCCAGCAAGCCCTGCCTCTGGCTTTGCTCAGCCTTGTGTTTCCTGCCAAGCGGAAATCCCTGGTCACTGACTTGGAGAGAGGTCAGAGAGGGAAGATTCTTTTCCCCTGCTGTCACCCAGCTGTTTGCAACCCAAGCAGCAGCAGAACAAACACACTTGATGTCATGGTTGAAGAATTCAGTCCTGTCCTGGGGTGCAAAACAGAGGCAAAGAAGCATGACCGATGCAAAGGGTTCCTAGACTGCAAATGTTTCTCTTTCTGACCCCCACTGGTTGTAGTAAGGTCTGCAGAGACAGCATCACCTAGCTGTCACGTGGTCCAGCCCTCTTCAAGGGAAAGGAGAAGGCCACAGCCTATTAGCAGAGTAAAAAGCTCACATTCTCAGCCAGGAGACCCTCAGGTGATCAATCCCAGTCCTGCTGAAAGGCTCATGCCCCTCACCCTACCCAGCCTCAGGGACTGAAGCAGCAAGACAGGATAGATGTTAAAGGATCTGGGCTCATGCTCCCTCAGGTGGGCAGCTCCCGTCCCTGGCTTGCCTTCACTGCCCCCATGCTGTTGGACCTGATGGACAAACACACATCTAGCCAATGGTGTTCCTGGAGGACAGGTGCTGGTGTAAACTGAAAACGGTAGCCGCTGGTCTATCCTCAAGGAGATGAGACAGGTGGAAGTGGGAACTGAAGAAGGAGTTTTACTCTTCCCTGGTCTTTGGGAGCAATGCTGCCCTACTCTGCCTTTCCCTAAAAATTCTGAAACCCTATCCCTGGTCCCTAACACCTTTGCTTTAGAAGTTAAAGACATTTCAAGTTCTTTGCAAAGAGACAATTGAGGACTTTGTAGAAATTCTTACTTTTCAAATTCCCATTTCCCAGGGCCAGCCTCCCTCTTGTCATTGGGGTCAGACTGTGGCTATTCCCTAAGCCCAGCTCTACTGGAAGGGAATTCAAGAATATAGTCCCCACCACCACTCCGCCCCGCCCAGCTTCCCAGACAACGTTCCCCGGCACCACCATGCTCCCCACAATTCCACAGGCCTGGCATGTGTCCTCAGGAGATGTGTGGGCCCCAGCACCCACAAGAGTGCCAATCTGGTCTTCCCCCAACCCCAGGAGAGAGGGGACCTCAGCCCCTTTTGATGCTTCCCTGAAGGGAGATTCTGGGTTAGAGGCCAGAGCCTCAGGACCATCTCACCACCCTCACCCACCATAATGACCCTCACAGGCAGCTCCCACACCCTCACCCCCACCTCAGCGCAGCAAAAACAACCAGAGACACCCCCCACCCCCAGGTTTCTTTCAGCTCATTTCTTTAATAAGGAGACGCAGCTCATTACAAAATAACAATTTGACAAGAGATCAGACAAGAACAAGAGTCCACATAAGGGAGATGGAGAGCATTGCCAAGCAGAGGTGGGGAATGGGCCGGGGGCAGGGCTGTACATGTGTCCTTCCTATGGAGACAAAGGCAGGGCTCCTGGTGGGCTGACCTGGGGGAAGCTAGGCTCTGCCAGGCCCTGATTTTGAAGTTTTCAGCCCCAGGGTTTTCAGAAAGCAATAAATCAAGTCCTTAGATGGGCAGGAGTCAGGGCAAAAAGGTCAGCATCTTTGAAGAGGCCCCACTAAAGTCCTGATCGCTAAGGCAGGCGGGATGGAGGAACTCCTGGTGCCCCACGCACACTGCTCCCATCACCTCACCAGACAGACGCTCTCTCAACTCTTGCCTCAATTTCTGTCTCTGCTATGGGTGTGGAGAGTGGGAGGGCCCCAGAGAGAGCTAGAGGAAGCAAGACATGTCTTCACTCGTCCAAACACCTGATTCCAGCCTGCTCTGAAATGATCCCCTCCACCTTCCCCAGTCTTTCATGTCCCAGCACAAAAGTCCCTGGGACTTCTGTGTGCTCATGTGTTATGGTTTGTGCAGGGCAAGCCTGCCTCGCACAACCTCTGGCCTCATCGAATGTACCCTGCCTGATTACCCTCCCATTCTCTCCATCCTTCCTCATACTCGTCACAGTTGTCAGGCCTGAGGCATCCTGGACCCTTCCCATGCAGTACTGCCCTCAGGTGCCCATGGGGCCAGGGGCGGCAGGCAGGGGGGCTACCTGTCCGTCTCAGTTCAACAGGATGACCTGAGGCCTCGGAAGCCCCCAGGCCCCTCTACTCGCCTCTCTGCTACTTGGTGCAATTGACTGGGGCTTCTCTGGGGAGCAGGTGTGAAGGTCAGCGGGCTTAGTCCACACCTGCTCTGCCTGAGCCTCTGAGCCTCCCTCACAGCTGGACCTGCCCACCCCACTCTCAGGGGAGCCCTGGTAACCCTGAGGTCACCCTGCTATTGGGCTGCTTTCTGTCAGACTGCAGGAGGACACACGAGAAAAGAGCATCATTCCCTGTATTCACTGGCCTCTCCCTGAGTCCCTCCTCCATCACCACCCACGACCCTCACACCACAGAGGTGAGTAAGCAGGGATGGTTCCGTCATCCCTGGCTGAGCCACTGACTGGCTGCTCCTGAAAATCCTGGTTGCCTCCACAGGGATCCCAGGAAAGGTATCCAGAACCATGGAGTCCCACTGCTGCTTGCTCCTCGCCCAGCATAGAGATAGAGCTGAACTGTGAACCCAGGCCGAGGAAGCCAGCTCAGGCAGGGCCATCATGGGCATCACCTAAGGCCCCACCGGAAGCCCTGGACACCATCCATCCTCATGACACAGGACTGAGGGAGCAGGAGGGGGTAACAACAGGTGAGCCCTTCACAAGTGTTCTGTGGGGAGCCAGTTGGAGGGACACGGGGGCTCCTGGGAGGAGCCAAGGGAGGCCAAGTCTCCAGCAGGAGGTCCCCTTTATGGCTTTTCAGTGAATTCAGACAGTGGGAGGAAGGGGCACACCACACACATACACAGAACACGGAAGCTACTGGGATGCCAGATACCAGGCTGGACACTGCACCGGGCCCCAAGGGTTGGCTCTGCAGACAGATGTGCAGCAAACAGGCCTTCAGGGCGACCTCCAGCATCTCCCGAGGCAGGGCTGGACTGGAGCAGGCACCGACTCCGCCCACTGATGACTCCCATGGGGAGGTTTCCCGATGGGAGGAGGCAGGGGTGGGGCTGGGGGACAAAGACTTTACACAACATAAAATCAAAGGAGCAGCCTCAACCAGTTATGTAAAATGGGTCTGAGGTTGGGGATCAAGGGGACTCTCAGCATTGCCATGCGGCTCTTTACAGAAAGTTATAGACATGCATCTTGATTAAACAAGATTCTGTTCATATGTTTCTAGGTAATTATCTTCTTTTATATATAATTAAATATACATGGATGGGGGCAGATGAGGCTCAAATGGCTTCAGAAGGTTCTTATTTTGTTGTTGCTTAAAAAATAAAGTAATTCATGTGTCTTCAAGTCACAGTGTCCCCTTCTCAATATTGCAGTTCAAAAAACTGGTTAAGTCAAATCCTCGGGGTTCCTGGCCCCCTGGGACCAAAGGGAGAGGGGGAAAGTCATAGGGCAGGGTTCCCAGACACAATGCAGGATGGCCAGTTACATTGGAATTTCAGATAAACAACGAATTATTTTTTAGTATAATATGTCCCAACTATTGCCTAGGACATACTTACACTTAAAAATTTTGTTGTTGAACTGAAATTCAAATGTAACTGGGCATCCATATTTTTATTTGGCAACCACAGAATGGGGCTCTGGGCCACCAGGATCTTGGGACTCCTCCCTGCCTGCCACCACCCAGGGCTCTGAGAAAGGGCCCCAAACAGCTTTAAGTGGGAGGGGCAGGGGAAAGGGAAGGGAAGAGGCAGAGCAGAGGATATGAGGGCAGTTCCTGGCTCAATCTCTTTGTACCTTTGAGTGGGAGGGGATGCCCTCAGGAACAGGCATTTTCTCTATAAGGTTGGGTGAGACCCAGGACTTAGATGCCTTATGAATTAACCTAGGACATTAAGGGAACATGGAAACTGTCACTCCCCAAACCCAGGGAGGTTCATCAACCTCTTTGCTATCACCCGCCCTTACCCCCACCCCACTGCATGGAGGCAGGTTTATAAGAGAGCTGCTTTTACCCGCAGGAGGGCTGTAGCGACCCCTCTTCTCTCTCTCGCTGAAGCCTTGGGCCAGCAAAATCATCCCACACTGATTCCGCAGAGACACAAGTTATGTATGCTTTCCTAGGAAGAAAGATCAGGATCTGAGACTGTGGCCTAATCCCTGCTGTCTCATCCTCCAGCTGAGGGACTCCAGGAAAGTCACTTCTCATTCATGCCGAGCACCTGCCTACTGTCCAGGATTGCCCCAGCATTCCTTACCCCGCCTTCCCCAGGCCTCAGCTTCCACTTCCAAAGTCCAAAACTCTGTCTGTAGCTCTGACAGAATTAGCATCCCTTCTGGAACAATTATTCAGGGAGGAAGAAGAAAACGAGCTTTCAGACCTTATCCCAGTTTCTGGGTGGGATTAAGCTTGGATTTTCATGGTCTCAGCTTCTCTAAAAATCACCTCTATACTACTTTCCTTTCTCTGGAACAGACTTTGAGATGAAAACTTATAGCCCCAGAGGCGTCCAGAACCCCTTACTAGCCAAACACCCTAACTCTATCCTGCTTAGTGCCCACACCCCAGTATCCTGACATCCCCAGAAATAAAACTGCCCAGCAGTGAGTGTTTGGCATAATGCCCTGTGGTTTCAGCTATGTCAGTCCTCAGGTATGGAAAACACACAAGCAGAAGCATGTTCCCACCAAGCCTATGGACCAAGACAGATGCCATCCGCTAGATGGCACATCAGGACCAGCTGGGACCTGGGGAAGGCACTGCTCCCCACACCCACACTGGCTCCACACTGGTGCCAAGATTCAAAGTCACTCAGCAACCTGTCCCCACCCCTCAAGGCTGCTCACTAGCAGTAGGCTCAGAGTAATAAAATCCAGCCCTGGTCACCAGGCACATGGACACCCAGACCACCAGAGGTTCCTACCATTGCCTTTCCTCCCTGTTAAGGGAGTGCAAATCTTGGGCTTTGGAAGGGCTGAATGAAGTTCATGAATGGAAAAGAATCCTAGGTGGTAGAAGGTGAATTGGGAAAGGGCAAAGGAGTAAGGTAGAGGGGATATTGACAAGGGGGTCTCCATGAATGAGTCTGTGGGATATGGGTGAGGAGAATGAGTCTGGGGAGAGACCCTGAGAAAGCACCAAAATCCCACAACTCTGGGGATGGGAGAAGAGTCCAGTGACTTCTGATGTCCATACCAGGAAATCGTACTCTGTGGCCACCCAGATTCTGAAAGCACCCTATTGTCCTACAACTCTCTACCATGACCACACCTTTGGTCCCAAGGACCACAGTTCATAATCCTGATCAGAGTCTTACCTTCCCATTGTTAAGTACACACACACACACACACACACACACACCAGTAAAAATATAACTTCCCATGTACCACTAACAAGACAAAGAAGGATCTCCGAGAGACAGGGAGGCTTCCCAGTCTGTTTCTGGTGGGGGTATTCCCTCATTTCCCCCACTCCTTCATCCAAAAAACAAAGCAAAACCAAAAGCCCCTTCCCCCTTTTTAAAATAAAATAAAAAAGACACTCTGCAACTTCTTCACGCTGGATCCCCAAAGCCTGATTCCCTCCAACACTGTCCATCTGTCTCGGGTGTCTACAGGAAGCTGAAGTGGCCCAGATGGGGCAGGATAGAAATGCTGCCATTTGTACTGGGAAAGAGAGATACTCAGGCTTCTGGAGAAGCCATGAATTTTCTGTGGTGAAAAAATGGCAAGGGCCTGAGGGCTTCATGGATGGAAGAGAGAGGCCAAAGGAAGGGAGGCAAGGAAGGATGGCCTCTGGCCACAAGGGGACCTCGCTCTGTTGTCCAGGCTGAAGGTTTGGAAGAAGACTCAGTGCAAACCTGACTGACATATATATGGCTTTTATATCAGTGCTGGGGACAAAAGGTGAACAGGGAATGGGACACAACTGAGCATGGGTAGAAACCCTAGAAGGTCTCCTCTGCTACTCATTTGGAATGGATGCCCTTTGTTTCTTAGTATTCATAAAGAGAAGCCCCCTAATGGTAGGACGAGTCCTCCCTATAGGTCTCCCTGGGCCACTCCAGCTACCTATCAGCTCTCCAGCATGGAGGGCAGAAGGCCAAGGGAGCAAGGAGTGGGAGTCTGGGGAGAATTCCAGTGCTCCCCTATATCTCCACCCAGGAAATCTCAGCCATCTGTCCCCCATCCTCTTCTTACCACCCCCTTCTTACCTGGACCTCAGGGGAACTAAGAACATTTAAACTTTCCTTTTAAAGTTCTCTGGCTCTGCACAGATAATGTGTCTTCAGACAATGTTGCTCCACTTAAAAGAGAAACAGAAGCAAAAGCACAGTGGGGAATAAATGCAAATGAACTGGGCTGCTTATATTCTGGAAAGGGAGAAAGCATCTGTGTTTCCCACTAGATGGGGTGACGATCCAGGAGTTTAATTTTGGCCTTTCTGGTAATAGGACTTCTATTTCTTCATAGTTTGATATTTATTGTCAATAAGAGTGAGATTTTGGGACTGAGAGTCCCTGTTAGAGTCTGACCCAACTAGTGAATAGCTCATATCCATGAATGTCCCCGGAACCACACTTCTGGGGAAACCATGACTGGCAGGAGGAAGTCTTTGATGGCATCGTTTGGTCCTAGTTCTGAACACATCCAGTCTTCACATCTTGCTGCCTCCCAAATAGCCACCAACAAGAGTATGAAAGCCCCGGCATCTGAACAGGATCCTGAGACTTTGCCATAGATGAGAGAAGATCTCCCACTTAGTGGACTTCTCTTCATGTCAGGGTCCCCAAAGAGCCTTCTTTTCCCACACAACTTTACTGTCCATGGCTCATTCCAGGAATGAAGAGAGATGCTCAAAGACACACACACGCCACACACCACACACGACACACACACATACACACACACAGACACACACACGGATCATTAGCCACTGTGATGCCTTCCCTGTCAGGAAGCAGGATGTGCTGCCATTTTGTTGGTCCAAAAGGCTCAAAAAACAGGAAGTGCTGCAAGCTTGCGCCAGTAGAGGACCTCGCTTGGGGTGAGGCAGATGTGAAGCTTTGAAAGAGTCGGGGGAACTGTGACAGGGCATGCAGCAAGGGCAGCTCCTGGGACCATGAACAGAGCCAGGCTTCTCTTTCACCTCTTAGGGGACTCTCCTCACACAGCCATCAAAGAGAAGTTGGTCTTTAAAAAGAGAAAAACAAGGAAAAACAAGGACACAACCACCAACAAATGAAAGAAAAAAGAAAACCTCTAAGGTTGCATAACTGAGGTATTGATAGCTCTGGATCTTGTCAGTGTCCGTGAAAGGTGTGGGGTCCCAGCCGCTGCTGTCTACTTGTTCTTGCCCAGGAGTGCATCCACCTCCTCCTCAGGCTTGAGTGAGTGCCACTGGGCAATGGGCCTCCGGGGGTTGGCCAACATGTCAGACCAGTGCCGCAGCTCTGTGCCTGTGGCATTGCTGCCCACAAAGATCTTGCCTATGGCTTCGTTCTTGCCCAGCTTGTCGTAGTCCAGCACAGTGACCACTACCTGGACTTTCTGCAAGGAAAACAAAGCAGGGAGGGAGTTGGCAGACAGAGACGTGGGATCCCATGACCAAATTTATCCTCCATCAACCTGTACTCCAAATGATTGGGAAGGAAAGGACTCCCAGGGCTCCTTGGTTTCATCTGTGCTCCAGTGAAGACTGAATTGACATGGAAGCAGAGGCCACGCCTTTGGCAGCCTTTGTTTCTACCACTGGGCATTTATTGAAGGTGTACTGTGCTCTAGACACTGTTAAGCACTTGTAGGGGGAGAAGAGGGAAGGAAAAATGAAAAGATGAATTTCACCTCAATGAGATCAGCAGACATGTAACTGAAAACTTACAACATGAAGTGATGAAGGTTATGCTAGAGAGATAGGCACAAGGTACTGTGGAAACTCAGAGGAGGTGACAGTCCTGCTGGGGCCAATCAGAAAAGGCTTCACAGAAGAGGTGACTGGGACATGAAGTCTGAGAATTTCTCTAGAAGGACAAAAGAAGGAAGAGGATTCCAGGAAAACAGATTATCTTGGGTAGAGGCATAGAGACCTGAGAGTGCATTTGGCATCTGAGAAACATTAGATGTTCAGTCATTGAGGTACAGAGTGAGAAGCAGTGAGGCAGGAAATGAGGCTGGTAGAGTAGGTTGGGGTCAGCTGAGGAGTTTGCATTTTGTCTTTCAGGCAAGCAGTAGGGGACTCCTGACGACTTTAAGTAAAGGAGTGTTGCGGACATTTGAGAGAGAGCGCCCTGGCATTGAGGTGGAAGATTCACTCAAGGAGAAGTGGGCCTGATGGCAGGGAAGAGACCCGTTGGAGGATGCTGGAGGGTCTGGGAGGATGGATCCCAAATACCTGAACCAAGACAGGCACAATGGGAATGGGAAGTCAAAACCAGGTTGGAGGGGTATTTAGAGAGCCAATCAAGAGGACTTGATGATCAGCTGGATTTGCTGAATGGTTGATGCCTTTTTCTCCTGTGACTCCAGCCAATTCAGATTCGTCCTTCAGGACCAAGCTTTCTCTGGGAAGCCTCACTACAGTCCTCCGCTTCATGGACATTGAAGCTGTCGTCTCACTGTGCTTTACTAGACTGTTTACTGGTGCCCTCCTGCTGTGAGGTCCTTGACAGCAAGGACCGTGTCGATTACACACTTATTTCCTCATCCCCTAGCAAGTGCCTAGCACTTAGGAAATGCTCAGTAAAGTATGTTGGATAAATGAGAAAGGAAAAAGGAAACAGTCAAAGGTGATGTCCAGGTTTCTGACTTGGGCCACTGGGTAGATGATGGACTGTGGGGTCATTCATTGAAAACAGAATTCAGGCCGGGCGCGGTGGCTCACGCTTGTAATCCCAGCACTTTGGGAGGCCGAGACGGGCGGATCACGAGGTCAAGAGATCGAGACCATCCTGGCAAAGACGGTGAAACCCCGTCTCTACTAAAAATACAAAAAAATTAGCCGGGCGTGGTGGCGGATGCCTGTAGTCCCAGCTTCTGGGGAGGCTGAGGCAGGAGAATGGTGTGAACCCGGGAGGCGGAGCTTGCAGTGAGCCAAGATCGCGCCACTGCACTTCAGCCTGGGCAACAGAGCGAGACTCCTTCTCAAAAAAAAAAAAAAAAAAAAAAAGAAAACAGAATTCAGATGAAACAGGCTTGGCTTGGAAGAGGTAGGGAGAAGAACATTACATTGGTTTTAGAAATGTTGAATTTGAGATGCCTGGGTCAGGATGCTTTAGATGTAAAATTCTCTGTAATGAGGACTTCTCTTGGATTAACGTTATCACTGAGCTGCCCAATGTTCCCTTGAAGTGTTCCATCAATAACATCATACACATCTCCATAGATGACAGTACCAACTCTGAAGATTCTCTTGCACCCTTGCCCCCAGCCCTCCTGTGGGGAGGAGAGGGGGTGGGATCAGTTCACTACAAAGATAGTGATTTCACTATCAAAGACTCCATGATAATCGACCACTCTGCAAGCCCCCAGCTGCACCTGACTCCCCGCCCAAATGGGTGGGTCGGCCTCTTGTCCTACCATATCCAGATCCCACCCATACCTGGAAATGGTGAAAACCAGACCTCATCTCCAATATTTACAGAGCTTGCTGGTGAGAAGGAAGGAAGAGTGGAGAAGGCTGGAAGGGTGGCGGGAAAGAGGAGAGGAAGCAAATCAGAGGAGTAGATGGAAAGGACCTAGAGAGCAGTAGAAGTGGGGCAGGGATGACCAAGACAGTATGTGGCTGGAGAGGATGGAGGTGGCAGCGGCCGGTCCCACCCTCTCAGCCAGCTCCCAACCCCTCTGGCACCTTTGCTACACCCCCATACACCTGTGCGCATGACCATGGTCCTGCAAGTCCTAAAGGAATGATTTACAGAATTTTTTGAATTAGTTCATGTTTATCTCATCAGAAAAGGAGGATCCCTGAAGCACTTGGGAAGGAGATCCCACCTAGGCACCATTAGACCTCGAGCCTTCCCCCACCAAGAAAGGCTATTCCGTGGTCTCTGGATGAGTTCCCACTCTTCAACCTCCCCATACATGTTTGCCTCCCCAAACCCTGCTCCATGCCTAGGACCCCAGGGCTCCAGCACCTGAATCTGCTCGAAGGGGATCTCAAAGCTGAAGGACTCGTTGAAGTATGGGTTCAGGGTCTTCTTCTTCACGGTTGTCTTCTTCTTCTTGAGCCGCTTGCCATTCTGCATCAGGTGGATCTTCACATAGGGGTCTGCGGAGGGAGAATCCCAACCCCAGAGAGGTTCCCCTTAGCCCCCAGCCCTCCTGCCGAATGTACCAAGGCCTGCCCAGAGCATCGGTCAAGATGGGGTCTTCATTCCGCTGAGACCAGGCCCTCAGAAAGCCCCAAGTCACGCCATCCAGTTCAAAGGTGGCAAAAGACTTCACCTCAAGGACCAACTCTGACCAGTTGGTTGTGGCTTCCTGAAGCATTGGGTAGGGGCATTTCTGAGTCTAAGGCCTTGTGAGAAAGGGTATGGGGATTCATCTGTGATCCTGTGCTGGGGAGGGGGTGGGGAGTGCTAAAGTCAGGACACACATCTGCTGGGTCATGATCCCAGTCCAATCCTCCTAATCTTGCAGACGAGAAACTGAGGCCAAAGAACAGAAATGACCTGCCCTAGGTCACACAGCAGGTCAGTGACAGAGCCAGAGCTGGCATTGAAACATGCTGGTTGGAGCCCATGCCCAGGGCTGATTCTCTGGGAAGGCGGCTGCAGCAGCAGGCTTCATTCTCCAGAGCCCTGTGCCGTGGGCCAGCCCCATTCACTGCCAGGTAAATGTGATATTCAGAGCATCTTCCACCCCCTTCCCTCACCCTCCCCTTTCCAGGGCAGAGCCAGCAGAGCCTACAGCCTCTTCTGGAAACATGTCCCAATTGTGGTATCAAGTTTTGGGCGAAGCCCTGCCCATTTCCCTGGGAGAAGTAAAATCCTAAGTCACGAACTTATCTGGGGATGAAATTTCTCTGATCCTTTTCTCTGTAGCCCACAGTGCAAGGCCAGAGAGCACTGGGAAGGCAGTTCTGAGGGGGACAAGGGGCCCTTGGAGAAAAGGAGGGACTGGGAAGCCAAGGCTCCACCGCTCCTCGAGGAGACATCTCAGTCCCAGGGCAGCAAAGTGTTCCTGTTCACTGGACTGTGCAAACTCTGCTAACTGACTCACTGGTGCCACCCAATGGCAGCCAGAAGTTCTCCACATACCTGAAAGGCCGCCCACGTCCATCTTCTTGAGGTTCTTGGCCTCCAGGATGCAGACAGTGAGCTTCCCAGCCGTGGGCACATAGCGCAGGGAGGTGCAGATGTCGCCCAGCTTCTCTGGCTAGCCAGGGGAAGAGCAGGACTTGGGTCATCTCAGCCATCCTAGTGCCTCTCTCATGGCTGGCCTCTTTCTTGCCAAAATTAGCAAGGCAGTGATGTGTCCCTGTCTCCCTCATCACCAGTCCCCATATATGTGATGGCCAAGAAGGTCTTCCAGCATCTGATCTTGGGGCCCCCTGATGCAGTGCAACAAAGTCCCTGAAAGTGACAGGTTGGGACCTGAGGAGCCATGGGCTGAGGATGAGGGGGGTAGAGGACAGCTGTGGATCCTTGGGTGGATCTGAGATCTGGGAGGTTGGCAGTATATTTGGGCTCCTACCCCAGGCTCTGGTAAGGTGGAAAGGGGTGCGAGAAGCACGGGGGTTAGCCACATGTCCACCTCCAAGGGCCCTGAGGGACTGAATGTCTCAGAAGCCTTCTTTCCCTGAACACTCCCACCCACCAAGGTCTCTCCTTGTGGACCATTCCGCTTGTAGTATGATTTGTGGTTTTTGGAGCAATTTGCATCCCTTCTTTTGTTACTATCACTGCAACTCTTTCATGTAAACAAGACAAGAATTCTTTGTAACCAATGAGAAACTGAGGTTCCCAGAGGCCATGGTTTGCTCAAAGTCACACAACAATTTAGCACTGCAGGCAGGCCAAGGACCCAGGGCTCCTAATTCCTAAGGCCAATACCACACTGCAGAGTCAAAGCTGCTCAAAGTCAAAGCCATCCAGGGCAAGACTGACCATATCACACAGGTCCTGGTTCAGGTGTGCTGGACTTCCTCCCAGGCACAGGGGACAAAAGGAACAAAAGGATGTCTTAAGCTTCTCTACTCAGCCCTCCATCACTGCCTAGAGTGTGCTGGGTAACAGGGCCCTGGCCAAAACAAATGATTGATGCCCAGAAGGAAGAATGGTTAAAATGGAGTTTTGGGTACACAGCAATTGCTGAGCAAATATTTACTGAGTGAATGGATGCTGTAGCAGTTCTGGGAGGACAAGTCCCTCTGCTGAGTATCCTTTAGAACAAACATGAGTTTCCTTATGGGTAAACTGAGGCACAGAGGCATGAATCACAGGCCTTAGGTAATAGCAGAAGCTTAGGAGTAACAATAATAATGGTGTTTGTATTTATTTGAGTACCTACCAAATACCAGTCACTGCGCTAGGCGCTTTATGCAGGTAGTGAATCCTCATCTGTAAAAAAAGACTAAAGGAGGGAACCCGAGTCCAAACAGTGTAAGCAACTTGCCCAGGTTCACACAGCCAGGCAGTGTGGAGCTGGGATCCTAACCCAGGTCGCCTGCCTCCAAAGCCCACCCCATTTCCATCATGCCAAGAGGTGGAAGCCCACTTGTACATTCGTCTTTTTGCCCGACCTGGCCTCATCTCCGCTCTTACCTCCTCCTTTTCCCCGCCTTGCAGGTCTCTCCACTCCTCAATGGGCTGGCCGAGGTCCACTGTGTTCATAGGCACCTTTACCTCTCCAATGATGTCATGTTTGGAGAAGCGGTCAAAGTCATAGATGGCCATCACCAGAGTTTTGCCCCCGAGCTCCTGGTATGGCACCTGCAGGGCACAAGCAGAATCAGAGGGGGCCAGAGCAACTCATACACCTCCAGGGGTGCTATGGGCAGAGGCCTCTATTCCAGCCCACAGGGTCCCAGTTAGTGTGCGGAGACAGAGAAAGACCCCGGGCTTTTGGGGAGCAGAGTGTGAGGGTGGGGTGGGAGGGATCCCCATCCTCCAAAGAGGCCAGGGGGGCCCTGCAGTCCAGGCTGCCATTGTTCCAGGCTGAGCCATGGCTAAAGACCAAGGAAAGGTCTGTAGAACTCAGCAGAGAATTGGGATCAGGGAGGGAGCTGGAGTCACCCTTCCAGCCCTCAGCACCTTGAAGGTGAAGGTTTCATTGAAGGCAGGGTTCAGTGTCTTCCGATGGACTTTGGTCTCATATTTCTTCTTCTTGTCAGGAAGGAGGAAGACCTTGACATAAGGGTCTGAGGTGCCTCCCATGTCCAGGGCAGGCAGTTCAGCAGCCTGCAGAACGCCCACAGTAAGCTGTGGAGAGAGAGGGGAGAAGGGGCCTGAGTCTCAGGACAGTTCCAATACCACAACTGGCCCCAGACCCAGTTCCCGCCAATTCCTTCCCACAGGAGGCAGTTGGGGCAGGGGAATGAGGGGAGGCTGGTGCTAGAGAGGAAAATTGGTCTCCATTTCCACCCCAAGGAATTTGGAATGGCATTTCGGGAACCTGAAGTTGAAAGAGAAATTGCTTTGCCCAAGGTTGGTGGGCAGGTTAATAACATAATCAACTTGGAACCTTCCGCAAAGCAGGCTGGTGGCCAAGCCAGCATCATTGTCCAGAGCTATAGGCCCTGCCGTTTCCAGCCTGCCTCATTCTAAGGGAAGAGCAGCGCCCACACATCTCTGAGGGAGCTGTTTCTATCCCCCTTCCACCCAACTCCCAGGTCTCTCCCCATTCCCCACTCTGCCCCCACAGCCCTGCATACCTGATTAGCCTGAAAATCATAGTCCAGGGAAAACTGCAGTTTGCCCAGGTTCTCTGGCTCTTTCTCCTCCTCCCCTTCACCTTCCCCCTCAGTCAGGCCTGTCTCTGCATCGTCGTCATCCTGTGGGAGCTGGGGGAGAGAGGGAACAAGTTAAAAGGGGAGGACAGAGGAGCCTGGCTTGGCGCAGGGCGATGGGAAACCAGCCCCTCTGTGGTAGACCCTGACTCAGAGCTGTGTGTGGTGGAGGTAAAAGAGGGAATGTGGCCCTGCCATGGGACCCTCCTTCATGGCCCATCAGAACCCCTAGGCAGCTCCTCTACCCCCAGCCCTGTGTTTGAGACATGACTGGTTTGGGCACCACTCTCCTGCCTCTGAGGCACAGTGCGCCATGGGACCAGGCCCCGTGCCAAGTGCTTCATAGCTTCTGGAGGCCGGGGTGGGGGTGGGATTTGCTTCCCTTGTAAGCCCTCTCCCACTTTCCCCAGCTCAGGCCCCACGTATCCTGGGCAAGACATACCAGAAGTATGGTCCAGGCAGACAGGAGCAGAGTGAGCCCACAGACGTGGAGAGAGAAAGAAGAAAGTGATATAAGAGAAAATCCTGCATCTCAAACCAGCCCCTAAAGTCACCACAGCCACTCATCAAGACCAGGAAGGGCTACACCCAAGTCATCCTGGAACCCCTCCCAACACACACTCACACACACTGCAGGTTCCTTTTGGGCCCACATACACACACATACGTGCATGTGTACAGACATACACACACACGTGCACTCAAAGGCCATTTAGATCCCTGGCTTCTGAGATCAAGCCCTTCCCTTCATCCTCCATATGGATTCCTTGAGTAAGAGATTCCTCCTAGTCACCCCCAAACAAACATAGGGGAAAGGGAAGCACGCAGGGGCCTCCGCAAACTTAAAACAAGAAAAGGAGCTTTCTAGGCTGACCAACACCAAAAGACAGGGGAAAATAAATTAAATTATGATATGATTAATGATGGATTCTACTTGGTTCTGTCTTGGTGCCTCAGGGCCACTCTTCTGCCTCATTTGATTCCTGCCCCATGCCCAGTTAGATGCCTCCCATGAGATATTGTCCTTCAGTCTCTCTGGCAGAAAACACAGGGTTACCCAATGGTGTCTTGCTGGTGGGGGGTGTCTCTTTCCAACATTTTGTCCTAGTAGCCTCACTGGGGGGTCAATATATTGTTCTTCACTATCTTTCCAGGGATGAGTTCGTGCTAACACAGGAATAAGGCCCCCCCTCCCAGGAACCTCTAGGTAGATGGTGTTATACTAGAGATGTAACTGAGAGAGCCAAGTTTTAAGGAGGGGAGGAGGTTTGTTTGTGGAAGCCCAGGAGCTTTTGCTTACCCTTTCAGCATCAGGAAAGCCTGGGCTGAGCCCCTTCCAGTCCCCCTCACAACCAATGTGCCCTACCTGACCCCCTTTCATGTCCTTCATGTTCATGGCATTCTTCATGCCTTTGCCCTTTTCCTTTTTGTTCTTCTTCTTCTTGCAGCAGCACTTCTTGCAGATGCAGAAGCAGCAGGTGAGAAGCAGGAGCCCAGCAACCACAGCAATGGCGATCAGTGCCCAGGGTGGTACTGCCCACAGAGAAGATCCCGGGGTCAGCAGTGCCATGTCTTGCAGCCCCTGACCCCGTAGCATTGGCAAAAATGGGTGAGGATTATGACTGCCCTCCCACAATGCCCACACCCCACATTTTAAAAGCCCCACACGCATGAGTGATTTGTATGTAAGTTGCATATACTTTGCATGCCTTTTCATTAATGCCTTGCTTTTTTATTGATTGATTGATTTTGCCTACTGCCCTTGTTGGCATAGCCTGCTAGCTGAAAGGTAGCAACTAGGTGCATGCATGGAAGAATATCAGTTTAGCTCTATTGAATTTTACTAGTGTGATCTATGGATGACTGGCTCACACTGGAGAGGATGGGATGATGCTTATCAGTCCCTTGGCCTCCACCCCTTGTGCCAAGTCTTGAGAGGGCTGATGCATAGCCGGATAGGCAGGCCAAGCTCCGTAAGATTGAGTCTGGACCTAGACCACTGCTGGGCTTTGCAAAACCCAACTGTTTGGGGATAGGTCCTGAGCTGCTCTCCGTGGTTCTGAAGCACCATCTCCCACCAGTGTGGCTGCTCTCCCTTAATCTGCATCTCTGGTGTCTCCTGTGCAGCCTCTGCCAGAAATTCAAAAGCAGCGAGGGCTTTTATTTTCTATCTTCCAACATAAATTTCAAAGTATTATTGGCAAACTTGCATAGTGACTTCTGTTTCATAATTTTTCATCGCCTTTTGGTTTCATCTTTGGACAGTTTTATAAGAACTTCTCTTCCCCTGAGAAGTTGAAGTGCATAAACCCCCTTGTTTGCCACATTAATGGCAGACCCTACTTCCCCCTCCCTGATTCCTGCAAGGGCTCTCCAAAAACCCAGCCTGAAATCTAAGCATTAGGAAAGAGCCCAGTCAATCACATCTCAGTGGTATCCCCAACCCTTCTTCACCTCTCCCAGACTCTAGCCTTGCCCCACCCTCTCAGCCACCAGGGACACTCACAGGGAATCTTGTTGATCTCATTGAAGAACTTTTCCTTCAATTTGGCAAACATGTCCTCCTGGCTCTCCCCAGGACCCCCACTCTCAGTGGAGTTGTCCACGGGTCCAATGGGCATCGTGGCGGTGGTGGTGGCAGGAGCCACAATAGGCTCCTGGTTCCTCTTGAAAATGTTCCTCATGGTGGCAGAGGGAACAGCTGGGGACGAGAGGGGAAGAGGGCAGGGTGAGCATCCCAGAGGTCGTCTTCCCCTCAGAAAGCCCTGCCCAAAGGACCAGGAGAAGCTCTTTATAGATCAAAGATATTTTGTACAATATTAACAACTCTAGTAAACCAATAATAATAGACATCATCCAATTAGTACATGGTCAGTCTGGGCACCATAGCAAGACCCTGTCTTTAGAAATTTTTTTTTTTTTTTTTTTTTTTTTTTTTTTTTGAGACGGAGTCTCGCTCTGTCGCCCAGGCTGGAGTGCAGTGGCCGGATCTCGGCTCACTACAAGCTCCGCCTCCTGGGTTTACGCAATTCTCCTGCCTCAGCCTCCTGAGTAGCTGGGACTACAGGCGCCCACCGCCTCGCCCGGCTAGTTTTTTTTGTATTTTTTAGTAGAGATGGGGTTTCATTGTGTTAGCCAGGATGGTCTTGATCTCCTGACCTCGTGATCTGCCCATCTTGGCCTCCCAAAGTGCTGGGATTACAGGCTTGAGCCACCGTGCCCGGCCAGAAATTTTTTTTTTCTTAAATTAGGCATGGTGGAGGCTGAAGTGACAGAGGATCACTTGAGTCCAGGAGTTTGAGGTTACATGAGCTATGGGTGACTAAGTAAGGTTCTGTCTCTTAAAAAAGAAAAAATAGTTAGTACATATATGTGTCAGGCACTATGCAAAGCAGTTTCTGTGCATTATTCATCTAATCCAAAAAATACCCTAATGGTTTTTATTGTTTCCATTTAATAGATGGGGAAACAGGTTCAGAGAGGTTAGACAGTTTTTCCAAGGTCACTTAGCTGTCAGTTCTGAAACTGAGATTTGAACTGGTCTGCCCAACTCCAGAGCCTGTATAGCTAAATCACTCTCCTATATCTCATTTAAATCTAACCCTCTAGGAAGGAGATAAGGTTTTACACTGAGGGCTCCTCTTTCAACCTTTCTCCTTGACTTCCAAGGATTTCCAGATACTGCTCTGCCTAGATTCTCTGCCCAGCTCCATGACGCTTGAACTCTCCTCATCCCTGACTCCAATTCCTCCTCCTGCCCTCCGAGACTCCTCAGCCCTCTGTGGTTTCTTCACCGGCTCCCTCAGTGCTCACTCAGGGTTTGTTTTGACATCTCCTGTAGGAAGACCCACATCTCCATCTCTAGCCCTTCCTCCCCGGTCTACTCTGTAGCCCCTACTCCAGGTTCATCTCTAGCCCTGCCCCACATGCAGATGCATATTAGCTTTCCCGCATCAAAGATGTAATGTTTATTAATAACAGAACCCAGACCTACTGTAGACAATTTGGGGAGAGAGAGAAATCCCCCCCATAATTCTACCTTCCAAATCAACTAACATTTGGGGCATTCTATGCTGGCATTTTTTCTGAATATGTTTTACATGTTGAGACCATACTATATATAGTTTTTTTGGAAGATTTTTTACATAAAATTTCATAAGCCTTATCCTGTATTGTTTTTTATTATTAAATAGTTACATAATATCCTACTACATGGTAACATTATAATTTGCTTAGCCATTCCACTATTAGATTAGGCAGTTTTCAACCTTTTGCTAGTAAAACACCGAGCATAAATGTTGGTCTTCATTTACGTCAATGTTCTTACGAGCTTCCAAACTCTACCCCCTACAATTCTGTCCTCTCCTCCAAGCTCGGGGCTACGCACTCATTTCTCAACTGAAAGTCCCATGAGGGCAGATCCTGTGTTGGCAACAGCACCCCTCGTGCCAAGCACACAGTAGGCACTCGGGGGATATTTGTTGACTGAGCTCCTCTGAAAGAACATAGCAGCATACACCCACAGGTATTCCAGGATGCAAGAATAAACAGCACAACTCCCTGAAGCATCCGTTTTACTGAATGGCAATTTACAGTATTTTAAAATGAAAACAAGCTGGAAATACAGAGTAGGATGCATACAGCACAAGAATTTAAAGAAAAAACGTGAGACTTTTCTCATTGCATGTAAGGGATGAGTTAACTCTCCTCTGGACTCAGGGTTCTTCTGAAGGAATGTTTTAGGAGCTCTTAAGTTCTGTCCCTTCCTTTAAAAACCTGCTGAGATCCCCTCCCCAGCCCTAGAGACTGCTCCAGCCGTAAGTACTTCTGGTGACCTGCACATTGATGCAATGTAGGTTCATTCACCAAGCATTTATTAAACTCTTACTACATGCCATGTTGAAATAGCCTTGACCCCAAAACTGGTCTTGAAGTGAAAAACCAAGGTCCACTGGACACTTCACCTCTGGGGGCAAAGAGATGGGTCTGGTTTGGCAGGAACTGCAAGTAGCCACACCAGGGGATCAAGATCTGTGTCCAGAGCCTTCCACTGTGTCCATCTCCCCTCACTTCTACCACACTGTGAAGACCTCTGTGGCCTTTTTATAAAAAAACAAAACAAAACAAAACAAAAAAAAAAACAGCTTTATTGAGATGTAATTCATATAAGTCACCCATTAAAGTATACAGTTCAGTGCATTTTATTGTATTCACAGAATGGTGGAACAATTAGCACAATCTAAGTTAAAACATTTTCGCCACCTCAAAAAGACACCCAGTGCCATTAGCAGTCACTCTCCATTCCCATCCTCTTCCCAGCTCCAGCAACCACTAATCTACTTTCTGACTCTATAGATTTGTCTATCCTAAACATTTCCTATCGATGGAATTATAAAATATGTGGTCTTTGTGACTGGCTTCTTTCATTTAGTATGATGTTTTCAAGGTTCATCCATGTTGTAGTATCAGTATCTCATTCCCTTTTTATTGCCACATAATATTCCATTGTGTAGGTAGAACACCTTTTTTTTTTTTTTTTTGACAGGGTCTCACTCTGTCACCCAGGCTGGAGTGCAGTGGTGCAACCATGGCTTACTATAGCCTTCACCTGCAGGGCTCAAGTGATCCTCCCATCTCAGCTTCCTGAGTAGCTGGAACTACAGGTGCATGCCATCACACCAGGCTAATTTTTGAATTTTTTGTAGATATGGAGTCTCCCTATATTGCCCAGGCTGGTCTCAAGCTCCTGGCCTCAAGCAGTCCTGCCACTTCAGCCTCCTGAAACATTGGCATTACAGGCATGAGCCACTGCACCTTGCCTAGAACATATTTTATATTTATCCATTCATCAATTTATAAACATTTGGGTTATTTCCACTTTGGGCTATTTTATAACTAAATATAGCTAATAATATCCCACTTGCAAGATATTATGAATAATGCTGCTAAGAACATCCATGTATAAGTTTTTGCGTGGACATATGTTTTCATTTCTCTTGGGTATATATGTAGGTATGGAATTGCTGGCTCATAACTATGTTTGACATTTTAAGGTGCTGGCACCAATTTATGTTCCCACCAGCAATGTATGAGGGTTCCAAGTTCTCCACATCCCAGACAACACTTGTTATTATGTCTTTTTGTTTATAGTAATCCTAGTGAAGGTGAAGTGGCATTTCATTGTAGTTTTGATTTGCATTTCCCTGATGACTAATGATGTTGCATATCTTTTCATGTGGTTATGGGCCCTTTGTATGTCGTCCATGGAGAAATACCTATTCAAATCCTTTGGTCATCTTAAAAAATTTTTCTTTTTATTATTGAGTTGTAAGAATTTTTATATATTCTGCATACCAGTTCCTTGTTGAACATATACTTTGCAAATATTTTCTCCCATTCTGGGGTTATATTTTCATTTTGTGTGTGTGGTGGTTTTTTGTTGTTGTTTTTGAGATGGAGTTTCACTCTTGTCGCCCAGGCTAGAGTGCAATGGCACAATCTCAGCTCACTGTGACCTCCGCCTCCCAGGTTCAAGCGATTCTCCTGCCTCAGCCTCCCAAGTAGCTGGGATTATTATAGATGCTTACCACCATGCCTGGCTAATTTGTGTATTTTTAGTAGAGACAGGGTTTCACCATGTTGGCCAGGCTGGTCTCAAACTCCTGACCTCAGTTGATCTGGCGTCCTTGGCCTCCCAAAGTGCTGGGATGGCAGGCATGAGCCACTGTGCCCTGTCATATTTCCAGTTTTTAATGGTGTCCTTTGAAGCAAAAAAGTTTTCAATTTTGATGATATCCAATTTAGCTATTTCTTTTGTTGCCATATTTTTGGTGCTGTATCCAAGAAACCATCACTAAATCTAAGGGCACTAAGATTTACTCCTATGTTTTCTTATGGGAGTTGTATAGTTTTAGCTCTCACATTCAAGTCTACAATCTACTTATTTTTTGATACAGGGTCTCACTCTGTCACCCAGGCTGAAGTGCAGTGGCATGATCATGGCTCACTGCAGCCATGGCCTCCTGAGCTCAAGTGATCCTCCAGCCTCAGCCTCCTGAGTAGCTAGGACTACAGCCATGTGCCATTACACCTGGCTAATTTTTAATTTTCTTCTAGAAATTAGGTTCCACTATGTTTCTACAATCCACTTTGAATATGGCATAAGGAAGGGGTTCATATTTATTCATTTGTATGTGGATATCCATTTGGTATAGTAACATTTGTTGAAAAGACTATTTTTTCCTCCATCCAATTGTCTTAGTTCCCTTGTAAAATATCAACTGACCATAAATATGAGGGTTTATTTCTGGACTCTCAATTCTATCTGTATGTCTAACCTCATGGCAATACCACACTGGTTTTATTTTTTATTACTTTTTTTAATAGCACTTGCCTACTCTTGACCATACTGTCTTGATTACTGTAGCTTTGTAGTAAGTTTTGAAATCAGGTAGAATGGGTCTTCCAACTTTTTTTTTTTTTTTTTTTTTTTTTTTTTTCTAGCCAAGGTCTCACTCTGTCACCCAGGCCAGAGTACAGTGGCGTGAACATGGCTCACTGCAGCCTTGACTCCTCCCACCTCAGCCTTCTGAGTAGCTGGGACTACAGCCCCATGCTGCCACAACTGGCTAATTTTTGTATTTTTGTAGAGACGGGGTTTCACCATGCTGCCCAGGCTGGTCTCGAACTTCTGGGCTCATGCAATCCACTTGGCCTCCCAAAATGCTGGTACTACAGGCATGAACTACTGCACCAGGCCTTGTTCTTCCTTAATCAGGATTGTTTTGGCTATTCTGGGTTCCTTGCATTTCCATATGAATTTTAGGACCAGCTTGTTAATTTCTACAAAATAGCTGGAATTTTGATAGGTATTGTGTTGAATCTGTAGATCAGCTCAGGGATCATATCAACAATATTGAGTTTTACATTATTTTTCCACTTATTTAGACCTTTAATTTCTTTCAAGATTGTTTTGTAGTTTTCAACATACAAATCTTGCACTTCTTTTGTTCCTCGGTATCTTATTCTTTTTGATGTCATTATCAATGGAATTGTTTTCTTAATTTCACTTTCAGATTGTTCACGGCTAGTGTATAGAAATATAATAGATTTTTGTAGCTCAGTTTTGTACCCTGCCACATTGCTGAACTCTCATTTGTTTTTGTTTTTGAGACAGAGTCTCGCTCTATCGCCCAGGCTGGAGAGCAGTGGTGTGATCTAGGCTCACTGCAACTTCCGCCTCTGGGGCTCAAGCAATTCTCGTGCCTTGGTCTCTCGAGTAGCTGTGATTATAGGTGTGTGCCACCATGTCCGGCTAATTTTTGCATTTTTAGTAGAGATGGGGTTCCACCATGTTGGCCAGGCTGGTCTTGAACTCCTAACCTCAGGTGATCCACCTGCCTCCACCTCCCAAAGTGCTGGGATTACAGGCATGAGGCACTGCGTTCAGCCAGAAATCATTTGTCCTAATAATTTGTGTGTGTGTGTGTGTGCGCGTGTGTGTGCGCATGTGTGTGTGTGTTGGTGGATTCCTTAGGATTTTCTATATATAGAATCATGCAAATGAAGATAGTTTCCCATTTTCTTTTTCTTCCCTAATTGCCGTGGCTAGAACTTCCAGTCCACTGTTGAACAGAAGTGGTGACGGTGGGAATTCTTGTCTTTTTCCTGATCTTTGGGGGAAAATCTTTCAATCTTTCTCCATTTAATATAATGTTAGCTGTGGGCTTTTTGTAGATGCCATTTATCAGGTTGAGCCTAGCTCCTCCATTCTACCCTTGCCCCTGCATTGCAGTCCTCCTCCCCTTTCTGCGGACAGCTCCCCACAGCCGGTGCACAGTCCCTACAGCACCCCACCCTCTCACTCTCCACTGTGGGGCGGGCAGGAGGCAGCACAGGCTGGGGGAAGAGGCTGAATGTAGTCCCAAGAATGCCAACCACTTGTCATTTGACTCCAAATAAATCCCTTTGTGAAACTTGATTTCCTCAATATAAAATTGTGGAAAATAATACCTACTTTTCAGAACTGCTGTGAAAAGTTTAAAAACAAATTTGGTTGTGTCTGGCACAGAGAGGGCATTCAATAAATGTGGGTTGGATGTGAATCTGAGAAGCGTTCACTGAACCCTGTCTGAGGCACCTGGAAGTGGCCTTGGCACAGTACAGGGACCCAAGGTTCATGGCGGATGCGGGCTTTCTCTCTAAGACTGATCATCCAGAAATGGTCCTGTAGCAAAGTAAAGCTGCTTGGAGTGAAATAAACCTGCCAGGAATGAAGATGCTGAATGCTCCAGAGGTTCAGGGAACTGCAGGCCAGGAATGAAGGGGGAGAACTGCATCTCAGGAGTGTTGGAGTCCAAGAAAAGGAGATTAGACCTCCCCCTATACCCAGCAGGGACCACTGAAGCGTGCTGAGCAGTTGTAAGTGGGGGGTTTGTAAAGTTAGCTCCATGGGGAGTGGAGCAGGGAGGCTGGTTCCACAGACCAGAAATGGTAAGGACCTGCACTAGGGTGGGAAGGTAGGGAATGGAGTAGAGAGAACAGATGTGAGAGACACATGCATGCATTCATTCATTCATTCATTCATTCATTCATTCACTCACTCACTCACTCAAGTATTTATTGAGCTCATATCATGCTTCCCTCATGGAACTTACCATGCACTTCACATAAGTGCATATAAAATTGTAATTATGAGAAGTGCAGGAAAGGAGAGCCATCTGGTGGTGGTGAGCATCTATAATGGGGCATACCTGAACTAATCTGGGAAAGCAAAAGTGCTTTCTTGAAAAATTGATGAGTGAACTGAGACCTGAAGGGTGAATATTTATCCAGGTAAAGAGGAGATGCAAGGGCGGCCTAGGCAGAGAGCACAGCCTGTGCAAAGGCCCAGAGGTGGGATGCAGTGTGGTGAGTCCAAAGCCTGAGAGAAGGCCAGGGCAGCTGGAGTGGATGGAGGATGGTTCAGGGTGAGGTTGGCAGGCCGGGCAGGGCAGGATCAGGGGCACCATAGGCTGCATCAAGGAGTTTCGTCTTTCCCAAAGAGGAATGAGAAGCTGTGGGAGGCCTTTAAGGGTGGGGGCAGGGGTAACATGTACAAATGTATATTTTGAAAGTTTCACTTTGGCTGTAGTGAGTAAAAAGACTAGGATGGAGCATAACTCCAGAGGAAAGGGGGGGAAAGGGTTGAAAACAACCAATAACAAATGTCTTATCATCCCTGAGCTCTTATGACAGACAGACAGTGTTCCCGGGGAATCCACCAGAGGAAAATGACTTAGAGCTGCAGAGAGGGAATGTGGGGAGTCCATGAAGCAGCAGATTGGAGGCTTTTCCAGACTCCAACACAACCAGGAAGCTATAGCTGCCCAGACAGCACGGGAATAGAAGATGCCTGAGAAGGAGCCTCTTGGTCAAAGGCAGGCATGGCCAGTGGGCCCAGAGAGTGGATGGGGTGGATTCAGGTCCCACCTCTCAGTTATGCACCCAGTACATGGCACCAGGTGCTGGGACCAGAAGCCTTGGGGCCATCCTCCCATCCATGTGGGGTCACCCCCCACATCCCAGGTGTCTGCAAATTCATCAACAACCCACAATGCTTTCCAAACCTGGCCACTTTCCACCCTCTACCTGGAGTACCACAGTAGCCTCCTATCTGGAAGCTTCCACTCCCCTCCACTCGGCCTGATCTCCACACTGCAGCCAGACTGATCTATTTTAAACCCTCCTGTGGCTTCTTGTCACATTTAGAGTAAGATCCCTGCCTGGCCTGGCCCCTGGCTGGCTCCCACAGGCATTTCCTGTCCCTGCTGTCAGTCACTCAGTTCCTGCCATGCTGGCCTCTTGCCACCAGCCACAAACCCACCAAACAGACCCCCATCCCCCAGCCTCGGTACTTACTCTCCCTCAGCCTAGAATGCTCTTCCTGGAGAAATCTCCCTGACCTCCCCGGGACACCATCAGCCCCTCTAGTCTTCTTTTCCCACCGTGGTCCGTGGTGCCTACAACTTCTTCCCAATTCCCTACACTCCCTTGGCATTTTTGTGGCACTCGCCTGGCAAAGTGCCAACCCTGGAGAAATCCCACTGACAGCTTTCTCCTTCTCCATGGCTACCCCTGACTGTTGAGCCCCCTGGTGAGATTCCCCTACAGCACGAGGGCAGCCCGTGTCCCATCAGCCCTCAGGATCACCCAGGCCCTCTGCATTGCACAGAAACTGCGGGAAACGCCTCCCCACCAGCTTTGCCTCCTCCTCCAGTCTCCGCAGGCCTGTGGCTCCTTCACACCCCTCCTCTCTCTTTGCTGTTATTTTAAGGAAAAATAGAAGTGAGAAATCTCTCAAAATGTCCCAACCTCGGGTCAAACCACAGACCTTTCCTCCTGACCCCTTCTCAGTTGAGGGCTTTTCCTCTGGTTAAGCCAGTTCCCACTCCTGTGCAGGAGCCCTCCTGACTTCTCAGGAAGTCTTTTCCATCCCCGCCGTTTCTTGTGCCTGACACTTCCCCCTTCCCTCAGCTGAGGCTGGATCAGTCCAGTTTATCACATTACCCACCAAAAATGAGCCTCACTTGCTACCTTGTTCTTCCTTTCCCTTTGTGACCACACACACTTGCACACACATACACATATGCGCGCACGCACACATGGTCCCCCTTTCTTCACGTTCACCTCACTCATCAGCCCCTCCGTTGTGGCTTCTGCCCCATCCCTCTGCTGAAGTAGCTCTTTGTAAAGTCATGGATGAGGATCACAAGGTCACTCAACCCAGGGCACATTTTCATTTTCCTTGAGCTGGACCCCTGAGCTGTGGTCACCAGCTGGCCACTGCCTGCTTTCATCATAACTGTGACTACTCCTCCTTCGGTTGCCTCAGGCTTGCTCTTGAGGTCCTTCCCTCCTCAGCTATGGTGTCTCCCTGTGTGGTTCCTTCCACACCCTGGCATCAGTGCCATCCTCTTCTGTCAGAGTCAAGCCACTTCTGAGCTCCAGGCCCACAGGTCAATCGGCCCCCAACATAGCCGCCCGATCTCCTGGGTCTCCTCTTGCTCACCTCCAGTCAGTTCCATATTTGCCACCAAGGCAATCTTCATAAAATGCAAAGCTGGTCATGTCGCCATAATGAAAGGCCATCCCAGGGAGACAGGCCAAAAGCCCTAGCGTGGCCTACTGCCCCTCATGCTCTCCATCCAGCAGCACCTCGGCTTTCCCTCCCTGGGTTGCTAACACCAGCCCACACTCCTTGTTTCCCCTCATACACTGTATTACCCTCCTTGGGGCCTTTGCACATGCTGTGCCCCCTTCACGGAGCCAAAGCCTATGATACAGTTTGGATCTGTGTCCCTGCCCAAATCTCATGTCAAATTGTAATCCCTCATGTTGGAGGTGGGGCCTGGTGAGAGGTGATTGGATCACAGGGTCAGATCTAGTGATAGTGAGTTCTCATGAGATCTGGTCATTTAAAAGTGTGTAGCGCCCCCCAAACCCCGCTCCCCTGCCTCTTCTTCCTGCTCTGGCCATGTGAAGGGCTGGCTCCCTCTTCACCTTCTCCCATGATTGTAAGTTTCCTGAGGCCTCTCCAGAAGCCAAGCAGATGCCAGCATCATGTTTCCTGTACAGCCTGTGGAACTTCGAGCCAATTAAACCTCTTTTCTTTATAAATTACCCAGTCTTAGGTGTTTCTTTATAGCAGTGCAAGATCAGACTAATGCAGTCTACACATCTTTCTCAGCTCAAACAGCACTTCCAAGGACGCCTTCCTCCCCAAACCCATGGCTCCCTCCTCCCCTACCCTGCATCAAGGCCCCAACCACCTGCTTTCCCGGCTCTCCATTCTCATCCCCATGGTATTCATGCAGCTTGTGACTATATAAGCAGCCACCTCATTTGTCTTGCTCACTGTTGTCACTCTAGTGCAGGCATTGGCCAACAGTGGTCCAGGTGCTAAATCCAGTCCCATACCTAATTTTTGTAAATAAAATTTTGTTGGGACGCTCACTTGTTTATGCATTTTTTTTGTTCATTTGTTGTTGTTGTTGAGACCGAGTCTCACTCTGTCTGCCAGGCTGGAGTGCAGTGGCACAATCTTGGCTCACTGCAAGCTCTGCTCCCGGGTTCAAGCGATTCTCCTGCCTCAGTCTCCCAAGTAGCTGGATTACAGGTGCCCACCACCATGCCCAACTAATTTGTTGTAGTTTCGTAGAGATGGGGTTTCACCATGTTGGCCAGGCTGGTCTCGAACTCCTGACCTCAAGTAATCTGCCCATTCAATAAATACGTGGGTCTGTAAATGATCAAGCAAGACAGACTTTGAGATTGGGTCACATTATGTCATTTCACAGAAGACACTGAATTCTGTGGGGAAGTGGCCTTCACCAGGGTACTCCCGGCAGTACAGGCTGGCTCTGGGCCCAGGGCTTTTTCCACAAACTATGTTAAAACTCATTTGTCATCAGGCTATATCCAGGGACACACACCCAAGCATAGATTGGGAAGGAAGCAAGGCCTGGTGTGAGAGAGAGTGTGTGTGTACAGTGAGACCCCAAAGCTGGCATGGGAAGTGGGGGCATTGCACACAGCTCTGGGAACTGCCCACCCTTCCTCTCCTCTTGCAGCAAGCCTGGGACCATAGAGAGTCAGACATACCCCCTTCTGAGCCATTTCACCTCAGGTGGTTTCTTTCACCTCTCTGAGTGTCAGCCTTCTTAACTATTGGAACGCAGCTTTTATTCCTAAACCCTTGAGTTGAGGCTGGGATTAAATGAGATGTTGCATGGGTAGTGACCACATGTCCTTCCCACAGCCCACAGCCTGCCCAGCATGTAGAGAACCACTGCTTATTTTTCCAAGGCTGCCCTTGGGTTGCATTTCCATTTTCCCTGGAAGACACTCCAGTAGCTGAGAGACCAAGATTCCCTCGGCAGACTCTCCTTCTGATGTGACCCCTTATCACCTGGCTCTGCTGTCCCTTCTAGAGTCAGAGGAGGAAAAAAAAAAAAAAAAAAAAAAAAACAGAGGAAAACAGCAAGAGCCCATTCATACCCCGCATGCCACCTGAGACTCCTGGAGGCCCAGAGAAGTGAAGCCAGTTGTCCAAGGTCGCACAGGCATTTGGTGGAGGAAGACTCTAAGTTCCTGGACCCCCAGTCCAGTGCTTCCTTCCACAGCCCAGCAGCCTCCTCCACCTCCAGGACTATTTTCCCCACTCTAGGAGGCAGAGCTCCCGTGGCTGGGGAGGAATGGCAGCGAGAACGGTGTAAGGGAGAGCCAAATCCTCAGGGACTCACAGCTGCCCCGGCTCCCGCATGGCTGGGAGCTGCAGTCCCGGGGAGAGCAGCCAGCTGGAAGACTTGAGGATGATAAATGGATCAGGGTGCCAGGGCTCCCAGGACAGAGTGAACTCCTCTGCCTGGTCAGAATCACACAAGCAGGAAAGCATGAAATGGCGCCATTAGGTGAAGGCTGCAGCTGTCCGGGGAGGGAGGCTGGGGGTGGGGAGAGATGCCTGCTCCCAGCCTGCTGGGCCACAGGTCAAGGTCTGAAGAGGGAGGGGCCTGGGAGGCCCCATCAAGGGAGAAGACATACAAGGGAAGGGACTGAGGAAGGGTCGCTCAGGTTTGGCCTGCATCAAGACCCCCTGGGGAGTTTGTTAAAATGCAGACCCTCTGCCATTGCACCCTGTCCCCCAGAGCCTAAGAAAACTCAGTGGACTGGAATGTGCCCAGGGATCTGCATTGTAACAAGCACCCCCATTTCCTCTGATGCAGGTCATCTGGGCACCACACTTTGAAAACATGAGGTTCTAAGTAATTAAGAAAGATTTGCCAGAGAAGTCACAGTCCAAGCCCAGTTGCTGGAAGTAAAATAAGCCTCAAAGGCACTGCGGACCTGGAGGGCATCAGGGCAGAGCGGGCAGGAAGACACTGGTGGCAACAACAGGTTCAATCACCATAGCTCTGTTTGGTGAGCACAGAGATGTCCTCATCTAACCCACCGTGGGGGAGGGCACGATTACCACCATCATTTCAAAGGCAAATTCTGCTCAGACAGGTAGTAAGTGACCTACCCAAGGTCACACAGTTGGTCAGAGTAAAGATCCAGGTCTAAATTTGACTGAGGCCAGGTCTCCTGCTCAGGAGCAAGGTAGGGGGCCCAGTCCTCAGGGAAAGCTCAGGAAGGGGGAGTCTCCAATAGTGGGAAATGATGCTGGAAAAACAGGGGTAGACCAGAAGCAAGGCCACTAAACAGAATCCACACAGGAATTCCCTTCTCCCCCGGTCCACTGGCCGCTGTCCTGTCTGCCCAGGATGGCCACTAGGCCCCTGTGACGGTGTCAGTCCCAAGCACTCAGGCCTCTCCAAGTAGCCCCAGGGTTGGGAGCAGTGGGTCCAGGAGGAACCATGCTTGGCATGCATGTCCCTGCACAGACCCTAGAACATGCTGGGATCTCGGGGTACTAGTTAACTGCCTCTGGCCCCCTTTGCTAGGGAGAACAGCCACATTTGGCCTGGGGTAGGAGAGGAGTTGGGGAGCAGGTGACAACCTGGTTGGCTTATCCTTTATCTTATCCTTTTTTTCTATCATGTAGAGAGCTGTCAGGGCAGAAAGCAGGACTTCAGGTGAGTATCAAGAAGAATGCTCTCAACAGAGAGCCTAGGGATACACCGGGATGGGGAGTCAGGGGGAAGGGGCTGCCATCTCTCCCTCCATTATGAGCCCTCTTATTACAAGCAGAAACAACATGTCTGAAGGCTCTTTTTCCCTTAACTCCAAGGGCCCAGATGTGCTCAGAGCTCAGCCGCAGTTCTTGTACCTAAACTAAAGGGAGACTTGATTGACAATCAAGTTGAGTAGGAGGGAAGGGGAGCTAGGCTGGAGGAGGAAGGCGGGGTGAGACGACCTCGCACACTCACACTCACACTCTCAGTAATTCTGGGATGTTCTGCTTTGAGGGTCTTCATTCTGCCCAGGGTCAGCCCATGTGGGAGTATCACAGAAGGCCCAGATGCCCTAGAGCTTCACTCTGTGTGGGCGAACAGGGAATGATCTCCAAGGGAGATAGTGAAAGAATCGGCATGAAGGGGAGTGAGCATGGTACCTGCGTAAAAGGGTGAGGGAGAAGTATATGTACGATTGTATGCTTCTATATCCACAGCACAGCTCTGGAAAGGTGCATAAGGAATTCATGACATTAGTTGTAGTTGCTTCTGGGGAGGGGAGTTGGGAAAGGAGGAACTAGAAAATATTTCACTGGGTATCTTTCTGTATCTTTAAAATTTTGAACCCCATGAAAATCTGCCCGTCTCTTCCACCCTCTGGTACTTCAGAACCCTGGAGCTGGATCCTCAGCCTTGCGAAGGAGAAAACAAATGAGGGGGTTTGTGTATTTTTAAATTTATTTTATTTTTTTGAGACAGCGTCTCACTCTGTTGCTCAGGCTGGAATACAGGGGCGTGATCATAGCTCACTGCAGCCTTCAAACTCCTGGGCCCAAGCAATCCTCCCACCTCAGCCTCCCAAGGAGCTAGGACCACACACGTGCGCCACCATGCCTGGCTACTTTTTAAAATTTTTTGTAGAGACAGGGTACCACTATGTTGCCCAGGCTGGTCTTGAACTCCTGGCCTCATACGATCTTGCTGTCTTGACCTCCCACAGTGCTGGGATTATAGGCGTGAGCCACTGCACCCGGCCAAAAGAGAGAACAACAAGTGGGTTTGTGTAGCTCACCCAGGAATCACCCAACCTGCTCCAGGTGGGAGGCATGCTGCAGGGAGAATGCCACCAGGACCTGCCCCCTCACCCTCAGAGAATACCTGGGCTCTCACCTTGCCTCTCTTCTTCCCTACAGAAAGTCAGACCAGAAGCCCTGCTCTCTCCTCTAGCAGGCTTCTGGGATCCCTTTGTGTGCCCCCAAATGAGACTGCCTCCAAAATGGGATCCGGATGCCACATCAAAGATGGGTAAGTTCGATCCTCACCCTCACCAAAAGTGTGTGTGTGTGCACTCGTGTGCACGCACTCACACACTCACCATCAACTGCCAACCCAAACCAATTAAATACGATCTGGGGACTAGGCACTTCTGTGGATTATCCCACTCAGTACTGGCCTCGATTAATACAGATGATGGAGACCTGACTGGATACAGCTTACAGTATTTAATCTTTCCTGGCATTGTATTTGCAGAAGCCAAAGTAATGAGATGGAAATAGGTTAACCAGCAAGACACTTCTCACTGAAGCTCGCAGGCTAAAAAGATCAATACTTAAGGAGAAATGTATGTTTATGTTTTGCACTAATGCTTCAGTCCAACGTTTGGTCCTGGGAGGCTGAGGATAAAGTTTTAATGAATTAATTTTCTAGCTCATTCTGAAAATAAATTACCCATTTCTTTGAGTTCCTTGTGTACCGAGGCCTGATGAGCCTTCTTGGTCAGTCCACGCACACCTCCACTTTGGAGCAAGGTTGTCATTCCGCACGCATAGAAGCAGAGTCTGTTCTTGACTGGCCCTGGGGAAGCTAACAACTGCTGGGTTCCTGAGAGTTGGAACGTCCTTCCAGAGTCTAACTTCAATCTCTCCTGCTGCGTCAACACTCATTTTCCTTCCCTCACATCTACGCTGAGATCAGCAATCCCAGGCCACCTGATGGGCGCCTCAGAATCCAATGGCTGAGGATTGAGCCCTTCCTGCACCAATCTTGGGCTGGCCTGTTAGCCTCCCTGTGCGTGTGCGTGTGCGTGTGCGGCTGTGTGTAAGTGAGGGTTAAGCATCCCTGCCCTGCCTGCCTTAAGGACAGCTTCCATGATCAAAGGTGAAGGTTCCTGAATAAGGCTCTGTAAACCTGCAGCATCTCACACCTGCCTCGGATTATTTCTCTCTGAACCTAGACCCCAGGCATGGATACCCTTAAATCACAGGCAAATATTAATAAAACCCAGCCTGTGAGGGCTGAGAGACTCTGACAGACAATGCAGTCCACAGCCCCTTTTCAAAAACAAACCGAGGCCCCAAAGGGAGGCGGCTTACCTCCATCACACAAACAACACCGCAAAATGGTAGTGGAACTGCCTGCGTTGTCAATTCCTGGAATCCAGGCCTTTGTCGCCCCCTCAGGCCACGCCACCAAGCCCTGACTCCATCTGATCCTTCGCTAACTCTTGTAGGGTGCAGGGGTAGCAGTGGTGAGGGGGCAGAGGGACGCCCTGGCCAGGCCAAGCCCCTCAGCACACCCTCTGCTCTGCCACCCCGGCCAGGATCACGACTTGAAACAGGACAGAGGAGTCCGCCATCCCCCTGGGAGAGGAGCTGGAGCTGGGCTCCCTGGAGAGGGAGTTAACGCTGCAGCGAGGCGCACTCTAGCCAAGGCGGAGGAGTTGCTGAGTCACAGTCCAGCCGCCTGGCCAGCTCTGAAGGCCTGCGGGGTCCCCCAGCTGCTCCCAGCCCAGGGGGCTGCCTCTGGCCCCCAGACAGGCTGCCTTCCCACCTCCTTCTCCAGAGACTCAGAATCTTGGGCCTCCAGGGTTCCCCAATCCCTAGCACCCCACATCTCCCAAACCCACAGGCAGCTGTCCTGGGGCAGAGGAGAGGGTCTTCCACTGGTTGGGTGTCAAGATGCTTGGGAGCAGGCTGGGAAGGGTGGGGGACCCCGAATGAGTGACTGAGTGCAGACAGATGGAGGTTTGGGGACCAGCAAGCCCTGGGCTGCCTGGTGTAGGATATGGAAAGTGTGTGTCCGGTGGGGGCTGCACCCATGGGCCCCAGGAGGTCTGTTGTGCACATGCTCTGAGTGTGAGGGACAGGTGGGACCGTGGGGGTTTGCCCGAGTCATGCTCCCAAGAGAGGTGCTGCTTTCTGCAGAGCGCGTGGGCAACTGCCAGCTGGGGGAGCGCTCACCAGGGGAAAGGGGAGCTCTCTGTGGCTTAGCAGTGATGAACCCACACAATCAATGGATCCTCCGGCCACAGTGTGAGCAGCTCTGCCTCATGTGAGACACAAAGCACCTTCCAGCACAGTCCCGATATCCATGCCAGATGCACATCTTCAATTTCAGCTACAAACCATTACAAATTGATGCATTTTCTTTCTGACTAAATGTTACAAGGTTTGAACACACTAGCTCTGCCGAGCACCGCCCCTCTAAGGGACGGGGTTAGAGGTTTGGCACGAAAGTGGCCGGGCGCGGTGGCTCAAGCCTGTAATCCCAGCACTTTGGGACGCCGAGACGGGTGGATCACGAGGTCAGGAGATCGAGACCATCCTGGCTAACACGATGAAACCCCGTCTCTACTAAAAAATACAAAAAACTAGCCGGGCGTGGTGGCGGGCGCCTGTAGTCCCAGCTACTCCGGAGGCTGAGGCAGGAGAATGGCTGGAACCCAGGAGGCGCAGCTTGCAGTGAGCTGAGATCCAACCACAGCACTCCAGCCTGGGCGACAGAGCGAGACTCCGTCTCAAAAAAAAAAAAAAAAAGAAAGCAAACTAGCCTTTTAATAGGAGTGTGTGAGTGTGGTGGTGTGTGTGATGTGTGCATATGTGGTGTGTGCATGTGTGTGGTGGGTAGGGGTGTATGTGCTGGTGTGTGTGTAAGATGTGTGTGCTGCATGTATAGTGTGTAATGTGGGGGCTAGGGTGTGGGGGACAGTGGGGTGTGTGTATATAGTGTGAGAGGTGTGTGTGATGTAGGGGTGGTGTGAGTTGGGGTGGAGGGTCTAGTGGGGTGTCAGGGGGTATGTGGGTAGTGGTGGGTAGTGGCATATGTGTGGTGTGTACATATGTGTGGTATGGGGGTATAGTTAGTGTGGGATGTGTGTCAGTGCGTCTGTGGTGTGTGTAATATGTGTATGTGTTGTGGTATGTTGTGTGTAGTGAGGTATGTGTGTGGGGTGTAATAGGGTGTGTGTGGTGTGTGTGTGGTGTGTCTAGTGTGTAGTAGGGTGTGTGTGTGGTGTGTACCTGTGTGGTGTGTAGTACAGTGTGTATGTGATGTGTGTGTCTGGGGTGTGTGGTGTTTAGTAGTGTGTAGGGTGTGTAGTAGGGTGTGTGTGGTTGTGTGATGTGTGTGGTGTGTGTGGTGTCATAGTGTGTGCATGGTGTCGTGTGTGTGTGGTGTGTATGGCATGTAGCACAGTGTGTGGTGTGCAGTAGGGTATGATGGTGTGTGTGTAGGTGGTGTGTAGTAGGATGTGTGTGGTGTGTGTGGTGTTTAGTAGTGTGCGTGTGGTGTGTGTGGTGCGTGTGGTGTGTGTGGTGTGTAATAGGGTATATGTGGTACGTATCCATGTGATGTGTAGTAGTGTATGTGGTGTGTGTGTCTGTGTGGTGTGTGTGGTGTTTAGTAGTGTGTGTGTGGTGTGTGTGTGGTATGTGTGGTGTGTAGTAGGGTGTGTTTGTAGTGTATGTCTGTGGGGCGTGTGTGGTGTGTAGTAGGGTGTGTGTGTGGTGTGTGTGTCTCTGTGGTATGTGTGGTTGTGGTAGGGTATGTGTGGTGTGTATCTGTGTGGTGTGTAGTAGGGTGTGTATGTAGTGTGTGTGGTGTGTGGCGTGTAGTAGGGTATGTGTGGTGTGTATCTATGTGGTGTGTGTCTGGTGTGTGGTGTTTAGTAGTGTGTGTGGTGTGTGGGGTGTGTAGTAGGGTGTGTGTGTGGTGTGTGTGTATGTTGTGTCATAGGGTGTGTGTGGTGTGTGAGTGTGGTGAGTAGTAGGGAGTATGAGATGTATGTGGTGTGTGTGTGGTGTGTGGTGTGTAGTAGTGTGTTGTGTGTGGTGTGCGTGTGTGTGATGGGTAATAGGGTGTGGAGTGTGTGTGTGATGTGTAGTAGGGTGGATGTGGTGTGTAGCAGTGTGTGTGGTGTGTGATGTGTAGTAGGGTGTGTGTGGTGTGTCTGTGTGATGTGTGTCATGTGTAATAGGGTGTATGTGGTGTGTATCTGTGGTGTGTGTGGTGTGTGTGTGGTGTGTATGGCATGTAGCACAGCGTGTGTGTGGTATCTGTGTGGTGTGTAGTAGGGTGTGTGTGGTAGTAGGGTGTGTGTGGTGTGTGTGGTGTGTGTCTGTGTGGTGTGTGTGGCATGTAGTAGGGTGTGTGGTGTGTCTGTGTGATGTGTCTGCATGGTGTGTGTCTGTGTAGCGTGGTGTGTGTCTTTGTGGGGTGTGTGGCATGTAGGTTGTGTGTGATGTGTCTGTATGGTGTGTCTGGTGTGTATTAGGGTGTGTGTGGTGTGTAGTAGGTTGTGTGTGTGGTGTGTGTATGGTCTGTGTGATGTGTAGTAGAGTGTGTGGTGTGTAGTAGGGTGTGTGGTATGTGTGTCTGGTGTGTGTGGCGTGTAGTAGGGTGTGGGGTGTGTGTCTGTGTGGTGTGTGTGGTGTGTATGGCACATAGCACGGTGTGTGTGGTGTCTGGTGTGTAGTAGGGTGTGTGGTGTGTGTGTGATGTGTGCCTGTGTGGTGTGTGGCATGTAGTAGGGTGTGTAGTGTGTGTGTGTGGCATGTGTGGTGTGTATAGTGTGGTGTCTTTGTGGTGTGTATGGCATGTAGTATGTTGTGTGTGTGGTATGTGTGTGGGGTGTGTGGTGTGTAGTAGGGTGTGTGTGTGGTTTGTGTGTGGTGTGTGGCGTGCAGTAGGATGTGTGGTGTGTGTCTGTGTGGTGTGTGTGGCATGTGGTAGGTTGTATGTGGTGTCTGTGTGGTGTGTGTGATGTGTGTCTGTGTAGTGTGTGTGTGTGGCATGTGTGGTGTGTGTAGTGTGGCGTCTTTGTGGTGTGTATGGCATGTAGTAGGTTGTGTGTGTGGTGTCTGTGTGGGGTGTGTGGTGTGTAGTAGGGTGTGTGGTTCGTGTGTGGCATGTAGTAGGGTGTGTGGTGTGTCTGTGTGGTGTGTGTCTGTGTGCTGTGTGTCTGTGTGCTGTGTGTCTGTGTGGTGTGTGTGGCATGTAATAGGGTGTGTGTCTGTGTGGTATGTGTTGTGTGTAGTAGGGTGTGTGTGTGGCATGGGCTGGGAGTGTAAGGGGAGGGGGCATTGCCAGTGTGCGGGGAGAAGGACAGGGGCGCGGGCAAGGGCAGGAGCAGGGGCAGGGGCAGGAGCCCTGGCTGGGTGGCAGGTGCCCCTGCTCAAGCTGCAGGAAAGTAGCTGGAGAGACCACCGCCTCCTCCCCAGCCCACTTCCTCCCCACGGCCCAGCGAGGAGACCTAGTGGTGCCCCCTGCTGTGCGTCCAGGAGCCTGCCACCTGCCTCCAGCCCCATCTCCACCCAAGCCAGGCCCGTGCCCTCCGCACACAGCCGCACCACAGCCAGGCTTCACTGCCTCCCAGGCCCCCAGTCAATGCTCACACCCTGGAAAGGAGGAGGTGGGCAACCAGTGGGAGGCTGGAGGCAGAAGGAGGCTCCATTAACCCAGTAATGGAGCAGGACATCAGCACCGTGGCATCTGCTAGCTGGCAGCACCGGGAAAGGGGTCCTGTTTCCATCTCTCAGGCCCAGCTGAGATGGGTGACAGCAGCCAGTGCAGGGACATGGCAGAGAATGCCAGAAAGGCTATGTATGTGTATGAACACCATCTCTGAATATATAAACATGCATGAACTGGCACTGTGAACATGTATGCAAGCAAACATTGTGTGCAGGTGTGTTACCCTGCCATATGCGGGAATGTGAGAAGCCCTAGGGAAGGGAGGGCTGGGGGTCTCGGGCCACACCACTTGTCCAGGAAGCTGAGGTGATAGCTACAGGCCCTGTATGTGGGTAATGGGAGGGGGTGGACTATGGTGCGGGTCACCTTACAGCCTCGGGGTTGGAAGAGACCACAGGGTCACCAGCCCCCACCCTCCCTCAGCAGCAGCGGCATCTCTTGCCAGACCCTCTGACTCCAAAGGTGGCACGAGGTCTGGGACCTGAAAGAGGTATCAGGAGACCTGGTTTCTCTCCCCTTCTTTCCATCCTTTGGAAAGTGGCTTTGCATCTCCCAAGATAGCCTCTCAGCTTTCATTTTTATGTTTTTGAGACAGGGTCTCACTCTGTCGCCCAGGCTGGAGAGCAGGGGTGCAATCACAGCTCACTGCAGCCTCCACCTCCCAGGCTCAAGGGATCCTCCTGCCGCAACCCCCACGAGTAGCTGGGACTATAGGGGCACCACCATGCCTGGCTATTTTTTGTAGAGAAGGGGTCTCACTATGTTGCCCAGGATGGTCTCAAACTCCTGGGCTTAAGCAATCCACCTGCCTCAGCCTCCCAAAGGGCTGAGATTACATGCCTGAGCCACTGCGTGCAGCCTAGATAGCCTCTCAGCTTTTCAAACCCAGCGTTCTGAGATGCTTGGAGAGTTCTGCCTCTGAAGGTGAGTGGCACAAAGGGTGGTGGGGTCATGAGAGAATGCAGGCTTTAGAACAGCTGGGGCTGCTTTCCAACCTGACACTTAGCAGCTCTGCAGCCCTGGGAGATGAGTTCATTTCCCTGGGATCATTTCTTAGCTACAAACCAAGGGTCAAGTGCCTGTCTCACAGGGATGTTATGAGGATTGAAGAGGCCACGTGTGCTGGCACAAAGTGCACCCTAAATAAATACTCATTTCCTTTCCTCGGTTCTCCTCTCAGTGGGGCTAGGCTGAGTCCATGCTGACCGTGGACTCAAGGACAGACCTTGTGTTCCCCACAACGAGGGCTGCAGTGCTCGCCAAGCCAGGGATTCTGAGCCAGCCCAGGAGGGCAAGGGTTGCTGCAGAGGTTGTACGGCTGGGGAGCCTGAGGCCCAGAATTCTCTTCCCTGGCTCTGTGTGTTCCTCTCGCAGAGACTGTGCCACTTCTGCCTGGTGTCAAAGGTACTTGTATAAGCAGCTCAGCTCCCAGAGGACCACTAGGGCTGTGAGGTGGGAACATGTCTTGTTTATGACTGCATTTCCTGCCGGCTCCCAGAGCAGCAGCTTGATTGCTGAGCCTGGCAGCAGGTCACAGAGGAGGTGGGGGATCTCACCAGGCACTGCCCCCCAACTCTAGCAACCTCCGTCCCATCAAGCTCCCTGCCAAAGGACAGAAGAGAAACCCCAAAGGTGAAAAAGGCACCCTGTCTAGGTCAGACCCTGACACCCAGGGCCAGAGTGGTCATGGCGGGGGTGTGAACAGGCAGGTGTACTGCCTTGCGGGGCTCCACTATAGGCAGGCGGGCCCATGGCTCCCCACGGGGAAAGGAGGTCCAGTGCAGCTCAGGTTCTCCAGAGAGTAATGCGCAAAGGAAGGGCATGAAGACCACGGCCCTGGTTAATGAGGGGCTGACCAAGAATTGTCTGCCTTACCCAACCTTGAAAATAACCCCGAGCCTGTTTAATTGCTTAAAAATCCACTCTCATCTGATCTTCACTTTCCTTTCCTCCAAATCCTGTGGCAGCCTCCATGCTAAGTGCTGGGAATACAAGATGAATAAAACCCAACCCCATCCTGAAGCAGCTCACGGGGAGATGACAGAGCTCAGGCCTTTGGGAGGTGCAGCAGATGTGGTTCTGCCCCTTGACAGTGGAGACAACTAAGGCTCAGAGATCAGCTTGCCCAAGGCCTCACAGTGCACTTGAACCCTGACTTCCTAGCACCCAGCCCAGGGCTCTTTCCTTCCCAACAAAGAGCCCCAGTGAGCTCCTCAAGCACGCTGGGAAGGTGGGTCTAACGGGACGATCACAAAGGCACTGGGCTCAGAGGTAGGTGCCGGAGGCAGGGAGGGAGACCATGGTGCTCACTCCGTGCCAGCAGCGTATTTCATTTCATCCGCGCCCTGTGAGGTGGGGACTGTGATTCCCATTTTGTAATTGAGGAAACTGGGCCTCAGGGGGAATGAAACAGGTGGTTCGCTCACAGCACCCTTCCCCAGAGGATGGAAAGAACCGTACTCACAGGTAGCACAGTAGCTTGCTTTGGGCCACACCAGGACCTGGGAGAGGTCATGAGACATCTGGGAAGCCCAGCCTGCTCTTGGTGGGAGCTGGGAGCCAGCACCCAGGCAGGGAGCCAGCCAAGGAAGGTGCAGTCTGGTCCTCCCGTTTCCAAGAGCGCCTCCATCCTTCCAGATGCTGGCCAGGCCCCAGGGACAGAGATGTGCCCATCACTCTTCAGACAGAGATGCCCATTATCACCAACACCTCTGACAGCTCATGGTCTCCAGAAACTAAAGTGGAGCGTGCAAGTCCCGGGGGCACAATTAGGTGCTCCGAAGAAGCTCCTGCCTGACCGGGGGCTGGGACAGACATGGGAGATAGGGGCCAGGAGGGATGAACCATCACCTCAAAGCACCCATGGGCTGGAGGAGGGGAGCAATGAGGGGGAGAATTTCAAATTGGAAAGTCTCAACTTAGAATTCTATGTGGATCCAAACCTAGAAGACAGCTCTGCTGAGGAAGAGGAGCCAAGTGAAACACCAGGTGCAGCCAAGTGGGGTGAATTAGCACCTGGGCTCTGGGCAGACTGACCTGGATTGGAGTCTCGGCTCTCCCACTTTTAGCCATGGGAACTTGAGCAGGTTGCTTAACCTTTCTGGGCCTCAGCACTCCATCTGCACAATGGGAATGATAACGGAAGCTGCCACACAGCGCTGCGAGGCTTAGGGGCACTGTATGGCATCATGTCCACGGCCGGCTCCTGAGCCAGGCTGGGCATGGGCCTGTCAGAAGCACACGGGGATGGCTCCAGTGAAGTGGTGGGGCAGCCTGTCTGCTAACCTCCTATTAAGGACCAGGTTAAGCCAACACCCTTTTTTTTTTTTAATTTCCTGGGATAATTCAGGTCTCTCTTAATAAATGGTCCTCCTTCTACCCATGCCTTTAGCTCCAGCCCAGATAGCCTTCTTGATACCCACCTCTGAGCCAAGTCCTCTCTTCTGAGACCATCCTGGGCAACTATGTTGCACTATCCCTGGCTTCTTTCCTGGTCTGTGGTTGTCAGACACCCACCCAGGTGGACGTCTCTTGCCTGGAGACTGGACAGCCTCTTCCAAGCCCACCTCATCTCCTCCTAAACCTTGGCCCCTGCTGCTCTTCCAGGAAGCCTTTCCTCAGGGGCTGCCTGGTTCTAGGCGCCTTTGCCCTGTGGTTCTCAGCAGAAGCACCCGTGCATCATGGGAAAGCCGGTTGGCGATGGGATGCACGGCGCTCCATTAGGGTCTGCACTGGAGTGCAAGCCAGGACACTGCACTATCCCTGGATTCTTTCCTGCCCCTGTGTCCAGACACTGCCAAGCCTTTCCCCCTCCTCCAGCCCCCCTTCCTCAATACTCAGGCCTCTCAGCAGCCACGGCTTCTCCAACCATGGCCGCTGAGTCTCTATTTTGGTTGCTCAAGTTTTCAAGTTCTCATTTGTGGGTATCTGACCGCATCCTCCTCTCAGAAGTCAGCAGAGTCTAGCTGTTCTCCCTCTAGCTGCCACTCCCGTCCTATAGACGACAACAGTGGGATGTGAAGAGGTGAGGTCGCCCAGACTCCCCAAGGATGTCCCAGCCAAAACCTACCCCTAGTGTGGTGGCTCACGCCTGTAATCCCGCCACTTTGGGAGGTTGAGGCCAGCCTGGGCAGCACAGTGAAACCCCATCTCTACAAAAAATTTAAAAATTCAGCAGGCATGGTGGTGTGTGCATGTAGTCCCAGCTGCTCAGGAGGCTGAGGTGGGAGAATCACTGGAGCCCAGGAGTTTGACATTAGATGAGACCGAGCCATGCCAGCGGGCCAGCCAAGCGGCCATACCCAGCAGGCAGCTGGGCGGGCAGGTGAACTGCTCAGAAGTGATGCCAGAAGTCACTAGCACAAAAGAATAATCCACTGGGAAGAGTGTGGGCATAAGAAGAAATCCAGAGATGGGCTTCTAGAAATATCAGCATTTGGAGGATTTGTACAGAAAGAGGAAAGCCAGGGAGATTGGGGAATGACCAGGAATGGGAGGAAAGCTCTGAAGAACAGAAAAGGACTCCATGGCGATAGAGCTGTCACACTGGAGGGGCAGGCAGGGGCTGGGAGGGGACAGGGATCCTTCTGGGGAATTTCTTTGGTGATTATACAGGTGCATATACCCATAAGTTGTGCACTTTGCTGAATCTAAGTTATAACTCCATCAAAAGAAAAACGAATGTGCAGAGCAGAAAGAGCTGCGGGCTGACCCCTGGCTCCCATACACTCTGGCTTGACCAGGTGCTGGAGGACACCATGGAGAGAGGGAACATAGACCCTAACGGAGCACCGTGCATCCCATCGCCAACCGGCTTTCCCATGATGCACAGGCGCTTCTGCTGAGAACCACAGGGCAAAGGCACCTAGAACCAGGCAGCCCCTGAGGAAAGGCTTCCTGGAAGAGCAGCAGGGGCCAAGGTTTAGGAGGAGATGAGGTGGGCTTGGAAGAGGCTGTCCAGTCTCCAGGCAAGAGACGTCCACCTGGGTGGGTGTCTGACAACCACAGACCATGATGGGACCCCTCACAGCCACCACCCTGGAAAGCTCAGGGATGACAGCTGACTTGGGAAGGTGATGACACGGCTGAACACACTCCTGGCTCCAGAGACACTCTCCACAGAGCCTGACCTAGGGCAGGAGAGCCTCCCTGGTCCAGGACGCCAGAGGCCTCTAGGCTTTTCCTCACAGGAGCAGAAGCATCGTTCCACACCACAGGCCCCAACAAACATTTGAGAAGGGGCCGTTGCCCTGTCTAGCAGTAAAATACACAGGGCTCTGGCCTCCCTGCTCTGGGCCAGAGGAGAGGGGGAATGGAAGTGGGCAGAGGACTGTCCTTCATATGACCACTGGTGACAAACACTGTGTCCTGCAGAGCACGGCCCTGAATAAAGCACCTCCACCCACACACACAGCATTCGGCAGCTGCAGGGCCCAGCCCCACACCATTTCTGAAGGTCAACACACAGCACATATCACAGCCGAGGAAACTGACAGTCAGAGAGAGGAAGGGACTTGTCCGAAGTGACAGAGTAAGAAGCCTGCCTCCCAATCCAGTGCTCTTCCAAGCTGGCAAAATCCTGAGCCTCGGAGAGGCTTAACGAGCTGCCTGCCTACCAAAGCCGGCATGGGTGGTCATCTGTGGCTCTCTGGAACCCCACGGAGTTCCCATCACCCTGCGGATGACCCCTGCTTGGAGCTGTAACTATAAGTGGAATTCCCAGGGTAGCTCCCATCAGACCCTGACTCCCTGGAGCTGGCAACAGAGAACCGGCACGTAACCGTCCCTGTAGACGGAGCTAGCGTGCAGCAGGGTTTCTGATGTTCTGCTGCAGGCTCACTTCGCACTTGAGAAGGAGGAACGACTTGTTTTTTTCTAGCAGCTTCTCAGCTCTTCCCAGTGGTCCCTCCCCCAAGCAAAGTCCCCTGAGAAGAAAAAATCACACCACATCTTTGTGGATCAGCGGTGCCTCTGCCCCTACCCAAGACACCACGCGTGGTTCCTCATGAAGAGTGACTTGTGGCTCCTTCGCAGCAGTGAGGGCTGGAGGCAGAAGATGGACGAACCCACTGCTGGGGTCTCCTCTCTTCATGTAAGAAAATAGATTTAGGCTCAAACTGAAGGAGGGTTTTTGCACAGCCAGCACCACCCATTGATGGGTTCATGGTCCCAGGAGGTAATGAGTGCTCCATCATTGGGAGCATTCAAGCTGAGGTTAGCACACTATTGGGAGGGATGTTACAGACAGGACTCAGGTAAGGGGACACAGCGTTGGCCTAGATGAAACTTGAGGTCCCCCTTCCAACCCTGAGAAGAAACCCTGTCTCTACTAAAAATACATCTAAATCTCTGACATCTCTATCCCAGTCCTTGCTGCCGACTGGCCTCATTCGCCAGGCCCTGCTGGTTTGCCAGGCAGTTTGTCCTCAAGGAGAAGGAGCTGCCAATTACATGGGGACCACAAGAGTTTCCCTTATGACATCACCACCCTGCAAGAAGGGGCTGAGGTGGGATAAGAGGGGAGAAACAAGACAGAAGGCGGCACCTGAGAAGGGGCCAGCTCCCGAGGGCCTGGAATCGGCAGTGTTGCCACCACTAGGTAATTTGTGGGGCACACTGCTGTGGGGGTCTGAGGAAGCCACATCTGGGCCCAGAAGGGAAACAGCCCAGTTCTGGCCTCCTGACTGGGGTGGGGGACTGTCAAGGGAAAAATGAGCCCAACCTAGCTCTCTGAGGTTCGTTAGAGAAAAAGGTGAATGTTGAAGACGTGTCATGGCAAGCAGCTCATTAAGCCCACGGAGCTTAAAAATAGTGAGACACGCAGGCATTGGGGGATGGAGAGCTGGGGCTGAGACTCCGGCTCATCACACTAGAGGCAAGAACAGCAAACCTGGGAGAAACCGACTCTACAACCGGTGGAAGAAAGGCTGCGTAGCCATCACCGGATCCCTGGGTAAGCCTGGAGCACAGGCCTGCTGGAAATGTCAGACCCTGTTCTGTCGATGAGAAGACTAAGCCCAGAGGAGGGCGTTCCCAGGCATTATCCAACAGGCTCCACCGTTCTCCATGCAGGGGAAGAGAGAAGACACAGAGACACAGACCTGCCCCGGAGGAATCCAGAGCCCAGCTGCCCAGAGAGGCTCCACCTGATTTCCCTGGGTCTGGGCACCCCCTTAAAAGCCCTTTATGCCATCTTTCCTTTCAGTCAAGTGACGCAGGCTTTGGGACCAGACAGCCTTTGCTCAAATCCTTCCACTGTTATCTCCCGGCTTGGTGGCCTTGGAGGCATTATTTCCCTGTCCTGGATGTGCTTCCTCTTCTATAAAGCAGAGACACTGCAAATTCCCACCACAGAGGGGTAAATGCACCATCCTGTATGTTATGTGCTTGGCACAGGACCTGCGGTGCAGGAGGCACTCTCACCAGTGGGATCCAGGAAGTAAGGAATATGGACTAAAGGGAGGGCCAAGGAAAAGTTTACAGGATGTGGCCTTGCAGTGGAAGATGCAGACGCGCCTTGCTTGGTGCTGCCAGGTTGGGTTTGCAGAATGCAATGAATGCTCTTGCTGACTAAGGATGCGGAAAAGTGAACTGGGGATCATGACCTAGGGGAAGCCACTAGGTCAAATACTGATCCCTATTTAAGTCAACTAACATACGCTGGGCACCCAGTGGTTGCCCAGCACTTTCCCATCAATGATCCCAAACCAGGATCTAGGTAGGCCAAGCCTCCAAAGGCGGCTGGGTAGTTCAATGGAATGAGGGCTGCAGGGACTCCAGAGGGAGCAGGACTCCAGAGAAGGGGAGCCGGGGAAGACTGAGGGGATGTGTAGGTGAGGTGGCTCTCTTCTGGCTCAGAAATAGACGGTCCTCAGCCCACACCAAGGGCTCTATAATAGAAGGGAGGCCTAGGGTGGGTTCTCCCCTCTCCCCGTCTTCATCCCACTCAGCCCCTACCTGGCCTTGAGCACACTGGGTAGGAGAAGTGTTGCTGAGCACAGCAGTGACCTGAGGCCCTGGGCACCCATCCCAGCTTAGCTCCCCAGGGGGCTCCAGTTGCTGAGGAAGAACATAGAACTTGTATAGGATGGGAGAGCTGGAAGGAAACTTAGGATCAATTGTTCCAGCCTCTAAATGAACGCTGGAAACCCAGAGACAGAGAAAGGAAATTACTACCCCTTCCAAGCCAGTGAGAGAGCCAGAGCTAGAATCCAGGGCTCTTTCCATGATATTGCACCTCCCATCTCAGCCCTGTCTCTTAGGAAATGCCGTGTTGAAGCTTTAGGTATTGGGGAAATTTAACTGAGGCTCAAAGGGACACAAATTCCCTAAAGCCACATGGTGAGTCAGACATCGAAATGCAAAGTGTCTGGTCCTTTCCCAGCATCCAACAAACTTTTCTTGGGCACCTACTACAGTCAGGCTGGGAGCACTTTCAGACATGCTCTCACTTAAACCTCCCATGTGGAAGCAAGCTGGTGGCAGAGTGAACGGCCAGAGGCCAGGGTCCAAATCCTGGCTCTCTTAGCTGAGTCTCCTTGGACAAGTCCCTTGATGTCCCTCAAATGATGCCTCCATTTCTTCACTTTTTAAGAAGGGGATACATAATAGTACCTACCTCATAGAGTACATTGATAATTAAAGGAGATTATCCATACAAAATACTTAGAACAGAGCCTCATAATATAAATATACCATTTAAAAATAAGTATACCAGCCGGGCATGGTGGCTCATGCCTGTAATTCCAGCACTTTGGGAGGCCAAGTTTGGTGGATCACCTGAGGTCGGAAGTTCAAGACCAGCCTGACCAACATGAAGAAACCCTGTCTCTACTAAAAATACAAAATTAGCTGGGCGTGGTGGCACATGCCTGTAATCTCAGTTACTTGGGAGGCTGAGGCAGGAGAATCGCTTGAACCTGGGAGGCGGAAGTTGTGGTGAGCCAAGATCGTGCTATTGCACTCCAGCCTGGGCAACAAGAGTGAAACTCCATCTCAAAAGTAAATAAATAAATAAAAAAGTATACCATTTGACAATCCTAGGCCTATCCCCAAGAGAAATGAAAACACATATCCTTATGAAAATCCTTCCACAAATGTTGATAGCAGCATTATTCAGAGTAGCTGAAAAATGGAATCAACTAAATGTCCATCAACTGATGAATGGAGAAATAAAACACAGTATATCCACACAATGGAATGTTATTTGGAAATAAAAAGAAATAAAGTACCGATACATGCTTCAACGTGGCTAAACCTTGAAAGCATTATGTGAGTGAAGAAAGCCAGTCACAAAAGACCATGTATTCTATAGTTCCATCTAAATAAAATATCCAGAAGGTGCAATTTCATAGAGACAGAAAGTAGATGATTAGTTGGCTAAGGCTGGGAGGAACGGAAGAATCAAGGGTGACTGCTAATATGTATGGAGTTCCTTTTTAGGGGTGAAAAAATGTTCTGAAATTAGATTGTGGTGATGGTTGTGCAATTCTGTGAATATATTAAAAACTATTGAATTGTGCACTTACATGGGTAAATTGTATAGTATGTGAATTATATCTCAATAAAGCTGTTTTTAAAAAGTAAATATATATTTATGAACTTTTATAAATAAGATAGTAAATCATATCCATTCCAATTTAATGATAAGGCTCAGAGCGAGTCAGCAACTTGCCCAAAGCCCCATGGCTAGTAGGCTGCAGGACCTGACTTTGGACTTTGTGTTGTTTGGACTCCTTGTCAAGAGTCTGACAACACAAAGCTTGACTCCTGTCAAGTTCCTAAGACCTGATCCAGCCCAGACTCATGGAGAGCAGGTCTGCCCTTATGTATCTTGGGGAAAGCCTCCATTCCCTGTCCCTATGAGGCCATTCAAGAAGTTCTCCCCGCCCTCTAATCTAAACCCATTCAACTTACAAGGGATGATGTTCAGGGGGATTTGAGGTCAGGAGCAGGGTCACAGGAGACAGGCACTGGAAGGGAAACCTACCTTTCTAGCCAATTCTGGATGTCTTCTTTAGGGAAGCCTGGGGAAGGGGGCAGATGAAATATAGTGGACTTCAAGACATGAGCCCACAGTTGATTTTGGGGGTGACCTTGGCCAAGAAACCTCAGCTCTGGGGTTCTTGGTAAAACGATATTCAGGAAGCAGCTCTGGGGAAAGCTCCAGAAGCAGACATTTCTAAGGCCATTTCTAAAGTGGCCTTCCCTCTGCATATTCACAACTCACCCCAGATGAGCAGGTGGGAAGTCTGTAGGGCAGTGGGCATCACTTGGTTGCTTGCTTGGGTATACACAGGCTGGCCACTCCCATGGTTCTTGGCAGAGGATACTGGGGCCAAACCATGAGGCCCTAACCTAACCATCAATCCAATACTGTGAGCAGGTCAGACTGGCTCTTCCTCCCAGTCAGGAAGGAGGCAAGAGGAGGAAGCGACAAGGGCACTAACAGTCAGGGTCCTTGTCTTACCTGGCAGGAAAGATGCTGACTGTGATATTGACTCAGTGTGCTGCTTCTGGTCAGCCCCTGCCTGCCTCCCTGCACTGTGGATAGTCCGGTTGCAGGTGGTAGGGGGAAGGACCTCCCACTTTTGACATCCCAGGAAAGGTATCACCTCAGTCTGTCTGGGGCTCATGGCCAGGGTGTCCCAGCTTGAAGGAGAGGTTCTCCTGCCCCCTTCTCTGCTTGTACAACTATAGACTGCATTCAGAAACACACATTAGGAGATACAAAACCACCATCCTTTTTCCAGGTGAAATAAGGAAGAAGAGAAAATGAGGAGGGCCATATTCAGCTCAGAGCCACCCAGAGTCCAAGTGGCCTCACTGGGAGAGCAGTCCGCTGGGTCTGGTGCCATTGGGAGAAAGCCCAACATGCCAGGACCTCAGCCAGAAAGCCAGCAGGTACTCCAGAGCAGGGGCAGGAAGAGGCCAACCTGCGCATCCGCTATGCTCACTGGCTTTTTCAGACCATCATCCACCTCATTTGATTCCAGGATATCTTGGGAGGAGTGAGGAAGACAGGCATCCCTCTCCACATTTTTTAATGGGGACCACTGAGGTCCAAGAGATAGGGAAAACCCGCTTGCCTGGGGCGATGTGCAGTAACTTAATAGTGGGTTCACTGGGTTGTAGATTCTCCTCATTAAAACCAATCATATCCCTGCCTTGCCCACTCCCAGCTCTGCTGCTAAGTTTATCTACAAAATGTCCGTCAGTTTTCAGAAACACCATAACAACACTCTTTATAGCACTTGATAGCGAAATCTGTATAACACAGTGTGTCAGGCACTGCCTATTCTTAGAGCTATATGTAAATAGTCATACATCAAATCCTCATGCCAACCTGATGGCAAGCTATTTCATTTCCATTTTACAGATGAGGAAACTGAGGTAACAAGTGTTTAAATAACTTAGCCAAAGTCTCACAGATAAAAAACTGGAGGAGCTGGCATTTGAATACAGGCAACCTAGCCCTAGCATCTGAGGTTTAACCACTGCACAACAGTGCCAAGCACATACAAGTACAAGGCTCCACATGTTCCAAGTCACACTAAGACATGGACTAGGGGCCAGGCAGATGGTTCACACCTGTAATCCCAGCACTTTTTGAAGGCTGAGATAGGAGGATTGCTTGAGCCCAGGAGTTCGAGCCCAGCCTGGGAAACATGGTGAAACTCTGTCTCTACCAAAAAATAATAATAAAAAAAAAAACAACAAAGAAAAACCTCCCAAAACAAAAATGATCCAGGCATGGTGGTGCACACCACAAGCTATGTGGGAGGCTGAGGTGGGAGGATCACCTGAGCCTCAGGAGGTGGAGGCTGCAGTGAGCCATGATCACACCACTGCACTCCAGCTTGGGTGACAGAGTGAGATCCTGTCTCAAAAAACCTGAAAACCAAACCAAAAACCATGGACTGGGGCGCAGCTCAGGACAAAGTACACATGCAGGAAGTCCACATAAGTCCAGGAGCTGGACTGTGCTCTCACCCAGGCACCATGTGCTGGGGGCGGGGACGGGGGACAGGCTGCAATCTGTCTCTGAGCAGCCGGCTGCCCTCGAGTCCCAGCCCAGCCGAGCAGTGGGGAGCAGGTTGAAGGCAGGCTTGGAGCTGGCAGGCTCGGTCTGCCCCGCTGTGAGCAGCAGCTTTGAGAGACTCTCCTGCCGGCTGCTCATAGGTGCTGCAGTATCTCTCCTGGCTGTAAGGCTGGCTGGCCTAAGGCAAGGCCAAGGGCCCTCCTTGCCCCCTTTCACCCTCTGCCCCTCCCTCAGTGCCCGGGGCCAAACTAAGGGCTTAGGAAGCTACTCTGGCTTTCTGGTCTCCAAGGACTGCCAGCCCTGATGATCAATTTGGTGGCTGTGGGACCAGGTTTAGTCTTGGGTGGCAGCACTGACCTCCAGGAATGTCACTGTGGCCCCTTCAGGGACAGGTAACAAACCTGGCTCATTCCCAACAGAGTAAGGAAGTCCAGTGGATCAGCTCCCACAGTTGTCCACCTAGTAGATTTGCCAACAGCGGGCAATTCCCCTGGTAGGAAGTCCTTCTTGTACCTCACATGAGCCCTTCCTGCTGCAGTATAGCCCCATTACCTTCTACTAGAAACCCTTCTGCTTCCAAATGCACCCTTTGTTAAACTGCTAAGCTGTGATTCCATGAGCAACGCAGCCATCACAAAAGCCACTGAAGCAGACGGCAGCTGCTACAGGGTTCAAGAATTCCACTCCGGCTGGGGAAGGCTGTGGGCTTTGCCCCTCCTCTCCTCCCTCCCAGCCCCTCCCCAATCTCAGGACAGACAGAAAAGAGGAGCAGGATGCGGAGAAGAAAAATGGAAAGATAAAAAACAAAAGCAGAAAAAAAAATTCACAGCCTCTCTTGACCTGCCAAGGACTTTTTCCACATCTTTCCCTAGGCTCGGGGACCCAGATAAGGAAGCGAGCCTTTCTCACAGCTTCTGCAGCTTCTGCCTGAGAGACCCGCTCAATGGGCCATCTGCTCAGAGGCCTTTCTGCAAAAGCTTCAAAAGTTCCATTTCTCCAGGGAGCTGGAAGCTGGGGAGGTGTCAGCTCCAAACAATAAGGGAAATTTATTAGGGATCAGGGCTTCTGGGAAGATGGTGCCTGCGAATGGGGCCGGATGCACTCTGAGATACAAAGGGTTATTTAATGTGGAACATCCAAAGGCTCCTTTAGAAGTCAAATCCTCACAACCAAGGCCCTACACGCTGCAGTCTTCCTTTTCAGAATGACTCCCCACCACCCTACCCTGTTAGCCCCTACCCACCCCATCCCAAGTCAGACTTACTCCCTATCCTTTGCCACTGGGCAAATATTGACTTTCTTTCACTCAGCCTTGTCAATGGAAGTGAGACCACTGGGGCTGGCTATTGTCTCCCTCCTCTCTCCTCTCAGAGGGCAAAGCAGGCTGTCAGCCTCAACAGCTCTGAGCAAGGGCCAGCTGAGACAAGCTGAGAAAGCAAAGCATGGTCTTGGAAGTAACATTTCTGTCTTTTGGTCTTTTGTCTTTCTGTCCTCCCTCCCTTCCCCAAGCCCATCTGGGTTTATTGTTTTCACATTTGGCTATCCTGCTGCCCTGTCTGGCTCAAGAGCAGCAGCGTGGCATAGCTGGCATAACTGAGAGAGCTCAGGCCTGAGAATGCAAGTGTCTGATACCAGGTCACCTTATGCTAGTTGTTTAATTTTCTTGGGCTTCCGTGTTCTATTCTGCAAAATGGGAAGGTTGGACCCCATGATTTCAGTATCTAGATCAGGAAGTTCCTTCCTGTCAGGACTCATGTCCTTTCTGCTGCAGTCAAAGCATTTTACCTTGTGCTCTGATTTTAGAAAAGATGGAAAATAACTGCTTGGTGCTTAACAGGGAGGAAGGAAAGAGCGTTGGACTGACGGTCTACAAGGGCCGGCAAGCTCCATCGCTGGTGCTAACCTGCTGTGTGGTCCTAGGCAAGGAGCTCCCCCTAAGCCTCAGTTTCCCCATAATCAAAACAGAAGGCTGGATGAGATGATCCCACAGCCCCTTTCAGTGCCTCGTCCTGCCATGCCACTCATCTAACACATCCCTGTGGAAGGCGATGTCCCCCGCTCCTTCAGCCTTTTCTCCAAGGCTGCATCTCACAGCCTTTCCTCATGACTAACCTTGAATGGAGGGATGCCACGCTGCTGGCTCGTGTTCCCTCATCATCAGGAGCCTTTTGTCAGCCACACTTCCCTCAGACTCATGCTTGCTTGGCCTTTGGCCTCTGTGGATGAGCTCTTCCTTTCTCCAGGTCCCATGACAAAGACCAGCGCATGCAAACTCCTGGAGCCTGAGGCCAGTGCACAGCAGGACAACACAGAACACTGGGGCATTTGGGGGGAGCGTGTGCATGGTGACAACTGCAGGACTGTGAACTGTATCCCTGCTCCTCTAACTTGAGCCCTCTCTGTGATAACATAGAACCTCAAAAACCCATTCCTTGTACATTAGTCAATATCACACTAGGGATTTCCTATTCCAGGTTAGTAATATTCCCTTTTCACAGATGAGATAATTGAGGCTCAGAGAGGTTGATCATTTGCCTGAATTCACAAAGATATTAAGGAGCAAGCCAAGATGGGGACCTAGATATATCTATCTGCAAAGCCTTTGCTTTTAACCATCAGCACTCTTACTGAGAAGGTGAGGTCATTGCCTCTCCCCAAGCTGACTTACAAGACTGGAATCAAAGAGCAGAGAACACCCAAAGCCTGAACGACTCCAACAAACCTCCCACCTCACCCCACGCCACCCCACCCCTCCTCACCCAGCCTCAGCAAAGGCAGAGCCAGAAGGGCCATGGATCAACAAGGCCAGAAGGACTTTGGGTCATCTAAACCAAACTTTCACTTGACATATGAGAAAACTGAGGTCCACAGTGGTGTGCGACTTGCCTAAGGTCACACAGCAAGTCTAGGGTAAACCTCAGTCCCGGCCATGGGGTCCTGGGAATCCTCCTCCAGGTTGAGCCAGTCCCTTTGCCACTCCTTCCACCTGGGTGTACACATGCCTTCAGCCACTCACTCCAGGGACATCCAGCCTTATCCCTCTCTGCTTCTCAGTTGGTCCATTTCTAGAAGGTTCAGGCAATGGAGTAAAAGGCCCATTTTGTTGTAACCACAGAGGTGTGGCAGAGAGTGGGGAAGGAAGACCCAAAGGAAAACTGGTGTGAGCTTATTGGAAAGTCAAGCAGTCTCTCTGTTTCCCATGGAGTTTCTACTGCAGAATGGTCCTAATGGTCAGAGACAGAGAGACAGTGCTGACTTTCCTATTCTGTAGCGAAGCTTTGAAGATGTTACGGGAAGATCACACTGCAAGTCCACAATCTTTCCCTGCTCCCCGTGGTCACTGCTCACAGCTGCCCTGCCACCTGCTTGCTACACAGTTTGTATTATTATTAACAATAGCTACCACTCATTGAGGACTTAGACAGCTCAGCACTGGACCAAGTATTTACATATGCTTCTTGTTTAATCCTCATAAAAACCCTAAAATACCACCAGTATTCTCATTTTGTTTTGACTACTTAGTAACTGAAGCTCAAAGATATGAAGTAATTTGCTCAAGGTCACACAGCCAATAACCAGTAGAGCCAAGGTCTCCTGGGGAATCCCTCCAGGGGTGTGCCGGGCTTTGAAATTCATACACAGTATTTGTCTCAAGTTGTCTCAACTCTGGTGACAGAAGTGGGAGGGCAATGCATTGGAAATTCCTGGAGTCCACCTGCTCCCATCATCCAGCCAAGCCCACTTCCTGCTACTCAGACACCAGCCCAGAACTGCAGCCACAAAACTGTGCGGTTGCAAGGGCCTGAGAAGTTATCTAGTTCTACCTTCTCAATGTACAGGGGAGGAAAGCAAGAAAGGGCCTTGCCCAAGGTCACACAAGGTCACACAAATTAGAGGCTGAGCCTGTGAATTAAACTCAGCTCTCTTGTCTTAAACTGGGACTCATCCACAACACCCTAATGCCCAGTAAGAAGCCATTGTCTCATCTCAACTGAAGACAGAACCAGAGTTCATCCCAAAAAGGAGTTAGATTAGACTTTCCTATGGCAAGGAATGTCACATTGCACAATGAGGTGCTCTAGGCTATTGCAGTGGAGATCTTTCTAAAACGAGAGGATTCCTTCAGATCTTCCTTATCTGAGGTAGATGCAGCCCTGTCTGGAGGTAGAGAGCAGACAGCATGACCTTGTGAGGTCCTTGACATCACCCTTTAACCTATGGTCATCTGTCTGTCACAGCAAACCTTTCCCCAGGGAAGAATCCGTCCTCTGCAAAGAGGATGTGTAATGCTGGAAAGCCAGCCTTTCTCCCCATCAGCTGAATTCTGAGAGTGGGGAGAGATGACCAATGAACAGGCTGAGGGTGTCACAGCCCTGCTACTTTGGGATGGGGGGTGCAGTAGGGGAGCTACAGTCTTCCCAGAGGCTAGGTCATTCTACCCAGCTGCACCCCACCCCCATCTTTTCAGTGGGTGACACCTGCAGGGTGTTAGGGCTGGGAGAAACTTCAGATACCTTAAATTCCAAACTCCATTTTCCAGATGAAGATACTGAGACCCAGAGCGGGTCAGTGAGTTGCCCAAGGTCACAGGACAGGTCAGAATGGAAGCTTTCGGACTCTCCCTGGGGCGCTGGGTTCACAGCTCCACCTTGCCACCCCCTGCCCAGGAAGTGAGCACTGAACTCACTTAAGAAAGGCCAGTGACCAAAGGCAGCGATTCCCAGGTAGAGGCTCCGGCAGGCATGCCCATGAGCTTGTCCCCCACGCACCCTCCCCCACCTCGTCCCCATTCCTGTCTTGGGCACCATGCGCCTCCATCATCTTGAGATTCAGAGAGGTACAGTGGCTTGTCCAAGGTCACACTGCAAACTGAGTAGGGCGCTGTTTCCACTGCCTAGCTGCCCCCTCCCATCGCCCACCTGGGTCTCTGCAAGCTTGCCAGGATCCCCGGGAGCCTGCTTCCTCCAATGCACAGAGCCGTGGTGCGTGTCAAAGTGTGGGAAAGTTCCTAGGAGAGGAAGGGGTAGAAAATGCAGCCGCGCATCCCAACTCTGGACAGCTGCGGCAAGGCGGGGGGCTCAGAAAGGCAGCCAGCCCTGCGCACCGCGGATGCCTCTGGCACACCCCACTCTGCGCCAGGGGCTCCCCAGTGTTGCGCAAGTGTGGTCTTCCAGCTCCTCAGCGAAGCAGGCGCGGTGGGGTCCCACGCGCCCCGCACCCACTTCTCCCTGCACGCCCACTTCATGCACCTCCCCACGCCCTTCCCACGGTTTCTCTGCGGCGGGGCGCCTTCGCTTCCCCGCAGGTCCCCGGTCCCAGCACTAAGACACCGCGGCTTCTCTTGCCTTCTCTCCGCGTTGGACCCTGGCTCTCTGAGGGGAGAAACTGGTTGGGGGCGAGGGGTTCCCGAGATAATTCAGGACACCTCCCCCGGATCTAGCCAGGTAATTCCGACGCCCATGGATTTCCGGATTACAGTTCCCACCAAGGGCTCAGTCCTGTACTTAGTTTATCCCGCCGTGAGAGCCAAGCCCCAAAAGTCGGAGTGTCCCTGTTTGGCGACCCTGCGTCTGCCAGCGCCCCAGGCCCTAAGGGTGGCCACTGTCGGTCGGGAATACTGGCTGCCCTCGTGGGGTGCCCTGCCTGGGGTTCCCTCTTACCCTGGGACGTTCCGGGCGCGTTCAGCCTGCGCTGGTGGAGAGGGCGGGGGCGGGGACGCCTGGGGTCCTGAAGTCCAGGTCCCTCTTCCCACTTCCCCGCCGGCCCTGCCGCTGCGGCCCTCGCTCCCGCGATTCTCTCCCTCTCTCTCTTCTCTTCCTCTCTCTCCCTCTCTCTCTCTTCTCTTCTCTTCCTCTCTCTCTCTCTGCAGTAGTAACAACCTGATCCCGCTTCCCCCGCCCGCCAATTGAGATGCTCCTCACATCCGCATGCACACAGCGCGTGCGGCCCCTCCGAGGGCGATCCCCGCAAACCGCGACGCAGGGCCCCCCGCCCCAGGCAATCCCAGCTGCGGGAGAGGCCGCCTCCACGCGCCCACATCCCCCTTCTCCAGTCCGGACTGCCAGCGGAGGAGGAAACGGGCGACAGGGGAAGGGGAGGTGTGTGCGGGAGGGACTAGTTTGGGGGAGAGGGGTTTAAACTGGCGCGGTCCTACAGAAGTTTGGGGAGGGCGGGGCCGGCTCCGCGCCCCTGGAGCTCTACGGGACTCCCCCGATTCTGCGGAGGAGTCCCCGCCAGCTCCGTGCACTCCTGCGACACTCCCCACCCCACCCGCCAGCCTTGAGTTTACAGCCTTTCAGGTCCGGGGATTGGCTGGGGGGAGGGGACACCGGGGAGGGGACCCCCTGGCTGTAGGGAATGGCCTGCGGGCGGGGGTGGGAGGGAAACGATTTGCTTCAGGAGATACGGATGAAGGTTTTCCTGAGTCAAGGGAGAGAAGGGAGGGAGAAGAAGAGAGATGGAACAAAAGGCAGACGCTGGAGGGGAAGGGGAGCTGGGGAGTTCGCCCGGAGGACTCCGGCAGCCCGCGGTCCCCAGCCTCAGTCTGCCCCAGAGGGTGAGGTCGAGGCTGGTGCCAGGGCTCTTCACGGGCCACCTGGAGGGGGAGAAAGGGGGATGGAGGGGTACGGGGTTGGGGGAGAGGAGGAAGAGCGTCTGCTGGCACAGGACCCTCTGCCTGCTCCCAGATAGGAACCCAGCAGAAGGGCTCTGCCATGGACCCAACACCTCCCACCTCCGCAGCTCTGCTTGTTCCCACTTGGGAAGGCGAGGCTGACACCCACTGTGAGCACCAGAAAGGGGCAGGGAGGACGGAGAGCCCGGGCGGCACTCCTGTGCCTCAGTCTCACCCTTGGGCCGCACCCTCAGTCCGCTCAACCTCACCTCGGGGCCCCAGCTGGCCAGGTGGAATTTCTGCTGCTGTCTGGCCATTAACCACCCCTGACCTTCCCAGCTCCACCCTATCCTCGCCCTCTCCCCTCAACCTTTCCTTCACCCTCCATGCCGCTGCTTTCTGTTTGCCTTCTGCTCTGCACACTCAGGACCAGGACTCAAGTTTGGTGTTTGACCCAGGAGGTGACATTCCTCACCCCCCACCCACAAAACTCCTGTGTGCATGTGTGTTGGGGGGACAGTTATTCAGCACTTTCCAGGGCTTCTCATCCCCACAGAGTCTGGGGAACTGGGAAATTCCCAATACCCGCAGTGAATCCCCCTTCCTCCCCTCCTCTAGGCATCCCCCGCCCCAGGACATAGACCTCACTCGGGAAGCCTGGGACTGCAGTGTTGCAGCACCCGCTGCTCCTGGCTGGGCTGGAGCCTCTCTTCAGAATGGCAGCAGCTCGCTTGTCACAGACCCTGGACTGCAGAAAAGCTGATTCAGGGATTTCCGGGCTGCTGGTCCTGTGGGGGAGTGTGCATCTGCATACCTGGGTGTTGGGAAGGGTGTGTGCGTGTGTTCATGTGTGGGCTGGGGAAGAGGACCCATGCCTGAGACCCTCTAGTCAGGTCTGCTGACCCCTCACTGTTCTTCAAATGGAAAAGGGGACCTGCGGTAAAGGGCTCAAGGTCAGATGCTCAGCAGGAGGTCACCAGGGTTTTCCCCCCACTCTGGTACACTCCCGTAACCTACCCCCACTATGCCACCTCACACCGAGGAGGGGACCTGTCACCTGAGATGGGTATGTAGACTGAAGAGCAGTACCTGCTGCTCCTCTTCGGTTTCTCCCTGGGGAGAGAAGTGCTTCTTTTGTGAAATCTCCCCCAAAGCTTCTTTTGCTAGGAGGGAGGGAGGATGGGACTGAAATTTCATTCAGCAGGCTAGATTTAGGTTTGACTTTGGGATTTCCTGATGCTAAGGGTCTGGGGCAGCATCCTGCTTGACAGGGAAAGCTTATGCCTTCATGATTGGAATGTAGTGCTGCTTGGATGAAAAGGGATGGATGAAATGACCCCCAGGGTTCCTTCTGATAAAATGGACCAAGAGATGCCTGAGCCTTACACAAAGCTGCCTCCAGTAAAATAAAGTCTAATTACAGAAAATAAAGCAGTTCTCTAAGGTTATGTCTGCTCCTTCTGAAAATATTGTGTTTAATGTCTATGCTGCCTCCAATGTGCCCTTTCCCCTCTTGGGCAGAAGTGGAATTCTGATGGCATGTGGAAGGATCGGGTGACATTTGCACAGGCAGCGGCTGGGCCAGAATAGGGGAGGATGGTGGGTCCCTGGAGAAAACACAGCTGTGCTTCACTCAGAGCCCCCTCAGGCCTCAGAGGACCCTTCCCCTGATAGGGATGACAATGACAGCCTGACAGTCTTAATTTCACTTGATTCTTATTGACTTCCCCAGGAGGCAGCAGGGTGAGGAAGTGATCATTCTTCACTCCATTGAGGCACAGGGAGCCCCCAAAGGGTGGATGACTCCCCCAAGGTCCTGACATAGGTTAGGGCATGGAGCTGGGTCTTGTGAGTCTATGCAGGCTGGGTGTATATCTCGAGCTCCGCCCTCCTCCCCAGGTGCTCCTTAGGTCCTGACTGTCCATCCTACCTTTTCAGGGTTCCTGCACCAGCATCTCTAGATGCAGCCCTTAACCACCTTCCAACTTCACCTGGCGCTGCTCGCTCCCTCACTGTCTCCTTGCAGGGCCCAAAGGGCTATGCTTCTTCCTGCTGCAGAGCTTTTGTACATGCTGTCCTCCACACCCCACTACACCAGGCCAACCCCCTCCATCCTGCCAGTCCCAGTTACCTGACCCCTCTCCCTGTGTGCCCTGTGCTTCTCTGCAGCCCTCATCACACTTATCCTTCCTTGTTCTAGTCTCCCCCCAACACTAAACTGTAAGCTCCAGGAGGGCAAGGACCCTGCTCACCTAGCCTACTGGCCCAGAGTAGGCACTCAGTAAACACCTCAAATGCTGTATCCTCAAATCTTTGTGTTGCCTCTGTATGCTGTATGACTACAGGCAAATTGCATAACTTTTCTGTGCCTCAACTTTCTCACCTGCGACATGGGGATTTTGATTATAAAACAGACTTTTTGTAAGGATTAATGGGATAATGTATATAAAGAGACTAGTGCAGTGCCATTCTTGGCATAGCAGTGTTGGCCTTGCTGGGGAAGACAGAGGGCTGAAGGAATAAGGGAAGGAGCCCCTTACTCCACCCTCAGCCTTCTCCCCCAGGGTTCTAACTATCCCTCCCCTCCCTGACCCCCAACTCTGTCTCCTCCATAGCCCCACCTCACTTAGTGGCTCCTGAAATCCTAACTTCTCCCTCTAGGCTTATTGGACAAGGTGGACAGCCGCTGAAGCCAGTTCGTCCCCACCGAGGCTTTGCCTCTCCAGGTCCATAGCCCAAGCACAGGATTCTCTGCACTGTCCCTGGGTTGGCCTCAGGTGTCAGCACGAACAAACCCCAGGCCTGGAGTTGTGGTAGCAGGCATTGGCAGAACCATGGTGGCCAGGATAGGGTTGGGGAGACTTTACCCTCCTTCATGATCTCTATCAGCATCCTCCCCAAAGTCACCTCCAAATAAGTCCACAGACTAAAATAAAGGCCCCTTACCTCCCTTCCAATGAGATGGCAACTCCTAAACCCCTCCTCTACAGAAATGCTGGAGCTGCCCTGGAACTCTGGGCTCTAAGCCAGCGCTGCAGGATCAGGCTCCTGTTGCCCATATGTTTCCAGGGCCTGTAGAGGGAAGGGTCATGTTAGGAAGAGGTGCCTCAAAGAGTACTTTTGCAGTCTCCTGGGCCAGTTTTCTGTGGCTGTTCAGGTGTCCTCCTTTCTCTCTGAGCGATCTAGGCCTTAGTGAAGGCTGCTGCTTGGGAGGCTGGCGGCCCCTTCCCCCCAGCCATATTCCATGAGCACCCCCAGCAGCCGAACCCTACAACAGTAGCTGAGGCAGACCGCCTGGGCAGTGTGAAGCCAGCCTTCCTGGAAACCCCAGCCCTGCCCCCAGGCCCTAGCTGAATGAGGAGTGAGAGAGGAAGAGGGGAAGGGAGAGAAGAGGATGCTTGAGAAGCTGATGTAGTTCTTCACCTTGACCGAGTTCCCTCCCCACTTCAGACCTGTCCAAACAAAATAATGGCTCTCAGTATTCCCTTCCAGAAACGCAGCAACTAGATTTCTGCAAAGAGCCTCTAAATCCTGCAGTCACTACCATGACCATCACTAGTGCTAAGAGAGACCCTCTCCCTGCTCCTCCTCCCCCTCCTCCCACCCCCTCCAAATCACTGAGCCATGGGAGCAGCAGCTCTTAGTGCTTGTATAGAGCCATAAGACATAGAATCATTGGATCTCACAGTAATTCTGAGCATTAGCATGGATACCATGATGGTTCAAATACAGGCTCCGAAGCCAGACCGCTGGGAGTAGAATCCTGGTTCTGCCATTTAGCAGCTGTGCGACCTTGGTCAAGGCACTTCACACCCTATGCCTCATTCATAAAATGGAACAGAAACAGTATTTACCTCATACAATCATTGTGAATATTGCATGAGTTAATACATGTAAAAAACTTAGAACATCATCTGGACATAATAAGGGCACAGTAAATGTTAGCTATTTTGTTTGTTTGCTTATTTGTTTTGAGACGGAGTCTTGCTCTGTTGCCCAGGCTGGAGTGCAGAGGTGTGATCTCAGCTCACCGCAACCTCTACCTCCTGGGTTCAAGCGATTTTCATGCCTCAGCCTTCCAAGTAGCTGGGACTACAGGCATGCACCACCATGCCTGGCTAATTTTTGTATTTTTTACTAGAGACGGAGTTTCACCATGTTAGCCAGGCTGGTCTTGAACTCCTGACCTCAAGCCATCTGCCCACCTTGGCCTTTCAAAGTGCTGGGATTACAGGTGTGAGCCTATAACTTCTATTATCTCTGCTTTGCAGATGAGGAAACTGATTTAAAAAAAAAAAAAAACCTACTGATTATTTAGTGCCTGCTATGTACCAGGCAGTTTATACATGTTGCATGGGGCAAGGCATCCAGGATGGGTTGCAGCTGAGACTGAGATGCATACCTCAAACCCAAGGCGTCTGCTGGCATCCATCTTCCAGAGTATAGATTTGCATCCACTGGGTTACCTGGGAGCTAAAGAGGAGTTCCCTGGGGGGAAAAACTTGAAGTGTTTTCACAGCCAGGCTCCAGACATATAGAGAGGTTTCTGGCAGTTGTTAAGTAGAGGTTATTGTCAAAAACAAAGAATTAAGCTGACAAAACTAGTGAGTCTGCACAACAGGGCTTGAGGTCAGACAGCGAGACCCTCCAGCTTGGGCAGAGTGGCTGGCTCTTGACCTTGTCTGACCCAGTGATCCTGGGAAGAGAAGTGGCTGTGTGTAGAATGAAAGAGCTGTCTCGAGAACAAGCTCACTAAATCTAACACTTCAAGGCCCAAGCAACCTGCTGTGAGACTCTGCCCCTCCAATGATCACATCACCTAGGGAGGGACTGTTCTCATTCTCTCTTTGGAAGAAGCTGCTGAGCGGCTAAGGCTGCAGAAGATGGAAAGCCTTGACAGCCAGGCGCATCAGCAGGAGGAGCAGGGCCCAGGCATCAGAGGCCATGCAGCAGCTTTGGACAGTGGTGGTGCCAGAGGAACTGGAGACATTGAAACCAGCATCAAGTGGCAGCCCAGACAGTATGGGGGTGTGTATGTGAGCTTTGCAGGTCTCCCAGATCACATGCTGGTTTGAAGCAGATCCAGAGGAGACAAGATTTCCTGCAAGAGCAGGTAGGTGCCTAGAGTTAATGCAATTCAGGTGTTGAGATGATGATATTGATGAGGCTGACAGCAATGGTGATAGGAAGCACACATTCATGCTTACTATGTGCCAGGTACTATTTTAAGGGTTTCACCTGAATTTATTTACTTCATACTTACAACAACTCTAGGAAAGAGGATTATTCTTATTTCTATTTTCCAGATGGGAAAACTGAGGTAAAGAGAGGTATAATAACTTGTCCAAGGTTTTTTATTGAATACATACTATGTGCCCTACAGCTAGAGATAGGAAGATGCAGGATCTGAACCTCATCGTTGCCTCCTGAGGCCGCACTCCAAACCCCTGTGCTATATGCCTTGCCAGTTGATACGGGTGCCCTCCTTTCTCAGCCATAAACTGAACAGCATTGTAGACATTTGGATCCTACCTCATCCCTGTAACTACTTCATGAAACTGGTATTTGTCCTCATTTCACAGCCGGGAAAACTGAGGCCCCCAAAATGCAAATGACTTACCCTAGTCTGCAGAGCTGGGAAATGCCAGAGCCAGGATTCAAGCGCTGGTCTGAGGGGCGCTAAAACCCATCCACCCTCTGGGGAGTGATGTGACCTGCCCAAGACCACACAGCTAACTTCAGTCTCCCAGGCTGCTGTCAGTCCAGCTCCAGTCTTCCCTGCACAAAAGCACAGATCTTCTCCATCCCCTCTGTAAGGGCTTTTTCCGGACATAGGGAGCAATTCCAAGTCCTCTCTAGATTCAAGCCAGACATGTAGGCCATCTAAGAACAGATGTTTGGCAGAGGGCCCCGGAAGAGGAAAAGAAAATTGTGGTTGGGTTCAGAGGATCTTCCCAGAGAATCCAAGAAGCCCAAATAATCAACTCCCCTATCTGTGGGTAGACTGTAGTCTGAGGAATCTACCTGGGTGAGCCCCGTGTTCCAGGTACTCCTGTCCACCTGTGAGCCAGGGTTTCCAGCCTGCCTCAGAGGACCCCAGAAAGGGTCATGTGCTTGCATGCAGTGACACTTCCATTGCCACCTACTGGCTGGGCACATATATAAGGGGCAGAGCCTATGTGTACATTTCTTCCAGAGTAGCTGGGTCTTTGCAGGAGAGAGGATCCAGCAAAGATCCCTCTGCCAAACACTCATTTAATATGCTTTTTTTTTTTTTTTGAGACATAGTTTCGCTGTATCTCCCAGGCTGGAGTGCAGGGGCACACTCTTGGCTCACTGCAACCCCTGCCTCCTGGGTTCAAGTGATTCTCCTACCTCAGCCTCCTGAGTAGCTGGGATTACAGGCACACACCACCATACCTGGCTATGATATGTTTTTTATTGAATACATACTATGTGCCCTGCACTCTGCCTGGCCCTGGGATACAGAGTGCTGTAGGACACAATCCCTGCCCACAAGAGTTTGGAAGTTTGCTGGGGGAGACAGGCACATAAGCAGATAACAGTGCAGCATAGGGAAAATAGCAGGTATGCACAAAAGCCCGTGGAGCCAGAGCCCTTGGAGCCTCCACAGGGGTGAGGAAGAAGGAACAGTCAGAGAAGATGGCTTCTGAGTGGCTCTTGAAGTAAGTACACCTCTGATCGATCCCAAGGAAAGGCGGTGTTCCTGGCAAAGGGAACATCTAGTGCTCCAGCATGGAAGCAGGAGGACACTGGGCACGTCGCCTAGAGGCATGGGGCAGAGTGGGAAGGAGGGGCCGGGAGTGGGGTGGGAGGGGCACTGGAGCCTCGATGCGAAGGGCCTTGCAAGCCAGGCTAAGGGGGTGGGGCTTCTGCCCACACAGGCAATGGGCACAGTGGAAGGCCTGAAGCAGGGCGCAGGCAGAGAGGGGGTGTTGCGGTAAGTCAAGGGAAAGCTAATACCAGTCTGCACCATGGAGGAGCCATAGGAGTGGGAAGGAAGGGATGAATGTGCTCATCTAGAAGCAAGACTCCACACCATGTGGCTAACTGGGGGTGGGCGTGAGGAATAGAGAGGAGTTCAGGGTGACTTCTGGATCTCTGGCTTGTGAAATGGGAAGGATGGGGATGTCAGTCACCAAGAGAGGAAGCACAGCGGCGGGTGGGAGTGAGGAGATCAGCCTGGGACATGATCAGTTTGGGAGCCTGAGCCATATCCAGGAGGAAATGTCCAGCAGGCCCCTAGAATTGTGGGCCTGGAGCTCAGAAAGGAGGTTGGACAGAAGACATGGAATTCATTGACTCACAAATCATACAGGAAAACTTGCTCTGAAGATGTTAAGAACCTCACACATGGCAGTGACTGGATTTGATTCCAGACTATTGGACTCACATGCTGGTTCATTCTTTCCACCTCAGCACATTCCTATCAATAGTTATTACCTCACAGCTAAGAAGTTACAAAAGGCTCCAAAACAATCTTTCTTTTTCCTAAAGCCTTCAGGTATAAGTTTTCATTCAGATATTATTCTACCCAGTTTACAGAATTGGAAAGCTGAAGAATATATTTAAATCAGTCACACAACGGCCGGCTGCAGTGGCTCACGCCTGTAATCCCAGCACCTTGGGAGGCCGAGGCAGGCGGATCACGAGGTCAAGAAATCGAGACCATCCTGGATGACACGGAGAAACTCCATCTCTACAAAAAATACAAAATTAGCTGGGCGTGGTGGCGTGCGCCTGTAGTCCCAGCTACTTGGGAGGCTGAGGCAGGAGAATCGCTTGAACCCAGGAGGTGGAGGTTGCAGTGAGCCGAGATCGTGCCACTGCACTCCAGTCTGGGTGACAGAGCGAGACTCCGTCTAAATAAGTCACACAGCAAGTCTGAAATGGTGCCTATCACAGCCAACCATTCAACTATCTCTGGGAGAGTTGTTCCCTCTGCCGAGAGTTGGTGGTGGCTGATGCCAGTGGAAAGGGCCCGAAGAGCCGCGTGTGCATCTGTTGAGGGAACAACCATCGTCCCTTTGCCTTGGGTAAGTGGCATCTGAGGATGGCTCCCTGGGGAGAAATAAACATACGTCAAGGCTTGTGGTGATGGTAGAAGAGGAACTCCTGGGGTCATGCATGGATCTGGGGTGGGGGTGACAAGCAGGGGTCAGTGGATTCAGTCTCTGTCTTCACTGTTCTTCATCTCTCACCTCTCCCTTTGAATTTGGGCACCTGCCTTTCTGTAGGAGGACAGGAGGCCTGTCCCAGATCAACTTTAGAGTACCAATGTGTCTTCCCTACCTGCTGCATCTTTGACAGTAATGGAGTTAGTACACAGCAACAGGAACTCAGTCCCCTGTGATGCAATAGCTGGAAGCTGGGGACCAAAGCAGGAGGCAGCTTGCTGCTGGGCCCTCTCAACTTCTCTGCCCAGCAGAGACACTTGAGGAGCTTAAAGGAAAGGTGCCCCGCCCCATCTCCCAGAGACTCCCTCAGCTATCCTGGGAGGGGTCCAGGCATCAGTTGTTCTCCATGTAGCCAAGGGTGAGGGAACCGCTTTGGTGGAAAGACCCTGGCTTCAAAATCAGACCCAGAATCGTGGCTCTGCCTTGTGCTAACTGTGTGACTTGGATTAATTACTTAAACTCTCTGAGCTCCAGATGAGCTCCAGTTTCATTTTCTTAAGGAACATTCATCACCAATTCACCTAAGATAACCCATTTAAAGCACAGTGCCTAGAGCCTGAGTTGGCCTTTGATGCATATCATTTTCCTTCCCACCCCCGCCCCGCCCCTTAGAGTTTGGATTTCCTCCCAATCTAGCCTTTCACGCAAGTCCCCCAGCTCAGCAGCCCATGGAAAGAATGCCCCTCCCTGATGGCGTAAGTTTTTCCTTGTCTTTTTGCATGAGCGGCTTGACATCTCATGCCACGATTTTCATTGAAAATCTCGATTGTCACCCTTTTCCAGCTGCACCCAGACAAAAGGCCCTTCTCCAAATGGCCCCACCTGATCACTCCAACTCTCGTGCCTCTGTCCCCAACATGGAACCCCCGAACCCTCCAGCCCATCTGCATCCTCATATTCCTGCATAGATTCATACTTCCCTATAGGTTCACACACTTACCTAGAGTCTTTCGTTCTCCCTCGAAGCCCCCTAAATCCATCTCCTCACTCATCACCTGACTGACTTGTCCTCACAGACACACAGCTCAGCATGTCACTATGCACCGGCTGGTACTGTTCTCCAGTCACTTTGCTTGTACTACCACAGGGGACTTGTCCCATACCTTAGCAGTTATCCCCACCCCAAGCATCGAGCACAGTCTGTGCACATAGTAGATGCCTGTCTTAACTGCTGACCTCATATGGGGGTCAAAAGCAGACCAGAACCTGTATGCCCACAGACCATCCCCAGAGATTGGGAACAGGGAATGGTGGTATCTCCAAGTCCACTCGCCACAAACACTGGCCTCATTTTCCAGACAGGGAAACAGAGACTGGGCGCTGGAGTCCCGCGATGGAGGCAAGTACCACTGCATGCTTCTCTAGGAGAGCTATGCTGTGTGACTACATGGCTGCAACCCGCTGGACCTCTGTGGGTCACCACAGTGATTTCTGCACCTCTTCTTTTCTTTCCTTGAAGAGGAGGTCCTGGTCTAAGAGGCTGGGAGCCGGGGTTCTAGGTCTGTCCCTAGAACTAATTTGCTGTGTAAACTTGACTAAGCTATCCTCTCTCCGGAGTGATATCCCTGGGGCCTGAAAAACTTACGTCTTGATCAGAAGGGTCAATGAGAGATGCAAAGTCTGAAGGTGGCCACTGGGGCTTCAAGGGCCCTGGCAGCCTGCTTTCAGCCAACCCTCCTGCCCAGGTCCCTCTACCCCTCCCACTCCAGGCCCCAAACAGAGGAAATTAATTGAGTGTTCAAGTCTCTTCCCTTGCCCAGCCACAGCTGAGCTTACTGGGGAAATTAGGGTGACATTGGTGCAAATAATTGAGTGTCTTTCCCCAAACGGTCTTCAGGCCCCGTTGCTTTAGCTGCTGCTTAAATGGATGGGCTAATTAACTTAACTAATTGCTCCCGAGGACTAATATTTTCCTAGTCACGTGACCCAAGAAGGCACATTCTCCACTGCAACTCTGCTGCCCACACTCCCTGGCAGACCCACTTTCTGAGCCTGTGATAGCTGCCTCCACCTGCAGCGCCTGCACTTAGGCCAGCCCTGTTTCTTTGAAGGCACCAGAACGCCTTCCTCCAGCCTCTCTCCCCAAGTGCAAAACCTGACTCCAGACTCACTCCTGCCAATTCATTCATCCATTCAACAATCTTTTGTTAATTGCCTACTTCATGTGTCAAATGCTGTTCTCAGCATCAGGGAATTAATGATGAGCAAAAGCAGACAAGCTTGTGACCTCATGGGGTGTTCATCCTACTTGGAGAGGTGACACTCATCATTGACCCCTGCCCCCGCCCAACACACACACACACACACACATCAGACCTGTGCTACAACCAGCACTATGGAGTGTGGGACTATGGACTTGTGACCTCATGGGGTGTTCATCCTACTTGGAGAGGTAACACTCATCATTGACCCCGCCCAACACACACACACACACACACACACACACACACACACACATCAGATCTGTGCTACAACCAGCACTATGGAGTGTGGGATGGTGCTCTAAAATAGACGGACTCAGACCTCTCAGGGAGCTCAAGGACAGCTTCGTGGAGGAAGTGGCCTTTGAACTGAGGCTTGAAGACTGGGTCAAAATTAACTAGGCAGCGAGGAGGGAAGTGCATTCCAGGCAGAGTGACCAGCTTCTGCATAATCCAGGTGAGAGACGCTAATGGCTGGCCCAGGCTGCTGGAGAAGAGAGGCAGAGTGTTCAAGAAAGAAGAGAAGAAAGTGACTGGCTTTGGTATTGGGTTGGATGTGAGGGGGAGAGGATGAAGGGGCACTAAGAGCAACTCCTAAGCTCCTGGCTTGTACTATGGGCCGAATGGGGGTGTCACTCAATGCGATATAATTCCCTAGAGTCAGACCAGGTGTGAACAAGAGGGTAAGAGCATGAATTGGGTATTGAGATGCCTTAGAAGTGTCAAAGTGGAGTCACTGAACATGCAGATCGGTGAGCAAGCGGGCTTAGAGGAGGGGTCTGGGCTGAAGATTCACATTTGTGAGTTGTCTGCTTAGAGGAGGCGGTTGAAGCTGAAGGGTGTGGCCATTTCGGACAGCAGGAGATGTGAGCCCAGGACAGGCCTTGAGGAAGCCCAGAATTATTCACTGCAGGCTCATCCCTAGCAGACTTGAAACATACCTCATTTTTACAATGTCATTTTGTTCTGGTTTTTTTTTTAATCTCAGAGTCATTTAAGTTCCTTCCATTTTCTTTATCTACTATTGAGCCGACAGCTGATCAACTGCCTGAGAGTCTTCAGGGACAAGGGGACACGACCATTAATTCAGGCGCAAGGGAACACCACTATTTAGCTACGCACTGTGCTGGGTCTTTATGTGCCAAACCTACGTGACCCTTGCAGGAGAGGTGTTCCTATCCTTGTTTTCCAGAACAGGACACTGGGGCTCAGAGAAGTTAAACAGTGTCCCTAGGGTCCTGCAGTGAGTGGCAGGGGTTGCACAATCCTGCTTGACATGTTCTCACTTCCAGGTGCTGTCTCTCTAAAAGAAATGGGCATGTGTTTGTGAGGCTAAGGGAGGGTCTGAGGGACCCCAGGAGTACCAGTCACCTTTCATCTGTGTCATGGGTGGCAAAGACTAGAAGATATGGATCTCTGATGTCCTCCCACTGGTCCAGGGCTGCACTGTGATGCTGGCAGGGGGAACACAGGGAAGGGTGATCACACGCAAGGTGACCATGGAGTGAGTGGGCCTGCTTGGGGCAGAAAGTGCTGGGCCAGATAGGAGAGGGGGGCTTCCCTGTCTGAGCAGCAACAGGTATGACCCCAGGCCAAGAAACAAGGACCAGAAAGTGTGGCTTATTGTGTGCAGAGAGGAGGGGGTGAACAGGCCATGCCTGTGAGAAAGGGGGTGAAGAGTGAGCATGCAGCACTGGTGGGAAAGTGGGCTTTGGAACGCACACACACATATGTGCAAATATGCACACTTGCATGCATGCACACAGGCACAAACCCTCACATGCTCCAATCAGAACAGTCAGCCATGGAGCATCAGCCTGGTCAGGGTAACCCAGAGGCTGAACTCTGGGGTCCCCTGCTGGTCATTGCTGTTGGACTGCAAGGTAAATAGAAATTTCCCAAAACTCCAGATCCTCAGCCCCCGAGGGCTTTGGCTCCCCTATCTTCTTGATTTTTAGCTCAAAGCAGGAGTGGTGCAAGCCTCTGTCTGGGCCCTGTGAGCCTGAAACTTGGAGCCAAGAATAGTAGAGTGCAAAGACCAAGGGATCAGGAGCCAGAGAGACCTGGGTTCAAGTCCCAACTGCTGCTTCCCAAGTGGACAGCCTTAGGGAAGTGTCTTTAACCTCTCTAAGGCTCATTGTGTCATCTATAAAAGCAGGAAATAATGCCCTTTTTGGCAAGGATGGTGTGAAGCTTAGATGCGCTGGACCACATGTTAAGTTCGACATACCACACATACGTGGAGGGCCCAACCCCGTGCCACAGCCATGACATAGGTAAGTTTCCTTGGTGTTTCCACTTAGCTATCCCCAGCCCAACCTCCTGCTTCATGCAGGAATTCCCTAACCAGCTTCTGCTAGAACATGCCAGCAACAGCAACCCACCACATTACGCTCTTCCCACTGTTTGGACATCTTTAAGAGATACAGTGGACTTCCTTATCTTGAACTAAAATCTCTCTCCCTGTGGCTTCCACTGCCAGAGTCCAGCCCTTCAGAAGACAGGACCACTCTCCAGCTCTCTGGAAGCAGCCACCATGGCTTCCCTGGGTGCCTTTGTCTAATCCAAACTGATCTCTCCACTTTTGTTCCAGTGTTTTCCACTGCCTCTGCCCTCCTGGCCAAATTCTTCTGGGCAAGGCTCAGTTTGTCTGTGTCCTTTTTAAAATGGGATGTCCAGAGAAGTACAGCACACCCTACATAAGAGCCAATTGTCCAAATTCCAGGTCAGACTGAAGCTGGGCCAACCTCATCATGGTCATGGCACAGAAGCCTTTTCACTGGGTCCAGTCTCTGGCACAGCCAGTCCAAACACACCCACACAAGAGCCACGTTCACCATGGTCTTTAGAGCAACCCACCAGAAGAGTCCCCAGGGCAGCCTTTAGAAAAGATGCCCAAGATCCAAAGTGGGCGTCTTTCTCCACCTATGATTCTCTCTCCTCCCAGTGCGATCTGAAGTCCATTTCCCTGGAAGGTGGGGTCAGGACCCTGGACAGAAGCTGCTCCTGGCTTCTCAGGCGTTTGAAGAGAAGGCATGCAGTGACTGGGGGCTACCACAAGGCTCTGGGAGAAGTCAGGGAGGGAGCAGTCAGGGAGCAGCTCTGTGAGCTGGAAAATGTTGGTGTGGCGATCACTGCATTTCCCCTCTCCTCCCTCACACTGGAGAGCTGTGAGATTGCCTTGGGGATCCTGGCTCCTGGGGTGAGAGATGTAAGGGATCCCCCCTTGCTTGGCCTCCTCCCTCCCCTGGTGTCAGCACCTGGGTCCAGAAACTGAGTGCAGTCAGCACAGACAACAGCTCTGGGATCCTCTCATTGTCCTTGACAAGCACTGGAAGCCAGCAGGTGGATAGAGGGCTCCTGGAGGGTGAAAGCAGAGGGGTACAGTGGGGCCAGGGCCCTGGGGGGAGCTCAGGGTAAGTTTGCTGGGGACGTAATGCTGATCCTGCATCTCCTTCTTGGCCGCCTTGAACAGCTAATCAATGAATTCATTATTCAATCAGCAGGAAGTCACTAGCCCCTTCCTGGGGACCCTCTCACTTGGGTTCACTCAGTGTGTTTCAAAGCACTTTCTGTGCCACCTCCGGGCCCACGCTGCAGGATCAGCTCTGCCCAGAGCTCACTGAGTGACCTTGGGCAAGTCACCTTTCCTCTCTGGGTCTGAGGTTCCTTATTAATAAACTAAAAGGATTGGACTAGATGATCTCTTAGGACCCTTTCGGCTCTGATACTCCATGGCTCTGTGAGCTGGGAGACTGGAGTGGGTGGATGACAAAGCTGCCTGGCCCCTTTTTTGGAGAGAAAAAGGAAAAAACGATGAGGGCATCTGCACTGGATGGTGCCAGGAATGGGACTGTGCAGGTTTCAGCTAAAAGTGCCCTGAATGGTGGCAATAACCAGAGTGTGTGGCAAGGGCAGTAGAGGCAGCAAAGCCACAGACCAGGAAGCCAGCCAGGCCTGGTCACCATGTCCCCTCCCTGGGTCAGAAATCCCCACCTTTGCCTCTACTGATGCCTCTTGGATCCTGTCCTGGGCCAGTCCACAGCTGGGTGGCAGGATGGCGGGGTCCCCCCGCCTGCCTCTGGCCCCCAGGCTATGACAGCAGCTGCCAGAGGGGGTAAGAAGACCGGGGGCCTAGGGGCAGGCTGTGAGTATGTGTGGCGTGTGTGTGCCTCAGACAGCAGCTGAGCAGCCTGCACCAATCTCAGAGGCACTGCAATGCAGTGGTCGGATTTTTTTATTAGTTTTTTTTTTTCCCTAAAAGTCCCCATTTCCCAGGGAAATGCGCAGCCAAATGCTTTAAAAAAGGAGTGGCCAGATTGCCTCAAAATGTGTCAACCCCTCCCGATTCAGGGTGCTGGCACCCTCCTCTTGCCCCTGCCAGTGTGTGGCCCCCTGAACCCTGCTTCTGGTGAAGTCAGGAGGTCTAGGTAGAAAGAGTATGAAGTGGCCGATTTTCCCTTCCTAAAAGCTGGGACACAGACTGATTGAACTTAAATGCTTGCCAGATTGGAGCGCTTCTCAATTTCCCAATCCCTAGGGGATCCGGCTTAAGGCTCCTTCACAGAGGCAGAGGCCTTTAGACTCAAGAAAATCTCTGTCTCTCTTTCTGAATGAGTTTTTTGAGGGATGGAGGGAGGATGACAACACCCCTCCCGCTTTGGAGTATCAAATACCAAATCTGCTGCAGCGTTCTCAGAAGGGCATGAAATTGACCACCCTGTCGCCTTCCCTGGTAGAAGGGACCCTTCCCCTTTCCCAGTGCACAGCAAACTAATTCTACACACGTTACCTCTGTCCCTGTTCTTCTGATCTTGGATTTCATTTTAAGGGAACTTTTTAGTCCGGCTCTGTTTTCCTCATTAAAAAGGTGATGAGTTCAATCAGCTGTGAAAATAAATCCAGAAGAAGGGCTGAATGGAACCAGGGGCAGACCTATCCCTGCCAGCTCAGCCCCTCCCTTCCAACAAGCAGAGGGTTTCCCAGGACTCCAACTGCCATGCAGGACACTGGGGGCGCTCTGCTGATAGAAACAGAGTGGTAAAAAAAGATAGCTTTCAAGTGTGGTCGGGCTGGCAGTGTTTGGCCAGTAAGTGGCATTTTAGCCTTGGAAAAGACTCCGAAAGCCCCTTGCAGGGGAAGTAGAGCTGCCCCTGCAGTCTCTGTCCCGGCTCTCAGATGCCCGATTTGGGCACAGCAGGTGGTGAGCATCACAAGGTCCTAAGCTCTCTCCCCATGACCTGGAGGGGCTGTGAGAGCCCCGTCTGCCCTTCTCCTCTAATGTTGGGTCTCTCTTGGGCACAGATGGTTCTAGCTTAGGGGCAGCCAGACCACAGCCAAGCCAATCTGGGTACAGCCCAGGGAGAGGTGCTGCCAGTCGGCCCATCTGTCGAGCAGGTGACAGCTGCTGACATGCAAGTTAGGGGTGAGGGGTGGGGAGCTGGGCTGGTAGGGTCAGAGCTACTACCTACAGGACCTCTCCTCCCTGCCATTAAACTCCCTGGGTCCCAGGCAGGAGGTACCTCCAGACCCGAACTTGGCACAGAGGTCCTTCAATAAAAACAAACTGATTCTCTGCCCAAGAATCTCCGTCCCTCTGCTTCGCGCATTTCCACCAAAACACAGGCTGGAGCGCATGCCCATTGCCAGTTGAGGTGACAGCTCTCTCCTCCTAAGGTCAGGACAAGGCTCTGGGCTCTAAGGACAGTAAGGGGGACCTGAGTTAGCCACAAGGGGGAACATCTCACCAGGAAAGCAGAAGGAACTAGCAGAGCAGTACAGTGTAATATGTACGAGCTGGACTTCGGTCCTGGCTATGCTTTTAGCTGTATGATGTGGGGCAAGTTCAATAACTTGTCAGAACCTCAGTTTCCTCATCTGTAAGAGGAAAAGTAATACTTCATAAGGCTGCTGGGAGGGTCACATGACAATGCATATATGCCCTCAGCTAATGGTGGCTACTACTTCTGTAACTGCTACTACCCCAGCATAGCAGGTGAATGCTATGGAAGCAGGTGGAAGGAATCCCTTCCACGGCAGCTTTCACCACATAGCTCCTAGACTTTAACATGCATTGAAAATCTCCTGGAAACTTCCATAAAGTTCAGATTCCCAGGCCCAACTCCAGAGATTTTGATTCAGCAAGCTCAGTTCAGGTGCTCCAGGAGATTCTGACACAGTGGTCAGCGGACCACCTTTAATATTTTTAAACACTTTCAATTTTAAAAATATTTTTGTAGAGATGGGGTCTTGCTATTTTGCCTAGGCTGGTCTTGAACTCCTGGGCTCAAGCAATCCTCCCACTTCAGATTCCCAAAGTAGTGGGATTACAGGTATGACCACCGTGTTCCACCAGTGGATCACATTCTGAGAAGCGCTTCTCCAGAGGAAAGGAGAGATGGTTCTGAACCTGTCACTCTCAGGTGGTTAGATGCAGGCCCCCTGTGCTTGCAGCACATTGCAAGCTTCCTCTCCCCCAGCCTTCCTTCCATCCAGACTTAAGGACTCTCTAGTGCTTTTCTTCTTCTGCCACAGTATCATACTTCTACATCCCCTTTCCTCAAGTCACTTAATCATTCAGCACATGCTTATTGAGCATCTATTGATTCCATCAATGCTATGGAATGCTGACTCCTGCTGGGCACCATGCAGGATGCAAAGGTTAAGTGCAAAGCCCTTCCTGTCAGAAAAGGGCCATGGAAGAGATAGCCCTTAGGACCACCTGCCCCTGGGAACACTCAGTTCCAAATCCCAAGCCAGAGTGCAGGGTCCAGCCAGTTATCACTTGCCACCTACTGCCTATGCCATGCAGAAGCAGCCTAGAAGAGATGGATGGCTTGGCCTTCCTCCCCAGCTCACTCATCGCCACTGCTGAGTACAAGGTATTTCTTTTTCCTCCGATGTAGCCTTGTCCCTTTGCATGATCCTATGCCTCATAATTACATGTGAGGACGGGCTAATCCCCCAAACACGCTGTCAGGCCATCGATAACATTCCCTCGTGGTTGCCCTGTACCACTCAGCAGCCTTCACACAGCCTGGCAGGGGGAGTTCAGCCCGTGGCCTCGATTTTTCATGCCAGTCCTGCATCCATCACCGGCCTGCCAACTCCAGTCTCTGCTCCAAGGGGGCAGGTGTTCAGAGAGAACACTCTGCAGGCGCTGGCCCTCTCCCTCCACCCCTGCGGGAGTGTTTCTAAAGCGCAAAGGGCCTTCGAAATTCATTGGATTCAATCCCCACATTTTGTTAGTGGGGTAACTGAGGCTCAGAGTGGGACCCTAATTTGCTCAAAATCGGTCACAAATCTAGTATATTTACTTCATAAATGCACGCATTTACCCATTCATTGGTTCACTTGTCAGACACCTTGAGAGTCCACCAGGTACCATGGCTGTGCTAGTCACTGGACATACAAGGATGACACGCTGTGGTCATCCTTGTCCACAAGAGGCCCGCCCTCCAATAAGGAGACACGCGTGTGATCACAATGTAATGTAAAACGTACGATGATCAGTGTGGTGGGAACAGAGAGGAGGGTGCCAAACTGGCCCGGGAGCCAGGGGGCCCTCTGAGCAGAGTTTTTAGGGGAGAATAGGAATTACCCAAGCACGTGGTATAAGAAGGGCATCCGAGGCAGAGGACACACCAGGGGCAAAGACCAGGAAGCGGCAAGAAGCATAGTGTATGCGAGTTGGCGGCAGAATTGGAACCATGCCCAGATCTTCAGATCCCAGTGTTTTTCCCCTATCTCTGCAGCCTCACTACTTCCTAAAGATGCAGAGATTATACTCATTGATCCCCCTGCCTAGGGCAGAGCCCCATACATTCAAGGCAAGGAAGTTAACCCTCTAATTAGTAATGATGCTCAGGGCAGCATCTCGAAGACAGCACGTCAATTACTAAAACTCACTGAAGCCGAGGGCTCCTCCATAGTCTACCTGGACTATGAGAGTGCAGATACTACCAGGGCCAAGTGCTACCCTTCCACCAGCTCAGGTACATCATTAACCGAGGGGCAAGGGGTGGAGCTGGGTGGGTGGAAAGACCCTGTGTACTCCATCCTCTCTAGGTGAGTGCACACATCCCCAACTTCTCTGGGCACGTGCCAGGCTTATTAAGAGATGCTGTGTGTTATGGTTGCAGGTACAAGCTTTGGCATTACACAGAGCTTAGTCCCATCGTGAGCTGAGCCTTTACTACCTGAGTAGTCTTGGGCAAGTCAGGTAACCTCTCTGGGCCTCAGGAACATCACCTGTAAAAGAGGGTTACTAATATCCATCTAATAATGTTGTTGAGGATTAAAAATAATGTGTACAGAATAGATTTGCAAAGTCTCAGGCACATAGTAAATCGTCGGTAATAATAATGGAGAATTGACTGGGGCTTTGAAGGGAAAATGAGCTCGCTCTTTCCCAGAGGAGAGAAGCAGTAGCAGGCTGCAGTACTAACTCCTTGGATATGCTTAGCAGTGTGAACAGTCACTTAATCTCTCTTGGCATCATCATGAGTCCTCTTTTCTGTAAGTTTTCCTGGGATTATGAGTATGTGGGGCAAGGGACAGCATATCAAGGTATCAGCCCAACATGGGGGAGGCCCTTTCATGGCTACCAAGAAAGAGAACTCAAGCCAGCCACCCTTCACCCCAGGGACAGCAAGGCGTTCAATCTTCTCAGAGGGAGAACCAAGGGATGCAGAGGTCATTACCTTCAGCATTAAGAAGGGCTCTGGGATAGCAGGTTTTATGGGCAGCCATTCTAGCATGGACATTCAGTTGCCACGCCGACAGTTCAGCCTTGCTCCTGGCCCTGGCCTCCTCTTTCCAGTTTGCTGCGTGTTACCAACTGCACCAAGTACACAATACTTCCCCGAGAAAATTCCAAAAACCTTTGCCTCCAAACTGGCTCCTCTTCCTGAATCCCCTGTGTCTGTCCACAGCACCACTGTGTTTCTGTTTACTCCACTTCGAAACCTCAGCGGCAACCTTTTAAATAGATCTTTTGTTATGAATATATCCTCAAACTTACACATAGGCACAAAGGTGAGTATAATATGCTTCATGTGCTTGTCACCCAACTTCAATATAGAAGAATATTCTACAATGTCCTTTTACTTCTTCCCCCCTCACACTTTTTCTTCTGGAGTATTTTAAAGCAATTCCAGACATTATCTCCTCTGAGGCTGGCTAAGGGACCTCCACTCAAGCTGCAGGGCTGTAGGAGACGGGGCAGGAAGACCATGGGGCAGCTCTGGATGCACTCACTATGCCTGGGATGCTCTGGGGATCTGGCTGCTCTGTCTGCTGGGCTCTTAGAAGAACGGATGCTCCTTTTTCTGGGTTTACACTAACTTTTGGATGGGCTTGGGATCCAAGAAGTTCCTCCCCTGGATGTAAGGTCAGCCAAGTTATCAAACTCCAGGATTCCACGAGCACAGTGCCCTCTGGAATCTGCTACGAGGCAGCACTGGGGATGTCAGCTGCCTTGCTGCATGCTCTGCTACCTTCAAGTCATTGTCATCTCTTTGCAACACAGGTAAGGAAAGGCAGGCTCAACCACTGCCTGAACCCTGGCTTCCCCAAACAGAGGATATGAATGTTGAGAGGGGTAGAGGGAGGACCCTTCCATGTACAGGGAGGAAAGAGATTCCAAGACCCTCTTTCTAACAGTCCACGAGTCTCTTGTGAAGTCCAAACTCACGCCTCTCATTCTGGTTCATCCTTAGCTAGGAGGAAGGTGGCTCACTGCCATCCCACTTGGGTTTCCTGCACGCACACAATAGCAACAAGGCCCCAGTCTCCATCACTGGCCTCATTTTACGTTTTCCAATCAGCTTCATTGAATTATAATACATACATATAATGAAATATCCACATTTTAAGTATGCAGTTTGATTAATTTTGTTAAGTGTATATGCACTTTCCCACCACCCCAACAGCACATTTCCATCACCTTAAAGCATTTCCTTGTGCCTCTTTGCACTCAGCCCCCATCATCCCCAGCCCCAGGTAACCTCTGATTTGGTTCATCGTCAAATTTCCTTGTTTGAAATTCTTACACGAATGGAATCATTACAGGATGCACTCTTCTGGGATGGCTCCTTTTACTCAGCATAATTATTCTTTTTTGGAGATGGAGTCTCACTCTGTCGCCCAGGTTGGAGTGCAAAGGTGCGATCTTGGTTCACTGCAACCTCTGCCTCCTGAGTTCAAGCAATTCTCCTGCCTCGGCCTCCCGAGTAGCTGGGATTACAGGGTGCCCACCACTATGCCCAGCTAAATTTTGTATTTTTAGTAGAGATGGGGTTTCACCATGTGGGCCAGGCTGGTCTCGAACTCCTGACCTCAGGTGATCTGCCTGCCTTGGCCTCCCAAAGCGCTGGGATCATGCCCGAACTTCTCAGCATAATTATTCTAAGATTCATTCATATCATTACAGGTAAGAGGAGTTCATTCTTTTCATTATTGAATGTAGTATGCCATTCTATGGTGTGCCTATTTAAGTTTTTAATTTCAATTTAAAATAATTTATTTACGTATATTCTGCCCTTATTCTTCCTACAGTCTTCTAAGAAACTCTGCTGCCTTTTAACAGAGTAATGAACTTGTCCCTGGGATGAAAGTGATGAGGAGGAAAAGGGCAACAATAACAACAGGACAGTTTTTGCTGTCACCTCTTGCGTAAAGCACAGAGTCGAAGATACTTAGGTATGTCTCGTTTAGGGAAAGGATGAACCAAATAACTTCTATAGTCCTTTTTAGTTTTCTGATTCCCTTTCAGTGACATTCATCAAAAAATTATGAGCACTCACTAAGTCCTGGGCTAAGTACCCATGACAAGGCACCTGACCTCAAGGCCCTTGTCAGGGAGACAGGCAGATGAACATGTGATGCCTGGTGTTTCTTCTGGACTAAAGCAACCAAGGGAAAAATCTGTTTGGAGCTCTGACTCCTGGGCCTTCAGATAGTCTATAGCTGGGAAGATAAAGCTACTTTAAAAGTCCCCAGCTGTGACATCCTACAAGGCCAGAAGAGTGGGGGTATTGCTTCATGAATTATGGGTCTGTTTCTATACTTCCTCATTTTCTACACACCAGGATCTCTCGAGAGGGCCTCGGTGCCCTCTCTCCTCACTTGCTCTTCTCTCCCTCCCCTGCATCTGCCTCTCGCTCCCCTCACTCGTTTGTCTACCTTTCCACAGTCATTGGTCATCAGTGCAACGTTTACACTTGTTTTGTTGTTTATTAAATGGAGCTTTGTGATCATGATTTGTAATTTAAGAAGTGAGTCATGAATTTATTTCTTTAAAAAGCTAACTAAAATAAGTTAGTTTTGTGAGCAGCTCTCAGTAGGAAAAAAAGATTATCTAGTCCCTGGTCCTCATGATGCCAAACAATTAATTTCACTTAAACTTCCCCAGTGATCTGACAGCTTGACTGGCTGTTTCATCAGAATCTAGACCCAGTCTGCTGGTGAAAATGGTAGCATTCTCTTCCTTCAAAGAAGATTCCCATCCAGGAAATCAGGACAGACCAATGCCCCACCGAGCAAACCTGGAATGCGGAGGGCCCAGAATTTTGCATCTTCTTTAGGCCCACACATCATGTACAGAGAGGAGAGGGTTTGAAGGCTGAATACTGGGGATGCTGGGGTAGGGCAGCAGAAGAGAACAATCTCTCCATGATAAATACCTGTCATTTCAGAGGTATGCCACAGACGTAGCCCAAAGTGAATGACTTTATTGGTCTATTGAGACTCTCTGGGACCAATGTGCTTACCACGGTGAGTCACAGCACCTGGCCCCCAATCCTCCTATTAAATTCACTGTTTGAAAGACCTAGAAGGCCAGGCATGGTGGCTCATGCCTGTAATCCCAGCACTTTGGGAGGCCGAGGCGGACGGATCACCTGAAGTCAGGAGTTCAAGACCAGCCTGGCCAACATGGCAAAACCCCATCTCTACCAGAAATACAAAAATTAGCCGGGTGTGATAGCAGGCACCTGTAATCCCAGGTACTCAGGAGGCTGAGGCAGGAGAATCGCTTGAACTCAGGAGGTGGAGGCTGCAGTGAGCTGAGATCACGCCATTGAACTCCAGCCTGGGCGACAGAGTGAGACTCTTTCTCAAAAAAACAAAACATACAAAACAAACAGACAAAAACCCGGAAGACTGTTATTATGTGCTCTTCCCCATATAAAGGATTTCTCTCTATTTGTCCCAGAGTATTTAAGCCCTGTGAATCTTATAGTAATTTAACAGGTGATAGAGAACTGAGAAGTCAGGCGGGGAAAAGATTCAACTGAAAGGAAAACAGTATTAAAGAGCCACTACCACTCCTACGGCTGGGAGGAAGAAGAGGAGGAGGTGGTGTTATCAGGACCCAGAATCTGGGGTCTTCTATTAAAAACTAGATCCATAGAGGAAACACAACTACTGCCAGAGAAGCCGCTTGAGGCAAAGAGAGAAAGGGATTCTCCCCTCCTCCCACCCTCCATCTCCACCAACACCTACCTGGCTGCACCTACCCAGAATCCACTTGTCAAGGGAGCTTGGGAAATGTGGTTTGCTGAGCAGAGAAAAGGATCTAAAGACAAACAAGCAAGTGACCAGCCGCGTGTGTGTGTGTGTGCGTGTGCGCGCGTGTGCATGTGTGCACCTTCCTGTGTGGATTTATCAGAAAGAGGTGTGGAGACTATTTTGTCGTGGTCATTCTAAATAAACCCCATTGCTATGTGTAACCATGAAGATTACGTCAATCAATAAATCCGTCAATACATAAGTTCCATGAGAGTAATGGACTGAGCCCATAGTAGGTTTCTCAGACACTTTCTTTTTTATTTTTATTTTATTTATTTATTTTTTGAGACGGAGACTTGCTCTGTTGACCAGGCTGGAGTGCAGTGGCATGATCTTGGCTCACTGCAACCTCCGCCTCCCGGGTTCAAGCGATTCTTGTGCCTCAGCCTCCTGAGTAGCTGGAATTACAGGCACACGCCACTATGCCCAACTAATTTTTGTATTTTCAGTAGAGACAGGGTTTCACCGTGTTAGCCAGGCTGGTCTCGAACTCCTGACCTCGTGATCCACCTGTTCAGCCTCCCAAAATGCTGGGATTACAAGCATGAGCCATCACACCCAGCCCAGATATGTTCAGGCAATCTGCCCTCTCAGAACCATCAAAGCCCATGTAGCAGCTCAACAGCACACAAATAAATGGAGAAGGACATTTTGGTGGAAACAGAATAGAGGCAGAGTATAAAATCATTGAATACATTGTAGGGCCCCAACACTCTAGTCACAGACACGTGGAGATACGGGCTCACATATCTCTCGTGTGCTCATCCACATCCATTTGTACACTCAGACACACTCAGATAAACTGGTTAAGACACAGGTCTGCTTCAAGTCTTGTTTTCATTATGGTCTAAACCTCTCAGGTGTGATGTGGAAGATAAATAGAATAGTATATGTGAAAGTGCTTTATAAAGTTGATAGCACATTACTCAAATAAATGCAAAAATATAATCGAGATTATACTTTCATTCTGTAGTTTGTTAAGAGTGAAAACTGCTAGCAATGGTTATAGGTAGAATTACTATAAGATCCACAGGGTTTAAAGGCTCTGGGGCAAATAGAAATCCTTTATTTGGGGAAGAGAACGTAATGACAACACTCATTTATCAAGTACTTACTATATGCCAGACCTGTGCTAGCAATTTTATGTGCATTATGCCACTTAGAAGAATAATAATTCCTTGCCTTGAAGTATTTCTTAAAGGCAGGCATTACTCTGTCCATTTTCCAGAAGAAAAGCAGGTAACTTGCCTAAGAGCTTGTGGCCACCAAGGGACACAGCTGGGATTTGGGCTTGAATCTGTCTGACTCCAAGGCCCACCCACCACTGCATAAGGCATCTCCTCAAAGACAGGGCATCGAGGCACTGACTGATGGCCCTGGGCAACTCAATGACCTTCATGTTGAAGCCATATGTATTTCTTGAAGTAGAAGTCAGGAGGAGGCTTGTTACATCAGGTAGAAATGATTGGCTGAGTAGGAGGAGATCTTGTAGTAATCAGGTATCTGTGTCTTGTTTATGTCAAGCCTTCAGGAATTTGGGATCTGTTGATGCTTCTGAAAGTCTAGGGTACAGTTAATAAATTCAGCATGTGTTAATTCCACACAAGCCATGAAAATATCAGTGAGGCTAAGCAGCTACTAACACAAAGTGAGATACTGTGAGTCACGTAACTAGACAAAATCTTTGCGTCTCTTTACATCTTGCATTAAACTGTGCACTAAAATATTGTTTAGAAATACTAATTAATGTTTAATTCTTATCTTTAGTGCAGGCTCAGTGGCTCACACCTATAATCCCAGCACTTTGGGAGGCTGAGGCAGGAGGATCACTTGAGCTCAGGTGATTGAAACCAACTGGGCAACATAGCAAGATCTTCTCTGTACAAAAAAATCATTTAGGCTGGGTGCAGTGGCTTGCGCCTGTAATCCCAGCACTTTGAGCGGCCAAGGCGGGTGGATCATGAGGTCAGGAGTTCAAGACCAATCTGGCCAAGATGGTGAAACCCCATCTCTACTAAAAATACAAACAGAGAATTGCTTGAACCTGGGAGGCAGAGGTTGCAGTGAGCCAAGATCACACCATTGCACTCCAGCCCAGGTGACAGTGCAAAGACTCCGTCTCAAAAAAAAAAAAAAAAAGTTAAATTAGCTGGGCCTGGTGGTGGACGCCTGTGGTCCCAGCTACTCAGAGGCTGATGTGGGAGGATCACTTGAGCCCAGGAGGTCAACGCCACAGTGAGGCATGATCACACCACTGAACTCCAGCCTGGGTGACACAGTGAGACCCTGTCTCAAAAAATACACACCCACAATTCTTATCTTTAATAGATTTCAAGACCATAGTTGAGTAGTCAGAGCACCTGGCCCCCATCCTCTTATTAAATTCACTGTTTGAAAGACCTAGAAGGCCAGGCACAGTGGCTCACGCCTGTAATCCCAGCACTTTGGGAGGCTAAGGTGGACGGATCACCTGAGGTCAGGAGTTCAAGCAGTCTCTCATTCAGTCAACCCACCTAGGAGCCCTGGCCTTTCAGATCTGGGCATAACCAAGGCACTGCCGTCTGCCTGGTGACAGCTTTTTCTCATTGGTGTAAAAGCAGAGGGCCTGATGAATACAAAGCTTGCAGGTCCAGATCCATTGAACGACAGTGCCAGTCACACCCCAACATTCATCAGCATACCTGTAACTCACTGACATATGCCAGCGCTCGTGAGGAATAAGGGCTTGTGGCAACCCAAGAGGGAGAAAGACTCAGAGAATACCACTAATGCTATGAGCCTGGGGTCCTAAGAGAGGCGTTTTCAGTGTTTAGGGCGATGCAGGAATGTTAGAATTTAGCCTCTCTGCAGTTAGTGAGGTCCCATGAGTGACCTGGCCTCACAGGAGCACTAGGAGCAGACCGAGAAGGAACTGAGAAGATACCATTACTCCTGAAGCTCAAGAACCTAGGCCAAGACAGCATGGGATTGCAGGATCATAGAGAAGTGGGAGCATTGGGCGCTTAACCCTTTAACCCCTGTATTGCTAAATTTCCTTTGGTGCCCAGGGAGCTACTGGCTGAAAACTGTGGTGGGACTTCTGAGGTTCCAAGGAGCTGAAGAATCCCCCAACCCCAGCTAGCTCTCCCTAGGAATTCATTCTTTCTTCTGTCATTAAATGTGTAGAAAAATGAAGGGGAAGAGGGAAGAGGAGCACAACTCTATTGGGTGCTAAATCAAGATTAATGAAGTTCTCGCCAGGATCAATTACTGCACTCCCTAGTTGCTGTGAGCATTAACATGGGCATGACCATTTGTAATGGCCAAGTCTGGTTGGAACAACATGGGTGGGCGAGATGGGTGACTTAGCCCTCTCTACACCTAATGTTTGAAAGCAACTGTCAAGGGAGCAGCATGAAAGGAAGGTGCCCCTGACAGTCTTGGGTCATTGCTCTGTATTAAAATGCATCTTTTATTTGTCCCAGTCTGTTTTGATCAATATGGGCTCTGACGAATCATGCACAGCCATCGGTATCATTGATAAAACAAGGGCAATCACTGATTCAACGACCGGTGGATGGGGCTGTATTCTAAGTGTTCACCACCCCAAGGCTGCCCCGTGATCTCTGCTGGGTCAGCTGGGCCTGAGTCTGTTCACCTGGTCAGAGTTGATACAGGCGAGGCCAAAGAACCAATTCGTTTTGATAAGCAGCCCGTCACTCCCATCGGCGATCAGCTGGCCTATCGAAGCAGTCAGACCAGCAAAACTCCCATCACCTGCATGAGCCTTCAACCCATGTGAGGGGGGCAGGAGGGGCCCCTCCTTTTAGAAACAAAGTCACGATCAGCCTTCCCCACCTCTGAAAAAAGAACTCAAACATGATTGGGGAAAGCATGAGAAACAGAGGCAGCCCCTGATCTGTCAAGGCCTTGGAGTTGGAGCCAGAGGGAAGTGCTGCCACTCCTGCCTGCCTGGGACAAGCTCACGGCCATGGAGGCCAGTCCCCAGCACAGCACCAGGGCTCAGGGCAGCCAAGTGTGCATGGGCCAAGGCGGAGAGACCCACTTTTAGCGAGGGAAGTTAGGCCGTCAAGATTGACCCTCCCACTGAGGAAAAAAGCTTCATGAAATACAAAAAGCACCTAAACAGCATCAAAGACAAGCTCATGAGGAAATGCTGGACCCAAATCTAGAAGACAACAAAACCCCAGAGCTGGAAGCTGCTTTTGCCTTGAGAGCATTCATCCATCAGGAGGAAGCTGCTGAGAAACTCGGCTTGGCAGGGCTGCACTTTCGGCAGCCTCCCAGAGCTAGAGAAACGAAAGTCAATAATGTCCAGGATCCACCAAAACAGGCCTTTGATAAACTACCTATTGCTTTAGAGTCGACCCCAAAGGGGCTCATCCCTTATCTGCATTGCAGAACAAAACCAGATGGGCTTCTAAGCTGACTTCACTCTCTGGCTATGAAAACTTAAGCCCTAAACTTGAATTAAAGTGCCCTGCCCTAAGAAAGACCCCAGGCACACTGCAGAAGCAAACAAAAATTCTCTCTGAATAAAATAATAAAAATTAAAAAGAAAGAAAAATTTCTCTCCGGGGAAGATAGCAAATGATTTGTCAAAAAACAATGCTTAGCACAAAAGGAACTCAGGCACACAAGGAAACAAGACACCTTGAGAAAGAACTGGCAGGAACAACAGATAACAGAAAGAGATCCACAGGGACTCCAGATCGAGGAACGGCAGGTACTGATTATAAAACAACTATGTTTTCAGTATCAAATAAACAAAAAGCCAACATCGAAAATTTCAGCAAGGAGCCAGAAACTATAAAACGTGCCATAGGATAGTTTGAAAACAATAAAATATAAAGCCTGTAATTGACAAATGCAATGTTATGGACTGAATGTCTACGTCCCCCCAAAATTCATATGCTGAAAATCATTGAACCCCCAGTGTGATGGCATTTGGAAGTGGGACCTTTGGGAGAGAAACAGGTTTAGATGAGGCCATGAAATGGGGTTCCTCTGCCATGGGAAGAGGATATAGCCAGAAGGCGGACACCTGCAAGCCAGGAAGAGGGCCCTTGCCCAGAATCACATCTGCCAGCACCTTAATCTTAGACTTCCAGCCTCCAGAACTGTGAGAAATAAATGTCTGTTGTTTAAGTCATCCAGTCTATGGCATTTCATTTTAGCGGCTGGTGCAGACTAAGATGGTAAGATTGTATGTTATTGTATTTACATACAATAACTGAAAATACAAGTTCAATGAACAGATATAACCTCAAGTTTAATACAGCTGAAGAAGACATTAATGAATTAGAAAACAGATCAGAAGAAACGATCCAGAACACCATGGTAAAAACTTGGCAGAAGCAGAATAAAGGGTAAAAGAGAATGAAAAGAAAACAGACATTTCATTGGAATTACAGGTGGGAAATGAGAAAGAGAGGGAGGGAGGGAGGGGGGAAGGGAGGAAGGGAGAGAGATGGAGGGAGGGAGGGAGGGGTGAGAGATGGGGGGAAGAGAGAGAGAGAGAGAGAGGCAGGCTAAGGCAACACTTGAGGACAGAAAGGCAGAAGAAGATACCAGAGCTGATAAAAGATATCAATCCACAGATTCAAGAAACCCAACAAATCCCAAGCAGCAAAAAATAAAAAATAAACAGAAAGTCATGTCTAGACATAGCATAGGAAAACTGCAGAAAACTAAAGAAAAAGTCTTAAAAAGGTAGAGCCGAAATAACCAAACTAGCAGCTGGGAGGGCAGTACAGGCTCCAGATGTCTCACAACATCCAAACGTTTGTTAGTATGTAAACTGAATGAAAACATTTTTCATTTCTTGCCCAGAAATCTGGGCTTATGGACGGTGTAGGGGGAGGTACAAGAAAATCTTGGAGATAGGAAACAAAAGGAATAACATATTAGCCATCCCCCAAGTGTAGATAGTGGGCTTGGGTTTACTGAACATTTTAATCAGTCATCTGAAGAGGGGAAAACGTCTGAACTATAAGTACTATTAAGTCTTCTAGAATAAACAGCAAGACCCTGTGTGGCAGGTCAGCTTCAGTGTTGGAACATGGAAGTTAAAAGGTACGTGAAAATGGACCCAACCATATAATAAAATCATGGGCCTGGAACCTCAGTTACATCGCAGGAAAGATTCAGTAATTCGTGTCTAAATCAGGCCCAAACAAATCAAAAATGTATCAATGTTCATACTCTGAAAAGTTTGGAGTTTTGACTCAACAGGTACTTTTCCTCCCCGAATGGATCCAATGAGATGGATGTTTCTGTGTCCCGAAGATCGATGCTCACCCACATCCTTAGGCGGAGGTCCCAACGGCTCCAGTTGAAGGGACACATTACCCAGGGAATGAGGCCATGGTTACCTTGGGGTGGCCTCCAGGAAGACTTGCCCACACGCCCAGCTCCTTTCCTTGCCCTGGACAGCCCCAGCTGCCAGCACGCCCCTTGCAGATTTACTACTCTGTTCCCATGGCTGTCTCCAGCCACCTCTAGTTTCTCAGCCTTTAATGTATTTTCTACATCTATACAAGATTTATTTGAGGCAGGGAGATTTACTTAGCACATTTATGCTCAACAGAGAGGACAATTCCTCATAGAATTCTGATCTCATTTGCCGTGAGAAGCCTGAATGAGATTGCCTGGCTGATGGGCAGTGAGAGTTGGCTGGTTCTGGATAGGAGTGGATATGTGAACGTGCCATTACATACATGTGCTATAGGTGTGTAACACATGAAGGCCTATGTGGCAGGTTAATGTGTATTTTTTTTAATGTGTGAGTACTCTTGCACGGGTATGTGTGTGAATTTCCAAACAATGCAAGAGCACAGGTATATTTATTTGTTTTATTTTATTTTTTGAGACAGAGTCTCACTGTCGCCTAGGCTGGAGTGCAGTGGTGTGATCTTACCTCGCTGCAACCTCTGACTCCTGGATTCCAGCAATTCTTGTGCCTCAGCCTCCCGAGTAGCTGGGATTACAGGCATGTACCACCACGTGTGTACCACCATGTGAAGCTAATTTTTGTATTTTTAGTAGAGACAGGGTTTTGCCATATCGGCCAGGCTGGTCTCGAACTCCTGACCTCAGGTAATCTGCCCGCCTCAGCCTCCCAAAGTACTGGGATTACAGGCGTGAGCCACCGCACCTGGCCTAGGTGTTTTTAATTATGCATATACCCCAGCGTTAGCATGGTCTATTTGAGCATATGAACATCTGTGTGGAAGGATGTGAAAGTCTGTGTAATATGATGTGATACATATATATGTGTGAATATAGAAATATGAACTTTGATAAATGGCTGAAAGTACTTAGTGAGATTATGCGTGTTCAATCATTCATCCATATCTGTATAACTGATAGGAGTATGATCTGTTATCAGCCTGAGGATTCTTTTCAAATGGTAAACCAAATCATCTCTCCTCAGCTTAAAGTTTTCCAAGGACTCCCATTGCACTTAGTATGAAGCCCCCACTGTTTAATCTGACCTTGGCAGTCTCGGCTTCCCACCTCACTGGTCGCAGCTCTGCTCTCTCACCTTCACACACTGCTGTGGTCACACTGGCCTCCATACACCCTCAGACTGGCTGGTCCCCTCCCCCACTGCCCAGCATGCTCTGCCTTGGGCACCTCACCCCAATCTCAACATCTCCTCTTTATGAGAGGTCACTCATGATCTCAGCCTGCTTCGCTTCCTTCAGAGCACTTACTACCATCTGAAGTTATCCTGTTCAGAACTCACCTTGTTCAGAACTCATCTTGTCCATGCCTCCCAAGAAAATGCCAGGTGCTCAGAGAGGGCCATGGCTTTCTTGTTTATTACGGCATCCCCTGAACAGTGCTGGGTGCACAGGAGGGCCCAGTAGTAACTGTTGAATGAGGACGGTACATGTGCAACCATATGATGTCTGCATATGTGCACTATGATGTCTACTAAGGAAAAATAAGATGTGGTGAATACTGAGCATGTTGGGCACATGAATTAGAATGAGTCTGTATGACCATATATTTAATGTGCAGTCATTCATTCAACAAATTACTTACAAGTAAGTGTGTGCCAAACACACTAACAGGCACTGCTCTAATTGAGTTTACAGTCTTGTGGGAGAGACACACACTAATTATATATATATAATTATTAATATATAATAATTATATTATATATATATACACAATTTTAAATTATGTGAAGACTATGAATGCAAAGCATAGAGAGCCATGAAAGTATTTGACCAGGGGCCGTAGTTGAGTTGGGAGCTCAGGAAAGGCTTTCCCAAGGGGCTGGAATCACTCTGAGAGCTTCAGGCACTCAGGGAAAGGCTGGGCTTTTCTGTTTCTAACCCACATGTGGATACATGCACTTGCAAATGTTATCACTAGAGGTCCTGGACACCGAGCAGGAAAAACCCCAGTCCTCAAGAAAGGGACATACTCATTCACTGATACCCAAATGGATTTCTCACATGACCTGCTGGCTGGTCCCCTTCCACCGTATCCCATTTCCTCTAACCAGTCCAAGCAGCCAGGCTAATAATCCTGAAACAACACCTAAAGGACCAAATTAAAGCTCTCCAGCTTAGGGTCAAGCCACCTGTCATCTGACCCTAGCTTGAATGGTAATCATTCCTAACCTCTTTTGAGCATTTACCATGTGTTAGGTGCATTACACTGTGCTAAACAATTTGCATCTTTCCATTTAATCCTCACAGTCAGTTTAGGCAAGCGTTACTATGTCTATTTTATAGATGAGGAAACTGATAACTTGTCCCGCTGGTCATCTCACTACTAATTGGCAAGCCAGGTTCAATCCCAACCCAACTCACTGGCCCAAAGACCAGTCTCACCAAGGCCACTGCCTTTCCACCCCTGCAGTCAGTTGGATGTCTCACTGTTGTTCCAGTCCAGGATACTCAGGCTGTGGTCCCAGCTACAGAATGCCCACCTTCCTCCCTTCCCCCCACCCAATTCAGAGTCTGCTTAAGTCCCACTTCCCACATTCAACCACATTTATTGAACCAGGTGCCCTCCGGGGAGTTGGGGACAAGGAAATAGATGAGACACCATCCTAGCCTGGAGGAGCCCATGGGGCAGAGAATCCTTCCCAAAGCCAGCTCTTAGCTCAACACCCATCCTTTCCCACCCTCTCTGAACTCCTCTACTCAACTTACAAACCTTCTCCCTGTCCATGGGCATCTGTCTCTTTGCATATCTTACAACGCCTAGCATGCAGACCCTCATTCAATTCATTCTGATTCCGTTCCTCTTTACCTTTCTTGCTGAAGCTCCTGCTTAAACAATTGGCATGAATCTTGCATTTCACATCGGACAACCAGGCTCAGCTTTTTGGATATAATAGTGCTGATCAAAACAGAAGCTTTTCCCAGACTAGCATTTTGACTTTAATAATAGAAAGCTACACTGAAACCAAATTTGTGATATTGCTAACAGCTCCTCCTCAATCCCTGGACGTGAACACCAGCCATGACAGGTATAAAAAAGTAAGTTCAGCTCTAAATTTCACAAACATAATGCTGAGTGAGAAAAAGCAAATTAAAGAATATAGACTATAAAATACTGTTTATGTAAATACTTTGCTACGGTTTGGCTCTATGTCCCCACCCAAATCTCATGTCTAATTGTAACCCCCATATGTTGAAGGAGAGGCCTGGTGGGAGGTGACTGAATCATGGGGGCAGACTTCCCCCTTGCTGTTCTCAGGATAGAGTTCTCACAAGATCTGATTGTTTGAAAGGGTGTAGCACTTCCACCTTCGTTCTCTCTCTCTCCTGCTCTGGCCACATGAATACAGTGCCTGCTTCTCCTTCACTTTCCGCCATGATTGTAGATTTCCTGAGGCCTCCCAGCCATGCCTACTGTATAGCCTGTGGAACTGTGAGTTGATTAAATCTCTTCTCCTCATAAGTTACCCAGTCTCAGGTAGTTCTTTATAGCAGTGTGAGAACAGACAAATACAGGTTTTAAATGCATATGTGGCAGATTCTCATCTCCCATCCCATATGTTCTTCTGATAATGTGACTTTGATGTTGAGAGAGAGGGTCTGTGTACCCTCCTCTCCTTGAAATTGATGGATTTTGTTACTGCTTTGAGTGGCAAATTATGGCAGAAGTGATGCTACATGACTAAGGCTAGGTAATGGAAATGTAATGCACTTCCACCTTGTTCTCTTAGGCACTTATTCTTGGAGCCCAGCCACCATGCTGTGAGGGAGCTCAAGAAGCCCATGGAAGGATCTACATGGAGAGGAACAGAAAGCCCTGGCCCTGTGGAATTCCCTCACTGAATTCCCTCCCTGGCCCTCACTGAATTCCCAGCTGATGACCAGCCCCAACTCACCATGTGAATGAGCTATGTTGAAGGTAGATCCTCCAGGGGCCCCAAGGAAACTGACACCATGTGGAACAAAGATGAACCATCCCTGCTGAGCCCTGTTCAAACTGCAGATTTCTGAGCAAAGCAAATGATTGCTTTTGTTTTAGGCCACTGATTTGAGGTGGTTTATTATGAGGTGTTTCATAATATCAGATAAACCCAACACTATATGATTTATGAAATATGAACAGCAAAATTATCATGGGTGCTTTTGAGGAAGTGGATAAGGGGTAAAATCTCCAAAAGGGATTTTAGCTTTACCTGTGATGGTTTATATACATACCTACATTTTTATAAAAAAGAATGTATACATATATTATTTGTGTTGTTCTTCACTATACAGGGAAAAAGACTGAACAAACATTAACATTTGTTATTTCTGTGAAAATGGATGATTGGGGCCAGGCACAGTAGCTCATGCCTGTAATCCCAGCACTTTGGGACACCAAGGTGAGTGGATCACTTGAAGTCAGGAGTTCAAGACCAGCCTGGCCAACGTGGTGAAACCCTGTCTATACTAAAAAGACAAAAATTAGCCAGGCATGGTGGCAGGCGCCTGTGATCCCAGCTACCTGGGAGGCTGAGGCATGAGAATCATTTGAACCTGGAAGGCAGAGGTTGCAGTTAGCCAAGATCACGCCACTGTACTCCAGCCTGGGCAACAGAGCAAGACTCTGTCTCAAAAAAAAAAAAAAAAAAAAAAAACTGATAAAATAAAATGGATGCTTGTACTTTTCTGCTCTGTTACCTTTCTAAATTTTTTTTAATATGGCACTGCAAAGATTCTATCATTGAGGTAAAATCAGATTTAGCATCTGTGATTTGGAGACTGCGTCTGTTTCTTTCACCATCTTTCCAACACTCCACCTCTTCTCCTCTTTCATCTTTTCATTCCAAGGCTCACCCAGTACACCTCCCTCTCTGAGATCCTGTTTTCATATGGCTCCCTTAATGTTTATGTCCCTCCCTGAAATTTGTATTCAGTCTCTTTCTCTGGGGCTTCCCCGCTACCTATAGGCCTCGAGAGGGACTGTACTTAGTCCTTTACAAGGTCAGTCCCTTCACTTAACCCCTCCTGCCTCTGCTAGGATCCTGCTCGCCAATCGTCCCCAAGCTTCCTTCTACCTTCAACTCACTTTGCCTCTCCTGTCTACAGATAAGCTCAAGTTTGTACCATTTATAAATTAAAACACACATGACCTCCAGCTACCCACACATATCTCTTCTTCCCGATACAGACGTGTGGCTGTTCCCTGGTGCCACGCTCAGAGTCTCCACCACGCCCCCTCCCAACTACTGACCCAACGCCCTACATTCTGACACACATCGCCCTACATTCTGACTCTGGCCCTTCTTAACCAATGAAACAGCTTTCACAGAGGTCCCCAGTGGCCTCTGAAATGCCGGTTCTCAGGGACACTTCTGCCCCTGCCTGGCTTGGCCATGCAGGCATTTGCCAAGGGCCACACCCCTTCTGCCCTCTCTCCCTTGCTCTGGGGCGATGCCCATCTCTCACTCCCCTCCTACTGCCCCTTCCCTCTGCTCAGCTTCTCCTCCTCAGCTGCTGAGCAGGAGGAGAAGCTAGTCCCACTGGTGTCAGTATCCCCCAGGGCTCATGGCGACTCCCTTCTCTGTCTCCCTCCTGTTCCCCTCCTACAGCTGCCTCGATGGTGAAGACTCCCTCTCTTCTCCTAGGGCTTGGGCCTCCCCTGAGCACCACCTGCCACCGCCCCCCACCCCACCGCGCCCCACCCCGCCACTTGCAGCTGTTTATTGGTAATTACCCAAAGGTACCTCAAACTCCCCATATCCAAACAAAACTCATTCTTTCCCTCAAATTAGGCCCAGTCTTGTTCCTATATTTCCCTTCTCAGCTCCAGGCACCATCATTGACTCAGTTGTCTGGTTCAGAGGCTTAGAAATCATCACAGAGCTTCCTTTTGCTTTATCTCCCACTTATAATTGGTTAGCAAGTTTAGTGCATTACTCTTCCTAATTAGCTCTCAAATGCAGACTCTGTCTCCCAGAGGTCCAGGCCCTCATCATTTCTCACCTAGATTCCACAATTATCTCCTAACTACTTTCCCCGCCGTCTGCACCACTCCCCTTCAAACCACGAGTCACATGTCTGCCAGAGTGAACTTTCTAAAAGGCACATCTGGTCATATCACATCCCTGCTTAATATCCTTCAATGGAAAAAATCTAAACTCCTTAGCCCAGTATTCAAGGCCCTTCATGATCCAGCCTCCACCCTTCTTTCTAGCTTCAACCCCTCCCAGGCCCTCATTCAGATTCTAGGCTTCCTTAAGCCCTCGATGCTGTGCCACACCTTTCTACTGTCATCCATGTTGCTTTCTCTGCCTAGAATGCCCCTATTCATCAAATGACCTCTACTCCTCCTTCAAAACATCTATCAAATGTCACCTCCTCTGGAAGTCCACCAGTCCTTAGCATGACCAGTGTTCCATCCTCCTGAATGCCATGTCACTGTACTGAACTAATAGTTTGCATGTCAGTTTCCCCAAGATATGCACTCTCTGAAAGGAGGGGCCGTGGCTATTTGTTTCTGTATACCAGAGCCTAGCACAGGCCTGCACTTAGTTGGGGTTCCATACATTTTGCCTAAATATAGAACTTCCTAAAATCAAACAGGAAAATTCAGAGGATTCAAATTAATATAGGCCATTATGTAATTGGTGCTGAAATGGGGACTAGAACATACCAGTTTCTACCCCTAGGAGCCATAGAAAATTGGACCTACCTATGGAATCTTTGTGGATGATCCTTTCTCTCATACATAGAACCTTTTAGTGACTAAATTTGCTACTGTTGGCCAGGTATGGTGGCTCATGCCTCTAATGCCAGTACTCTGGGAGGCCAAGGTGGGAGTATCGCTTGAGCCCAAGAGGATGAGGCCGAAGTGAGCTATAATCATGCCACTGCACTCCAGCCTGGCCAACAAAGAGAGAGTCACCCCAAATCCTACTTAACCACACAACTGGCATTATTCCCACTCATTCCCAGCTTCTTCCTTGCCCCTCTCTGCTTTTCTCTATCTGAAAACATTCCCAGAGAGTTGAAGCCCTTGCCCATATCAAACACCTGTGATGCTGTCCAACAAGCAAATTCCTGAAGACAAACGGGCATGCAGAGCGGTGGCGTGATCCCATCATTCCAGAGCTTGCATGTGGATTTCCACAAACCCCACTGCCTACTGTAGGCCCTGGGAAAATAGGGCTGGGATAAGTGGCAGGTGACAAAAACACTGTTTCTCCATCACTGCTGCTGCCTAAAGCCACTATGAGGCCTCTGACATGGGTCTCTGTTCAACCCTCCCTCAAATGCAGTCCAGCTAATGCCTCAGTGAGGTGTTAGATCACTCCAAAAAGCCAGATCCTCCCCATGCCTGGTCCCACCCTGGCTCCTGGTCTCACCTGGATCAAGCCACACCCCCTCCTCCTGCCCCCAGCCACAGCCAAGCCAGGGGAAGCTCACTTTCCCTTGCTGCCCACAACCCTTTCACCCTCCTGGAAGCTGCCCCTCCCACTGCCCTCCCTGAAAGCTGCACAAGGGATCCTCCCTCCATCCAAACTGCCCCAGAGGTGAGATGGAGAGTTAAAGGGACGAGTCCTGGGGTTGGAGCCCAGGAAACGAAGTGAGAGCCAGCAGCTGCGGAGACTCCTCCACCTCCCCACTGGAGTCTCGTCTTATTTAACTGGAGAAATCCCCAGAGCATGGTCCTTAACTTCTCCTGCCATGGCCCTGCTGGCAGCAGGGAGCACTCAGGAAATGTTAAGTGAAACCTCTAAGAGGCTCCCCACTGAAAGCCCTTCTTCCTTGGGCTGATAAAAAGCTTCAGACCAGAGTGCATGATCTTGAGCCCCAAGGGCAAAGGCATGAGCTTGGCCCAGATTCAAAAGGGAACAGAGAGCAGGACCAGCCCAATGATCTGTGGGCAGGAACATTGTCCTCTGGGTAAGGGGACGGCAGGGCCTCAGATGGCTGCTTGGATGACTCCCCAGCAGTGGGCACGTGTGGCATGAGCATCCCCCCTCCCCTGCCAGCCTGGGCTAGTAGCACCAATAAATCAGCTGAGCAGTCAAGGGATGGAAGGATTCACGTCTCCCAGCACCGCCTGGCCAGTGAGGCAGGACTCGGGGTGCCTGGAGCAGACATGAGTGATGCTGCTTGCTTGAGAGCAATTATGAGCCTCCGTGGTGATCAGATCCAAGACCGTGACCTCATCAGCTACTCCTTCAAAAAGCCAACCGTGGAGCTACTGACAGCTCCCCCTGATGAGGCCAGGGTCACGGCGGCTGGTGAGCCACAGCCTTCCTACTCCTCTGAAATCCAGCCTCCCAGACCACTCTGCCCAGAGCCAGCCCAGCCTAGCCTACACTGGCTCTAACACCACCTCTGTAGCTCCCTGGGTCCCTGTCTTGCCTTACCAGTGAGACTGACCTCTCAGGGGTTAGGTACCATTCCCCGTGGCATTTCTCCCCAGCTGCCGGCTGGGAGCCAGGCACATGGGGGTATACAGGGGAGCAGGTTGGTTGACTGAGCAACCTGACAAGGGGGGTGGCACAGCATGATGGGGTTGGTTTGTGCATGACTTCTGACTGCCCCTCCCCTGCCTGGATCAAACACGCCCCCACAGTGGGAAATACTGAGGTACTATCTACGTGGGCATAAATACAAAAAGTTAAATAACAAGCTAAGCCAGCAACAGAAAGGTGTCTCAAGGCAGAATACAGTTCATTGTGAAAGGAGGCAGATGGACACGAAGGGCAGGGGTCAGGGAGGAGGAGACCATCGTCTGAGTTAGGAAAGCTTCGAGGAAGAGGTGGGATTTAATCTGAACCTTAAAGGGGGTGGCTTGAATCAGCAAAAAGGCTGCTGGAGAGATTTCCAGCTGAAGAACACATCTGGACACGGGTGTGGAGTGGCAAAGCACAGAGCGGATTCAGGCCTGGGTGTACTCCCATCCAACTGAGGCATGGACTGAGGGTGGGGACAACTGAGAGTCAAGGCCGCAGAGCTACCATGGAGCTGATCATGGACTAGCCTATACCCTAGATGCGGGGTGGACTTGATCCAGTAGGTAGGTGATGGTGGGAACAGGGATCTGATTAGCTACAAACCTAGCCCTTCTGCTTTAGGAGGAAACTCACAAGTGAAGGATCAGTGCCTGGGCCTTCAACAGAGGTGGGAATCATGCCCACAAATCAACAAGAAAAAGATGACCTAGTAGAAACACGAGCAGAAGACCTAAATAGTATCTTCAATAAAGGATATCCAAAGGGCCAACAAGCATTTGGAAAGGGGCTCAATTCTTTTAGTCATCAGGGAAGTGCATGTTGAAATGGAACAGAGATGCCATGTACACCTGCCAGAATGGCTAAAGTTAAAAGACAGAGAATACCAAGAACATGGAGCAGCAGGAATTCGCCATCACTGCTGGTGGGAGCGTAAGTTGGCAAAAGCATTTTGGAAAATGCATACCCTACAATGACCAAACAAAACATACCTATCCCATGACCCAGCTAGAGAAATGTGCTTCCCAAAAGGCATGACAAGTATATTTGCAACAGCACTAGTCATAACAACCGCAGGCTGGAAACGATACAAATGTCATTAACAGTGGAAAGGACAAATGAGTTGAGGCACAATGACATGAGGAAACATGACACGTCAAGGCAGATAAACCATAACCACATGCAACAACAGAGTGCATTTCACAAACATCACGTAGCAGAAGCCAGTCACAAAAGAGTGTATACTGGCGAATGTGGTGGCTCTCGCCTGTAATTCCAGCATTTTGGGGAGGTGGAGGCAGGAGGATTGCTTGAGCCAAGGGATTTGAGACCAGCCTGGACAATATAGCAAGACCCCATCTCTACAAAAAATTTTTTAAAAAAATAGCTGAAAGTGGTGGTGCATGCCTGTGGTCCCAGATACTTGGGAGGCTGAGGTGGGAGGATTGCTTAAGCTGAGGAGGTCAAGGCTTCAGTGAGCCATAATGGTGCCACTGCACTCCAGGATGGATGACAGAGTGAAACCCTGTTTCAAAAAAAAAAAAAAAGAATGCGTACTATATTATTCCAGTTCAAAAACAGGCAAACCTTTTCTATAGTGCTAGAAGTCATGCTTGGAGGAAATTGAGGTTTTTCCCATTCACTAAGGATCATTTCCAACCTCTAGACTGCTGGTAATGTTCTATTTCTTGGTCTGGCTGCAGTTACACAGGTGTGTCCAGTCTGCGTATATTCATCCAACTATCAACACTCAGGATTTGTGCACTTTTCTGTACATATGTTAAATATTTACATGTTATATATAATATATATTTTACTGAAATATATTTCAGTAACAAATTTTAATGTATTTTTGTATATATTTAGGTGTACAATGTGACATTTTAATATGCATATACATAGTGAAATCATTACCACAGGTAAGCAGATTAGCCTACCTGTCCCCTTCCATAGTTATCTTTGTTCTTTGCAAATGTTCAGTGCATGATGCAATATGATTAACTGTAGTCTTCCTGCTGTAGATGAGCTCCTAGTCCTGCTCATCCTACATGACTGCAAGTTGTACCTTTGACCTCCTTCTCCCCATCCCTGGTAACCACTGATCCACTCTCTGTTTCTATTTATTCAGCCTTTTTTTTTTTTTTCAATTCCACATATAAGTGAGATTATACAGTATTTGTCATTCTGTGTCTGGCTTATTTCAGTTAACATAATGTCCTCCAGGTTCATCCATGCTGTCACAAAAAGCAGCATCTCCCTTTTTAGACGGCTAAATAACATTCCGTCATGTATATGCACCAATTTCTTTATCCGTTCATCCGTCAGTGAACTTTAGGTTGTTTCCATATCTTGGCTATTGTGAATAGCGCTGTCATGAGCATGGGGGTGCAGGTGTCTCCATAGCTGAAAAGGGAGCATGTGTAGAATTGTGTCCACAGGAATTTGTCTCTGGGTGTCTCCGCTCCAACATCCCCCTCACCCATGATGTATTTGGTTTCAGTTGGTTAGTGAGGGTTACTTCTTTCGGCCCCTTCATTCTGATTTACCAAGTCGCTCAGCATGTTGTGAAGCCTACCTTCTGTCCCCACAGGCCATGATGTTCTGATGAAATGGCCCATCCTGACTGATCCATCTCTAACTCACTGACTCCTAGCATTGACACCCAACCCCTCTCTCTGGCACCTGATGCCCTCCAGGACACAGCAGGGAGGGATGACATGCTCAAAAGGTATTCCAGGAATATCTGTGCGGCAATGGGCTGCAGGCAGGGTTCGGGGAGTGACCAGCCTAAACTAGGATGAGGCCAGCAGCATGCAGAGGACAACATGGAACCTGGGAAGGGGGAGGTCAGACCCGGTGGTTGTCTCTGAGGGGAAGTCCGGGAGTTCAGCCCTGTCCTGGCAACCTGTTGATGAAGTGGCCACCTGAACAAACAGTGCATTTCCTCCTAAGGAGTAAAATAAACTAAAATAGAGCCATTTCCCACTCACCTGGCTGGCATTCATCATTCTCTGGGCACAGTTCAGTTATAGGTTAAGAGAAATAGAAGAGGGGGCTGCTTAGAGGAACCAGATCTGCACCAGTGCCCCCCCAACCTCCAGGCCCCCATCCTAACACCTCCATTGCTCACACCAACAGAATTCCACTGGCAATGTGGAGAATCAATTGAGTTTAATTATTCAAATCCAGGCATCAGGGGCTTTTAAATGAATTCATTCTTTCTTCCAGAATTCTAAAGTCACCATTATTTTGAAAATAAAAGGTCTCAGATGTTCTGGTCTCTCTTGTCAGTGGGCACACTGGTATTAGCCCTTCGTTGACCCAGCTTCTTTCCCAGGTAATTCACCGCTTCACCCCGCCTCACCACATGAAGGGATGCTTGGGTGGGGAGGAAAAGAAAGTTTGAGGGAAATGCTACCCTTGGAAGCTGGTGTCTGGGTGAGATGCCTGCATTATTCCTTTTTAATGCTCTGTTGCAAACTACACCAAGTGTCTTATTTCAATCCACACTGAAGCATATTTCAGGGCAAATTTCCTATTGCCTGTCACAGCTCAGGGGAAAAATGAATGCACATTTCCCCAGCTCCATTAACTAGGGAAACAGGCTCACATTGCTAGAAGGCATGTTTCCTGCAAGCAAGGCGAGGGAATGAGATCATCGGGACACAATCTCAGAGGGTCTGGGGCATGGGGGTGTGCAGATGCAGGAGCTCTCACCCTCTACACTCCTGGGGAGGAGTGCTCCTGCCAGGAAGCCCCCAGGGTAGGGTCAAGCACATCCACCAGAGAGAGAGTCCGCCCGGGAGGATATGACCCTGGGACCCTGATATGGTTTGGATATCCTACCTGTCCTACCTAAATCTTATGTTGAAACGTAATCCCCAATGTTGGAGATGTGGCCTGGTGGGAGGTGTTTGGGTCATCCTGTGGGGGTCCCCCTTCACCTTCTGCCATGATTGGAAGCTTTCTGAGGCCCTCGCCAGAAGCTGATGCTGTCCCCATGCTTCCTGTACAGCCTGTAGAACTGTAAGCCAAGGAAACCTCTTTTCTTATAAATTACCCAGCCGCAGACATTTCTTTATAACAACATAAGAATGGCCTAATACAACCATGTTAACACTTTGGTCCAGGGGTTCTTGCTGTCACCTTCTTGCCTCAGTCTGCCTTCATGTCATCTCTACCTTGTCTTAACCTCAGATAGACAGACAGACAGACAAGGTCTCAAGGAAAGCACTGAGCTCATAGCTTCTCTTTCCTTCTTGAAGGTGGATCCCTGATGCCTATGTCCCATTGGCCTGGGAAAGAAGTGCCACGATAATGAGGGTTGGAGGGAGGTCCTCAGGTCCTCCTGAGGGGCCAAGGACAAGTCATCCTGGTCACCCTGAAATCCATTCCCTGCACCTCTGGGCTTGGGCAGACAACAGCTACTGCTCTGACCAGTTCCCACCTTCTGTCACTCCTACATCATTGTCCCAAACAGGCCCCTGATGCTAGCTCTCTGCCTCTTCCAAATATTTTCCATACCCTGCCAAATGCATGCCCCTCTGCCAGCGTTTGCTTTCCTCTCTAGCTCTTCAAAGCCCACCAAGGGGCTTCACACCTCTGAGTCCTCATTCTCGTGATTCCTTCTGCTTGAAACAATGTTCTTCCCTTTGTCCATCTGGAAAATGCCTACTCTTTCTTCAAGCACCAACTCAAGCTCCTGCTCTGTGAAGTCTTCTCTGATTCCCTTGGGTGGAACTGACAGTTCCTCATGCTCACTGAGCTGCAGCCTGACAATCTATATTCACTTACACTTCTGTATTCAAATGACCTGTTGACGTGCTTGGACTGTGAGTTCGTGAAGGGAAAGGGCTGTGTCTTAAGCATCTTTATATCACCACGGCTTAGCAAAACACCGGCCCTCCTGGTGTGTACTCCATCAAATGTTTGCTAAATGAATGGCTGAATTCTCACAGGAGCCACTGAGGTGTGTGTCCAGTTCAAGTGCCCTCCTCTCTGAGTCCCCTTCACCCTATCAACCTAGCCCTTGGTTTTCTCACCACCCTTGAACTCCAAAAGCCCATCTTGGGTAAGCTGGCCCCACCTGGCCCTAAGTGCTCCATCCCTGTGACAGGTTTATGTTGCTGTCTCCTGACATTTTCTTCATCTCCACATGAGTTACTCGCAATCTCTATCATGTTGCTCAGAGACAGTAGCGCCCTAACTCCATGGGGCTGCTTTCTTCCTCCCTGCAGAACCTAGCCCTGAGTGGGGTGTGTGGACGACTTTCAGCTAAGCGTGACAACTGCTTGACTGTCGGACAGAAGAAGCAGCTCTGCGGAAGAGGGCCTCCCCTTGACCAGATGCCAGGGAGAAAGAGCCTCATACGGAGGTTGCAATGAGCCGAGCTTGCACCATTGTACTCCAGCCTGGGCGATAAGAGCAAAACTCCATCTCAAAAAATAATAATAATAAAAGAAAGAGACTTATAAATGGTGCAGCCAACAGCATATGTGGCTCAGACCAGGGGGAGCAAAAGGATTCTGCAAGAAAAGACTTGTTTTTGTTTAAGAATAGATCCTCTGTTAATTTTTCCCTTTGGGAATCTGAGACATAAAAGGCACCCTTTTTCTCCTCCTGTCTCTTCCTATCTGCCAAGTTCTTTGTACCTAACACTGAACTGAAGCTGAAATAAGCAAGGGAAAAAATGTCTTTTCACAATGTCATCACAACTCTGAGGACACATTAATGGGATGGAGGCGGTGCCCTGGATGACAGCATGTGCCTGTGTCATGCCGCAGCCCATCTGGTCAGCGTAGCCCCTCCTGTAGCGCAGGAAGAGAGCAGAGACCCCATTTGTGAGCAAACGCCTGGCTTTCTGGTCACTGTCACCCCCCATACCCAGAGGCTAGCATTCAGCACAGGACCCAAAATGCTTTAACGCTCTACTTTGCAAAGTGAACTCTGGCATGCCCCTTTACTGAGTCTCAGCTTCCTCATCTGCAAAATGGGCTAATGTGACCTCCCATGGTGGCTCAGTCTTTCTCCTCCAGCCCAGAAGGGTGAAATGAGAGGATATGGGGAAATCTCACTAAGGTTTTTATTTATTCCTTAGCAGGGATGACCCTGTCATGCTCTGTCCCACCCCCTGTGGCACAGTTGAGGATCTGGAACAGGCTCGGACTGCATAAGGCAGGGGACAGCAGCAGGTCCTCCCTGTTTCCCCTGCAAAGATACTCCGATTCGGTCCCCTGAACAGGAATCAGGTATCAAGTGGAGAAATGTGTCAAGTTGGAGATGAGAGATAGCTACAGAGGGATTTGGCTCTAAACCCAAAATCCTGAATTGCATTTTCCTCTCTGTTAAGCAAGCATTACTCATCCGTCACCCACGCCTGTGATGTTACATGAGACCTTGAAGAGAGAGATCTGCAGCCCAAGGAACAAGAGGACATATTCATTTGCAGCAAGAAGGTCTCCAACTAGAGAGCAGGAAGAACTTCCTGACGGTGGAAGGAGCTTGTGAAATGCTGAAAGGGATGGTTGAGAGCGCTGGCCCTTCCGTGGGGTCTTTTAGAACTGGTGAGTGTGGTCTGGGTTGAGTTGTTCATTCCTAAAGTAGAGATGTCCCCAGGTGGCCTCCTCACCCAGCCTCAGATGGTGACAGAGTCATGAAGACAGTGTGGCAGGGGAAAGATCCAAATGGGGAGTCAGGACATGGTGTTCTAGGTGTGGCCTGCAGCTCCACGGAAGGTTAACAGTTCACAGAGCAGCTCCAACGGGCCAGCCCCAGCAAGGGAAGGAACTTCCAACCCCCGTGTGGAGCCAGCCCCCAGACTGAATCTCCTGAGATCCCTGAATTACTGGATCTGATCTATGAGGGAAGGGATCACTGTCCTCCCTGCTGAGCTGTGATCAGGAAAGGCAGGGGCTGGTATGGCTGAACCACTCTTAGCCCCTTACTCCCTAAGGAAGGGAAGGAGATTAGCACATACCCCTGAGCACACATATTGAGCCCACCACCTCACATGTGCAAGGATGAGCCTCAGATCCTCCCTCAACACAAACACGTGTGCACATGTGTGCACACACACAGATGTTCCCGTAACCCATCCCCCATCAGGGACCAGCCAGCTCTCTCAAGCACATGGATGCTTGTGGCTATAATTCTATCCTGGGATCCCAATAACATAATTCCCACAGAGTCAGTGGGGAAGGTGAGGAGGGGATGAGGTGGGCATGGAGTGGGGAGAAGAGACCAAGGGACTATCTTCACAGACAGCTCTGTGGAGTGGTCTTGTGGGAGGAGTCCAGCTCCACAATTCACCAGCTGTGTGACATCAGGCAAGTCATTTAATCCCTCTGAGCACCCCTTCCTCATCTGCATAATAAGGCTGTTCTACAGAGTTATTTTAAGTGTCCAGGGGGCAGGGAACATTGTGGGGGAGCAGGGTTTAACTCATTCTCTTTCCAGAATCAGCATCCTCCCAACCCTCTTAGACATCCCAGGGCTGCGGGCTGCTCCTTTACCACTAGTGATTCCTCCTGTTACTTCCCCAACATTCTGAATGTTGGGCAGTGTAGACACCCCCACAAGGTAGGTAAGTCAGGTCCCAGAATTAAGGGCCTTGCCCCATCCCCTGTAAAGTACTTCCCCTGGAAGTGCCCACCTATCACCCCACAGCTCTGAGAGTCAGGGAAACCCAGGAGTCCTACACCTACCAGGAGGGCAGCATGAAACATCTGATTACACAAACCTGCCACAGTCCCTGCTGAATATTTCATACAGGAGCAATGATCCATTAGTCACCATCAATTATTCATCTCCGTCAGGGCCAGAGCCGGGGACGCAGCAAGGGAACAGCTGGAGCTGAGACCTACACTTACTCTGCCTGTACTCCCCCTGAAGGCAACCAGCAATCTCTCCTACACCCCACCCACTCAGGGTCCTACTGAGTACCCACCTCTGAAAACTGTATGCAGTCATCAGACGAATACCACCCCACTGAACAGATGGCCAGCAAGTCACAGGCCAAGCTGAGCCTGAGACACAGGAACCTCACAATAAAGATTTCCAAGAAAAGATAAATAGACACGCTCTCTTTATCAAGTCTGACAAGCATGCGTGGCAGCAGGTTGATGCAGCAGAGATGGCTGGGCAAAAAGTACTGGGCTGCATGTCCCTGAGAAAGACACCCACTGCTAGCCCTGCTCCAGCCCCATTCTAGAGGTCTCCTTTCTTCAAAAGAGGTCACAGATCCATGGATTCTCAGAGCCAAAGGGAAAAGGGCCTCAAGTCCAAGCCATCAGTGCTGCATGAGTCCCTCCAACAATCTAACAGTTTAATGGTCCCTGGCCTCTGCTGAGACATGCTCAAGGACAAGGCGGTCACATCTCCTGCGGCAAGCCACCGAGTCTCTGGACGGTTCTAGTTCTTCAACATTCATTCGACAACTATTTACTGAATATCTTCCAAGTGCTAGGCACTGAATAGGGCACTGGGTTTACAACTAAAACAGACTAAGTTCTTGCTTTATTAGAATTGTCTTCCTAAGGTGAAGGAAGACAATTCTAACAGTCTCCGTGTAACTTGTGCTTCCTTGACCTAGTAGAAGATAAGATCCTCTCTAAGACCCAAAGCCTTAGGCTCACTGCAGTAAGACTATGGGACCAGCTTGCTCCCCCAGGCTGGCCTTGTGTCCCGGAACTGCTCCCATATCTGGGCAATCATTTTCAGGTCCAGACTTGACCAGTGGATACTCCTGGTATTTGAGGTTTAAGCCTCCAGTTCTCCCCCTACTCACACATGCACACAACACTCCTCTCTGCTAAGCAAGAGTCTGCCTCCACTAGGTCCAGACCCCTCCACCCCCCAAGAAATGGTCACTTGGCATCTCTGAAGGCAGCTTAAGAGCAAGACCTTCTTTCCAAAAGGGGAGATAGGAGGTAACCTAAATATTGCCTGACATTTCCCCTTTTGTGTTTGGTGGGTTGTGGAGGGTTCCAAGTGATCCCACTCAGTATACAGAGCCTGGGCTGGCTTTCCCACGACCTAAGGGACAAGAGATACACCTTCTGCTCCAGGCTAAGTGCCCTGGGCCAGAAAACAAGGAGGGCTTGAATTCTCAGTTGGTGAGAGGCATGGTGAAGACATGCAGATTGGCCAGGCATGTTGGCTCACACCTATAATCCCAGTACTTTAGGAGCCAAAGCAGGAGGATTGCTTGAGCCCAGGAGTTTGAGACCAGAGCTGGGCAACACAGTGAGATCTTGTCTCTACAAAACATTAAAAAAAAATTAGCCGTGTGCAGTGGTGTGCACCTGCAGTTCCAGCTACTTGGGAGACTGAGGTAGGATGATCACTTGAGCCCAGGAGGTCGAGGTTGCAGTGAGCTGAGGTCATGCCACTGTACTCCAGCCTAAGCAACAGAGCAAGACCCTGTCTCAAAGAGAGACAGACAGACAGAGAGAGAGAGGGATGTAGACAGGAGAGGGTGGGAAGAAAAGGAGCTAGAGGATAGAGAAGAGCTCCCTCCTCCCAGGAGGTTTTCTGGAGCCTGGAAGCAGAGGATGACCCTATTCAAATGAATCAAGAGGCCAGAAATGTGGTGCAGCCCTGCTACAGGCACACAAGGACACAGCTACCGTCTGGCACTCTATTCTCTCTCCCACCATCAAGCACCCCCAGCCCTCAGAGCTCTGGAGAGCTGCCAGTCTCTGCCCAGCACTCCACTCACATCTGGCTCCGTGCCATTCTATCCAGTCATGCCTCCTCCTCCCACTCCAGACTGCTCCCACTGCAGCCCAGCGCTCCTACTGAGGTGGTGTCACTGCGACAGAGGGAGGGAGGGAGAGCCCAGCTCTGGTACCCTGCTCTGACCTGACATAGAGAAGCCTTGGCTCTCCCCGCTAACCCCTACGTAGCTTGCTCCCTTCCAGGCGTGCGTTCAACTCCACCCTCATTTGGAGGCTCTATCCCCAGCTAAGCTCACGTGCCCTCTACCTGCCACAAAAACCTACCTAGCCCACCAAGACAGGCTGCGTTTTGCCTATGGGTGCGGCAGGCAATGAGGTATCTGGGATAATAAATATTACAGGGAAGATTCCCCTGCTCTAAACATTTCAACAAGCTGAAGAAAGATGCAAGGCACTGACTTTGGGAGAACACTGCCAGACTGCAGGACCTGAGGTCATGGCTTCCTATCACCTACAGGTTAAACTGGCCCCACTCTAACTCAGGCCTTGCATGTTGAGATTACTTTTAAGGACTTTCTGGGAAAGGCAATCATGGACACTCAGGCTCAGAGAGTGACTGAGCTTGGAGTTCACTGTCCTCATTCTACAGATGAAAAAGTAGGACCTGTAGAGAGGAGGTGGCTTGGCTAAGATCTTACAGTCAGTAAAGGGCAGAAACAATGTCATACAACACTGGTTTTCTCCTCAGCCAGCTTCTACCTCCAAAATTGGAAAGTTAGGGCTGGGGGCAGTGGCTCACACCTGTAATCCCAGCACTTTGGGATATCGAGGTGGGAAGATGGCTTGAGCCCAGGAGTTCAAGACCAGCCTGGGCAACATAGTGAGACTTTATCTCTACAAAAAAAGTTTTTAAAATATTATTGAAAAAGAAAGAGGAGGAGGAGGCAAGTTAATAACGACAGGAGAAGGAGGGGGAGGAAGACAATAGGACTCAGCTTAAATTTTTTTTTTAATTTCAATAGGTTTTGGGGGAACAGGTGGTGTTTGGTTACATGAATAAGTTCTTTAGCGGTGATTACTGAGATATTGATGCATCCATCACCAGAGGACTCAGCTGTGAGCAGAGGAGGGCAGCACTGAGCTCTGTCCATGGTGCTGAACCTCCCCGTCTGGAGCGGCCATGGCTTGCATTACTAAATACTGTTGGGGTTTCCACAATTGCAAGGGTGCTATGGAGGATTCAGGGGCAAATTGATGACACAATCCAAGAGGTCAAAGTGAAGGTGGCAGAGACTAATTCCAAAGAGATAAATAAGCATACCGTGTTTCAAGACAGATACCCTTCAAGACCATGGGGAAGGGTACAGTGCACAATCCAAAACTCTCATTTCTACTCATCACCTGGATCTGGGCATGACCACCTGACCCTAAAGTACTGAGATACAAGTCCTTTCAGAGAAGCTGAGTAGGAGAAAACAGCATGACTTATACTGATGACTGAAACAGCCAAAGGGGAAGTGTCTTTTTTTTTTTTTTTGAGACGGAGTCTTGCTCTGTCGCCCAGGCTGGAGTGCAGTAGCGCAATCTCGGCTCACTGCAAGCTCTGCCTCCTGGGTTCACGCCATTCTCCTGCCTCAGCCTCCCGAGTAGCTGGGACTACAGGCGCCCGCCACCACACCCAGCTAATTTTTTATATTTTTTAGTAGAGACGGGGTTTCGCCGTGTTAGTCAGGATGGTCTCGATCTCCTGCCCTTGTGATCCGCCCACCTTGGCCCCCCAAAGTGCTGGGATTACAGGCGTGAGCCACTGCGCCTGGCCCCAAAGGGGAAACTTTCTAAGAAGGAAGCCACCGGAAGGGCAAGATAAATCTGGAGCATATGTAACAGGATTTGGGGTGATTTAGATAGGTCTTGCCAAGAGGCTGTAGGTTTGGAATAAAGATCTTTCAAGGTCGCACCTCCAAAGTCCAGTCATGACTGTGACCCTCCTGTGGGTCCCTGGAGTCAAGTTTGGGACAGTATCAAAAAAAACAGATGTGGGCGGGGCACGGTGGCTCACGCCTGTAATCCCAGCACTTTGGGAGGCCAAGGCAGGTGGATCACAAGGTCAGGAGATTGAGACCATCCTGGCTAACACGGTGAAACCCTGTCTCTACTAAAAATACAAAAAATTAGTCAGGCGTGGTGGCGGGCGCCTGTAGTTCCAGCTACTTGGGAGGCTGAGGCAGGAGAATGGCGTGAACTCGGGAGGCAGAGCTTGCAGTGAGCCGAGATCATGTCACCGCACTCCAGCCTGGGCGACAGAGCAAGACTCCATCTCAAAAAAAAAAAAAAAAAAAAAAAGATTAACTGTCCATTCCTCCTCTGTTGGTGAGATTGTGTTAGTCCATTTTTGCATTGCTACAAAGAAATACCTGAAGCTGGTAAGTTATATTTTAAAAAGAGGTTTAATTGGCTCGTGGTGCTTCAGGCTGTACAGGAAGCATTGCACCAGCATCTGCTTCTGGGAGGACTTCAGAAAGCCTGCAATCATGGTGGAAGGTGGAAGGGTGAGCAGGCATATCACATGGCAAGAGCCAGAGCAAGGTGGGGGGTGGTGCTACACACTTTTAAACATCCAGATCGCGCATGAACTCAGAGCAAGAACTCACTCATTACCACGAGGAGGACACCAAGCCATTCATGAGGGATCTGACCCCATTACCTAAACCCCTCCCACCCGGCCCCACTTCCAACACTGGGGATCACATTTCAACAAGTGATTTGGAGGGGATGAACATCCAAGCCATATCAGAGTTTTATGCATTTTCTAGCATAAATCCTTAGATATCCCTGGGATACATGTGTAATGGTATCAGATTTGTGTTAGAAAAAAGGAGCTGAATCTATCCTGAGCCCCAGACTGGTGTTCCTGCTGAAAGAATCTAGAAGCTGCATTCTTCACAAGGCTTCGACTCTTCATTCTCCCTTCAAAATTGAGGGTGGATGACTGTGGCTTTCTGGCAGGGCAAATGTTCAGCATGTGTAAACAGACCACATACAAAGGAGCTGTTTTAGTAGGTGATGCACAGAATCCTGAATTTAAATGGGCAGCCTGCCCACATGGTGAGGGGCACCTGCCTGTCCTATTGCAGGCTTGACTATCATAACTGAAGTCTCCTGAGGCTGAATTTACACACACACACACACACACACACACACAGCCACACACCATCCCTGACTCCAGCAATAACATTATGGCACTGATAAAGGAAGGGGTTCCACCCTGCTAAGCCCTATTACGTCCAGCATTATTCACCACCACCACCACCTCCCTCCTCCTTCTCCTCTTCGTTCCTCTTTTTCCTCTTCTTCTCCTTGTTATTCCTCTCTCTCCCCCTCTCCTCTCCCTTCCTCCTCCTTTCCTTCCTCCTCCTCCTCTTCCTCTTCTCCCCTGACACTTTAATACATTTATATAAGTCAACTGGTTGACAACTGTGCATACATTCCTATCTCTAACATGTCTATACCCACACTCATATATAAACCCTTGACTGGAAGAAATCGCGATGGCCAGTTTATCTTTTTCTCAATGTCTATCCTATCCCAGACCACTCTTCTCCTTGAGGGAGGTCTCGCCCCCTGCTTGGTCTTGTTACAATATCTAACCATATTTAGTGTTTGAAAATTCCTCCTTATATCTACCTAAAATCCTTCACGTTATAGGTAAATCCCATGCCTTTATGACCTTATGAACCATTTTTCGAAGGTGTAAAGCACCTTCCTCAGTAGAAATGGAAAGCAAGGTGTCATTGGACCTTTTGTAATCTGCAGACAGACACATGCATTAATGCAATACACCCCGCTCACACACACAGGGAGAACCTGTGACCACTGGTAACAACAACAGAAAGTCCAAGAACACAAAGGACCCTTGGGAGGGCATCTGACCCATCCCCTTGATCTAGAGATATAACTGCCTCAGGGCCTCCTGGAGAAAAGGCTTCACAGCAGCCCAATCCCACAACCTCGAGGAACCCATCTCCAGCCCTTGTTTCTAGGTCTGAAACATGAAACTCCCAGGCCTCCCTTAGCCTCCAAACCCAGCCTCCCCAGTTACCACACTGTCAGCAACTAATACACTTCTCAGAGCCATATTTATATTACAGCAGGACAAGAGAGCAAAGGTGCAATTGAACTCGATTTGATTGAGTGTGACAACTGCACAGTTAGCCACATGTGTCACCGAGAGATGTGAACTGGGGAGAGTTTATGGTCAAAAATTCATTTCCAAGGGGACCTGACATCTTCCTCTCACAGACATCCAGACAGCGCTGACATCAGTGGCAACGTGAGGAGGGGAGATTCATGGATTTGTCTGAGGAAGAGACCTTGTAAGGTCATCCATCGCCCCTGCCTCCATGCAAAACACCTCCCTCTGAAAGGCTCTTTCTCTGCCTTTCTGAAACATCTATATGACACTCTCCCTTACACCTCTTTAATCACCTGCCAGTTGTCTCAGTGCTATAAGCAAGAAAACGCTGCCTAATATCGAATCTAAACTCTTCTCGTTGCAGTTCCCAACCACTGCTCTAGCTGCACCTTCAGTGTAGTGACATGTCTCCATCCCTGAGTCCAGACACCCTGGGGATGCAACTGTCATGTGCACTCCTCCATTTGTGATACCACGGTCCCCTGACTCTGGGCTTGCTCTTCTCCTCCTCCCTCTTGCTCTCTGGAATTAGTGGCCTTTTCAACCCTGTTTCTACATTCCTTTCTCAGTCTCCAGTGGAAAAACTATAGTTTGCCTTTGGAAACCTCTAATGTTTTTCTGAGACTCTGGGAAGGGACTTCAGGGATTTTTCCAGTCAAATCTCATTTTACAAAGGATGGAACACAGAAAAGAGAGAAAGTGACAAGTTCACAGTCACCTGGGGAACTAGAGGCAGAGCCAGAAATACCAGTCCCCTTTACAACCCAAATCGTGCCTCCCAGCTCAGAACTCTTCCTATTGACCCTTCCAGGGGTGGTGTAACATACATGCCAGGTGCACACACCCCTGGCAGTGCCAGAGAGTGGACCTGATGCCTCATGAAAAGACCCAGGATGCCTATGGCGGCTGCCCTCAGAGCCCAGGCATCATGGTGGCCATGCACCCACCATGTTCCCCGCCCTGCTAAGCCCCCATTATAAACCCTCAGAGCATTAAGCACTTTTTACTTCATGCCAATGATCATAATTGTAATTAAATAAACAATCGTGTGATTATTTTGTTTAATGTCTTTGCTTCCCTCTGCCTGTGAGAGGCACGAGGGCTGGAACTCTGTTCCGTCTTCATAGCAGTTTGGAGTCTGCACAGAAAGCTTGTTCCACGGATGTGTGTTCCTTGGATAAATGAATGAATGACTGAGTGGTAGCCTAGGGAAATGTGGCCTGAGGCACAGGGGAGCCTGGCCAGTGTCACACAGATAAGAAGCTGCAAGGCCAGGGGTCCCAGCTTCTAGTCCTGGCCCCAACACTGAGGAGGGAGTAGAGGTAATGTCACAAATTTTCCTTCTCTACAGAACTTTGGACACAAAAAAGGCATCTTAGCACTATGGGATGTATTTGAAGCAGGGGTATCAGGTGAGGTCTTCGCATTGGTGCAAAGATTTAATGAGTCTATTGCTTTCATCCATACCTTTCTTCCCCATCACCCTCTCTCCCACCACCTCTGTCATGAGGACAGTAACCTAAGTCACAAGCTTTGGTCCCAGACACATGGTCTCATTCACCTTCCCACCAAGCCCCCGTTTCTGAGGACAATAGCCCCTGTCAATGCTGCCTCCAGAAAGTGTACCGCTAACGGCCACAGCTGAGCAAGCTTCACTGAGAGCATTAGCTCCTAATGGCAGATGGCAGCTGCCACAGGGTCTGAAAAGGCAGCAATGGTTGGGGAAGCCACAGGTCCAAAGTCTGCAAGCAAACCACATAACTACAAGGCACTGAGCCAGAACCCAGCCTAGGATCCCACCTGGAGCAGTCCTGAGCCCAGCCGGGAAGTGGCGTGTGGACTAGGAGAGAGGGCCAATGTCACCAGAGCAGTCTCCTTCCAGCTGGAGATAAGGCTTCAGGTTCAATTTCATCCTCACTTTCCAAGGAATGTGAGAGAGAGGCACCTCTGCCCATGGGCAACCTGCCAAGAGCCACGTGTGTGGTCTGTTTGCATCTGTGCATGAACTTGTATAAAGTTGTGAGTCTTCCCTACTCTGAGCCGAATGTCCTGACTTGCTGCGAACCTCACACAAGAAGGAAATGTTCTCTGAAAGTAGGGCAATGGCCAAGACCCAGAAGGGGCTGTCTGAGGAATCTGTCCAGTTTATTTGGGAGAGGAAAAGAGCCAGAGCATTGTGTCCCAGGACTCAGGGTCCCAGGGGTCTCAACCTACTTTAGGTGTCCTCACCACTGACACACACAAACACAGACACACACACAGCAACTATGTGTGCTGATGGGTGTGCTGATTAATTTGATTGTAATAATCACCATATAAGGTATATGTATGTCAGATCATTACATTGTGCATCTTGAATATATACCATTTTTATTTGTCAATTACACCTCAATAGAGCTGGAAAAAAGAAAACGTTACATTTATAAAAGAAAACCCTACCCTAGAAAGACTGCTCCGGCCTGCCTCCAAGCACTCCCACATTCACTATTGATTTCTTCCTTGCCGAGAGCTGCCAGGCCCAGGGTCTGTCTGCAACACAGCTCCTTGGTATGGACAGGAGGAGCCAGAGGGAAAGAAAACACGGCTGGGGATGCTGGGAGGGTGAAAGATCAGGGACCCAGTTCCCGCGTTAGCTGGATGACCTCCACAGGGCAGCATCCAGGGTCTCACCACCCCCAACTAAGGAAAGTTCAGTCTGCTCAAGTGACCCCTCTCACCACAGGGAATACCCTCCCTTTCATCTTTTACCATGTCTAGGTCTTTCCCCAAGCATGGTCTAAAATGGGTGCTAGAAGCAGCCCCTATAGAGAGGCGCCTGGACAGCAGTACAGTCAAGGTTGGCCAAGCTGGAGAAGGAGCCACGTGCCAGGGCAATCAATTACCCAGGCCTGTGCCCGCTGAAGAGCAGAGACGTGTGCTCCCCGTTACACCAGGTGTGCCTGGGTAGACACCTGACTTCGTCTGAAGGTGGCTCCTCCACCATCCTGCAAAGCCTCCCCGCCCTTCACTCCACTCATCCTCCCAGGAAGAACTGACCACATTCTCTCAGTGCCGGAGCCACAAAAAGCCACAGAAGAGACATGAGGCCTGTCTGGCCTTCCTGGGAAAAGAGCAGCCCTCCTTGGAGATCGGGGTACTAAATGTACAGCAGGCAGTTGTCTAGGCAGACAGTCCAGACTCTCCATCCAGCTCTCAGCTTTTCTCTGTGGCCTCTGAACTATATACACCGACCCCTAACTCACTAGGCAGAACAGGAAGGGTGGATAGGAATAGGAAATAGGCATTCAGTATAGCAAGAGGAATGTGGCTAGACACAAGGAAGAACTTCCTCACCGTTAGGGGTCACCAGGGTTAAGGACTGATTTTACTTCCTAGAGATTGTACTTGCCAGCAGGCGACTCTTAGAGGGCCTGCTCAGTGAGGAGTTTTAGGTCCCCTATGAAAGACAGGCTAAAGGAAGCACTTCAGATCCCCCATTTGTGGAGAATTCAAGTTCTGAGGGGGCTGGGATCCAGGTTTCCTCTGCATCCAGAGTTGTTTGGATAGAACCAGTAACCAAATTGTCCTTTTTTTTTTTTTTTTTGAGACACAGGGTCTTGCTCTGTTGCCCAGGCTGGAGTGCAGTGCAGTGGCATGATCTCGGCTCACTGCAGCCTCAACTTCCTGGGCTGAAGAGATCCTCTCACCTCAGCCTCCCATGTAGCTGGGAATACAAGCATGCCACCACATCCAGCTAATTTTTTTTTATTATTTGTAGAGATGGGGGTCTCGCTATGTTGCCCAGACTGGTCTTGCACTCCTGGGCTTGAGTGATCCTCCTGCCTTGGCCTCTCAGAGGGCTGGGATTACAGGTGTGAGCCACTGCGCCCAGTCTCCAGTGCTAAAATTGGACTGGCACAACCAGCTCTAGAGAGTCCCACGAACACCAGCCTGCGGTGGGGCATTCGTCCATGGTCCCCAAACAGCAGACCACCTGACCCCCTTCTCTGCAGTGTGCAGCATGAGCAGGGTATGGCACTGGGACAGAAAAACTTGAATCTGGATGTCATTCTGCCACCCAATAGCAGTGTCACCTTGGGGACATTTATTTACTTTTCTGGGATTATTTTTCTCTGTAAATAGGGGTAATAGATCACGTGCTCTAAAACTGCATTGTAGTGATAGCTGTATAATGTAAATTTACTAAAAATCACTCAATTGTACACTTAAAGCAGATGAAAATTATGATCTATAAATTATACCTCAATAAAGCTCAGGTTTGTTATAAAGATAAAACAAGAGAATATACAGGAAGCTTTTTTATCCAGTGTATGAATATTTGCTGCGTTCCTGCTGTGCAGCACTGGGCTCTGCTGGCTGCGAGGCTCCGTCTAGCATGGTCTCGCATGTCGGTTTTGCCTTGATCACTGCTGAGCTGATTGCTTGCTGTGTATTCTTTGAGAAGTCAAATTCCCTCTCTGGGCCTTGTCTTTAAAATAAAGAGCTGGACTACAAAGTTTTGAAATCTTCAGGAAGCCTCAAACCCCTTCCTTTAAACAGAAGCTTAAGAGAATTCCAGTAGAAGAACCCCAATATGCAAGGCAGATAAACGCAGGGTTGCTCTGGTGAAGGCAGGGGTTGGGGCAGTTGAGGGGGACTCTCCCTAGACACCCCTCTCTCCCAACTCCAAGGAAAGCTCTCCTCCCCAGGCAGCCCTGGAGGGAGCTTCATCCCCAGAGGCCACCTGGAAGCCAGGGGTTAGGTGCTCCCTGGGCTCCCTTCACCCTGTGCAGCTCTGGACTGTTCTGTTCCATGCAGCCTGCCCAGTAAGGCTGCCAGGCTGACCCTGGACTTCTGAGATACAGAGAATGTCGCCAGGTTCTGCCCTGTGACACGAAGCCCGGCACTCTGGAGGAGCATGCGGTCCTTACCAAGCATTCACTGTGTACTCGGCTCTGGGCTGGGCTTCACCGAGGACAGTGGTTCTCAAACCTTTTGGTTCTAAGATCCATTTATTAAGGACCCTCCAAAAGCGTTTGCTTATGTGAGTTAGAGCCATCTATAGTTACCATATTCAGAATTAAAACTGAGAAATTTCTAAATTAGCTCAAAATACAATAGTAACTCATTACCTGTTAATACAACATATTTAATAAGAAGTAACTATATTTTCCAAGACCAAAAGAAAATCTAGTAGATGTTTTCTCTAGTAAAATATCTAGTAAGGGCCGGGCGCGGTGGCTCAAGCCTGTAATCCCAGCACTTTGGGAGGCCGAGACGGGCGGATCACGAGGTCAGGAGATCGAGACCATCCTGGCGAACACGGTGAAACCCCGTCTCTACTAAAAAAATACAAAAAAACTAGCCGGGTGAGATGGCGGGCGCCTGTAGTCCCAGCTACTCGGGAGGCTGAGGCAGGAGAATGGCGTGAACCCGGGAGGCGGAGCTTGCAGTGAGCTGAGATCCGGCCACTGCACTCCAGCCTGGGCGACAGAGCAAGACTCCGTCTCAAAAAAAAAAAAAAAAAAAAAAATATCTAGTAAGAAGGAGGCCTTGTTTCACTGCAAATCTCTTTAACGTGTGGTTTACTAGAAGGTAGCTAGAGTCTTATATCAACTTCGGTGTTTGGTCTGTCTGCAATACGTTACTTTGATTGAAAGATGAAAGAAAATCCAACCTCACTCAGATATGTAACTGGAAAGGGGAGGGGTATTTAATAAAGCCTTTTCAGATCATTGTGGTTATTTTTCTTTGATATGACATCAACACTCACCAAGTGGTAGTTTCTTAGATTGGTTTCAGTGGGGAACCTGAAACCTTGCACTTGGAATGCATGTTTGCCTCTGTGCATGATTTTGCGACATCATTTATTTATCATTTGGAAGATACTGGTTTGCCGAATTGTGCAGATCTTTCAAATATTGATGAATTTCATTAAACAATATTAACCACATCCATTAATATAACCACTGATCTTATCACAAAAGTCCTTTTCATAGTAATATGTGTGAGTTTTCCAAACTTCTAATTTTTGCCTGAAAGCTTGAATTTTATCATTGGCCACAAATACTGTCAATTGTTTTTCTGGAAGTGACAAGCTCACTTCATTCATTTTTGCAAAAATGTCTGCTCAACACTCAAGTCTGAATAACTGGAGTTTGTCAGTTGTTCTTTCAGATAAAATGGTATCCCATGAACAAATGACTAGTTCAGCCTGCAACTCAAACAGATGTACAGGTGATTGGCATCGTTCACTTGCTTATTTGAGAAATTATTGCGTAATATTTTTGTAAGCAGCAGAAGTACTTTATATGTACTTCTCATTCCATCACAGAGAATATTAAAAAGATACAGAATCAAGGTTCAATATAATTATGATCTTTGCTGCTTCATGAAAAGAAGACATTCTTAAGTGAAACCGGCATTTCGTTATTTACCAGTTACTTTGCTTAGCGGGTGTGTGGTGTGGAAGAACACAAAGACGGGTGCACTGTGATACTACTACCTTGATTCACGTTAAGGTGCCAGCAGCTTCACCCACCACTGCTTTAGCACCATCAGTGTCAAGCATGGGAATGGCAAATAACTTTAGTGTTATCATGAAAACTGCTTTGACCTTATGGACCCCCCTGAAAATTCTTAGGGACTCCCAGGGACCCATGGCCCGCATCTTGATTACTGCTCTAAGAAAAACTTCACAAGGGCCTGTTCCCTGCACGTTACTGTCTCCATTTTCAGCTGAGGATCCCAAAGTTCAGAAAGTTTAAGTAACTTGCCCAGGGACACATGGGCAGGAAGTGGCAGTCTTGGTTTGAACCTAGGCCATCTAACTCCCAGTCACATACATGCTGTTTCAGTTATGCCCTATAGAGCATGCAAATATGGGAACCTCTCCTCTCCCCCTTCCCCATTGCCTCACCTCCTGAGGTCTTTGGGGCTTATCACCTACTCCAAGGGAGGCGCAAAGACACCTCCCAGCCTTGCAGTGGTGAGGATCTGGGAATCTATTACTGTCTGCCCCAGGGCACCCCTGCCACCCTCTACCAGTAGGAGACCTGATGGGGGCAGAGCATGCCTCCCTGGGAAGCCTCAGACGTCTGGGGCTGGCTTGCCAATGGCAGGCTCAGTTCTTGATGATTCCCTGCCTCCTGTAGCAGCAGCAGCAGCAGCCAGCACAGTTCCCAGCATCAAAGAGCTAATCCAATTTCTCAGCTGTGCTTCCCCCTTTGCCTCCTGCAATGCCAGGATTGATTTGGAACCAGGGCAGCCTTATTAAAGTGATGCCTTTTCCTCCTCGTGGAGAGTCAGACTGGGAGAGGGAGCCCTCCCACAGCCAATTAACTCCATGCTACCTGCTAACACTGATCCTAGCCACAGCCACCCTTGAGATTCCTGGGGTTTACCTGTAACTCTTCTTGGCTCCTAGTGGTGAGGATGGATTTCAGTCCTAGGTCTGCATCCCTCCAAGACCCCAGAGCACTTAACCAATAGGTTCTTGTTCATCCTTCCTGTACTCCTAGAGTGTTGCCTGGGTGATCCCCTCTCCTCCTGCTTTCAGGCCTCTATCCCCATCTCCTAATATCCCATCTCAGTCCCTGTGACTGGGCAGGTCACTTGGTCCATCTGAGTTGATACAATGAAAGATCCATGGCAGACAATGAAAATGGGAGGCCAGACAGCCCCAACAGGGACAGAGGTAAAACCCGTGCATTTGTTAAAGGGGCTTTTCTCCAAATCAACACAGGAGGCAGAAGACAAGGAGGGTCCTCAGAGACCTCCACCACCCTCAGCCCAGGCCCCCTTCCTTGCAGTTTCACAGCTCTCCTCTAATGTAGGGAGTTAAGGTGTAGCAGAAGCAGGGGAGGTTCCACTCCAGAAAATGCTTCCTTTCTATAAACAACCTAAAAACTGCTTCCCCAGTCACTTTGTAGAAGAGGAAGGACATCCCAACACATCTGGATCATTAGTTCAGACTGGAATCAATGGTGAGGAAAAGAGATTTCTCTCAAACCATCCAGCCCTTAGGGAGCAGAGGTTCTCTGAGAAGGTCTTTGGAGCTCAGAGCACTGGCTGACCTTGGGGAAGCCATTTCTGGTCTGGAAGGGAAAAAATGAACAGCACCCCTTTGACACCCCCCACCCCCGCCCCTGACCATACACATGGCCCTACCCAGCTCCGCCCTGCACTAACACAAATGCCTCATTTGACTTCAGAGGAAAATGAAGTTAAGAGTAGGAATGAGAAAGGCAGTAAAAAGCAGCCAGGGGGTGGGGTGACCAAGTGGGGAGGGGGAGATGAAGGTACAAGGTGCCCTCTCCTCTCTCACATGCACACTACGGCAGGTGGTTACAACTCTCTTCTCTGTTTCTCCACAGCTGAGCAGGAAACCGGGAGAAGAGCCCTTCTCCCCTGCAGCCTCTCCCTCTTGGCCTCCATCACCACTCTCCCAACCCCTGCCAAGCCCTGCATCTGATCCTACATGAGCTAAAGAAGCAGAAGGTCCAGAGGCAGCCTGTGATTTTTGGCTCGGTCACCTCTTACAAATACAATGGGCTGCTGGGCTCGCCCTAACCCTGTTTGGGTATGGAAAGGGTTAAGCTCCTCCCATCCCCTCCCTCCTTCCCTCATCCCATTGCTCCATTCACTTCTATTTTCCCATCTGCCTAGTGCCAAGCTCACAGTTACAACCACTTACACCCTGTATTAAGATGCATGGAATAGTAATGGGTAAATTCCATCACTAATTGCAATATTCCCTAATTACTAAATTCCAGAGCCACCGTATCAACCCAATTATGGGAAGTTCTGCCAGAGTTCTCCATGGTCTGAGGACTCCCTGCCTTACTGAGAGGCACCTGACAAATGCCTCGGGGGAGCTTTCCTGACTCCCCACCCAGCTACTGTCCTTCCCTGGTCCCAGCCTGTCCAGTAATGAGGCCCTTGGGCTTCTAGTTTCTCTGCAGGGGAAGGGAGGAAGTGAAGAAAGTTTTGCGATTGAGGAAAGCTTTGTGTTGACAGGCAGCTATCCTGGAGTTGGAGAGCATCTGGGAGTCCTGTCACTCTGCACCAGCCACCGCCAGCGCTCCCAACTTCAGAGCTCTACTTTGGGGGCTGGGGGGACCCAGGAGAGGAGGAGGAACCACATGCCCTGGCCTTGGGGAGTGCCCAGGCTGATAGAGGAGACACAGTTATTTTGAGTTCCCCCTTTACATCCCAGGTGCCTTTTACAGACTAGGTGCTTAGTGCATTGGAGTGGAATGTGGAGGAAAAGCGGAGAGGAAAGTAGGAAATAAGGAAGGAATGGGGTGCTCTGGCTCAGGCTGATTTTAGACTCTGGCTGCACCTGCATGCAAGGGTTGACTTTTGGGCTGTGAGTCCCATAGGGATCTGATTTCTCAGGTCTGGAGTCTCCAAAGGAGTGAAGCAGTCACACACCAACTAACTCCCATTCTCCCTGCCTTTGCAAGGAGCCCTCCTCCCCAGCCCACCCCTAGGACCCTGAATACACATATATACACACACGCACACACACACGGCCACTGGGCTTCAGAGGAGTCATTTAATTGCCAAGTTGGAATCTGCAGGGGCTTTTGGTGCTGATGACATCAGCATGCCATCACAGATAGGGCTGCTGAGGCTGGAGCTGGTCCAGATTCAGCAGGGCGTCCCATCATGCACTCAAGACGGCCCACCCTGAGGCCTCCCTCCTTGTTTCAGAGCAGGTGTTCCTGAAGGAGGCGCCAGAGCCCTTATAGAGAGCCCAAGGAAACCCAGCACCAGGGAGGGAGAGCTGATTCAATTCCTCCAAGGAATCACTGCCTAATTTTTGTAAAGGCTGCTGCTTGATTTCAATCACCCAGCCTCCTGCTTCTACTCAATGCGTTAGTGGCCTCATCCCAAGGACCCGTACCTGTATTCTCGAGCTCCATTTGCCTAGGTAGAGCTGGTGAGAAGGGGCGAGGAGAGGAGGAAGGGTTCTGACCACTCAGCTGCCGTGGTCTGAAAGGCCCCCCCCCAAAGCACCTATGATCTGAGGATTTTGAACAACCACACAACTTCTCTGGGCCTTTGCCCCTTCACTGTAAAGTGGGGACAGTGATGGCATAGCCGAGGACTGCAGTGGTGAGAGCTTGACCGCCCTTGCAAGCCGCTCTATCCGGGAGCAGGTGAGCAGGTGAGCGGGAGGCACAGGGAGTGGGGCTCCGAGGTTCCCTGTTGTGCAGGACCCACACTGGCTTTGCCCTTTCTTATGCCTGATGCTTAGTGTTACTGACAGCAAAAGCTGAAATCCTGAGGTCTCCAGCTAAAGTGGCCAAAGAAGGGCCTTTCCTGACTTGACAGCAGCAGGTAACTCCCCTTTCTTTCAGATTTGGAGGCTCCTTGGCCATTTTAATGGACCAGCTACTCACATCCTACTTCCCTAATTGTGAGGGGCCTTCAGAAGCTAACCTCCTCCCTGGCACTCAGTCAGCGGGGACTTGATCCTCATCCGAAAATGATCCAAGGAGGAAGCTTCTACAATATCTACTGCTTGTCCTGGATGTGGGAGTCCTTTTTTATTTTTTGATACTGGATCTCACTGTCTTCCAGGCTGGAGTGAAGTGGCATGACCATAGCTCACTGCAGCCTCAGCCTCCTGGGCTCAAGCGATCCACCTGTTCAACCTGGTGTGCCTAGCTAATTTCTAAAATTTTTGTAGAGACAGGGTCTCCATATGTTGCCCAGCCTGCTCTGGAATTCCTGGGCTCAAGAGATCCTCCCACCTCAGCCTCCCAAAGCGCTGGGATTACAGGCGTGAGCCACTGCACGTGGCCTGGGGAGGCCCTCTGGATGTTTAGTTTTAGACCCCGCCTCTCTAGGGGAGTGGGCTGGCAGCTAGGTGCTCCCCTGACCTCCAGGCTCACAGTGACTGTCAGGTCCCTCTGGGCCTGGATCCAAATTTACCCATCACTCTGGCTACTTCCTCGAACCATCAGTTCCAAAGATGAAAATGAAGGATTGCTGGGACAAATCCTTCCCAGAAATCAAGCTTTGGCAAGAAACGACTCATTAGGCATAAAGAAGAACTGTCAAGTGAGGGGGATGAAACGCGGGAATGACCACCAAGGCATGATGGCAGCTCCTTCCCTTGGGTTTTAAGAATATCAAAGGTGGACAATGCTCCCTCCAGCTGGAGCACCCAAGACAGTGTTCTGTGTGTGGGCAGGAAAAGGAGCACACAGGACACCCAAGGATGGAAAGCAGTTACGCGGCACTCCTGCGCCAGGCACAGTTCTACACGCTTTACAGGAATTAACCCATTTCATCCTCACCAAGAACAGCCTACATCATAGTTACAAATTTTAGCTCCATTCTACAGATGGGAAGACTAAGAAACAGAGTGTGACTGACCTGCCCAAAATCACAGCAAGTGGCAGAACCAGGATGAACCCCAGCAATCTGGCTGTAGTCACTATGCTGCCACTTAGATTAGAAAAAACCTCTGACTTGATGTTTCTCCAATGAAACTATGTTATTGGTCACAGGCTTCTGGAGCCCAGGAGAACCCGTAACTGAATCCCAGCTTCTCTAGCCTGGCTTCTCTGACTGAATGGAAGACGAAGAATCAGCTTGTTGCCTGTGGATGGATTATTCATGTGGGGAATTTAGAAATGCATCTGTCTGGTGGGCCAGGGGCTACTTCTAAAATAACACGAATAGTTATCAGTTCTACAATACTACCCTGAGAGTTAAGCATTATTACCTCTGTTTGGCAGAGAAAACTGTACATTGTCAGGTCATCCTGTTACACGCTCTCAAAGCATCCTACACATCTTCATAACTCTCGGCACAGTCATGATGAATTCTTTATGTAATTATTTAATTGTGTGGTATTCACTAGATTGTAAGTGCCACAAGGGCAGGAAGCAGGTCTGTTTTGTTCCCACCTGAATCTCCATTGCCTAGCATAGATTCTCAAAATGCAATAGTAGCATGAATGCAGAACGGATGCTGAGTGGCTCAGTAACATGTGTAGGGCCTGCCACTGTGCTCACTCGCCACCCAGAGAGACTACAACAGTGGCACACAGTAGGTACTCACTAATAAAATACTTGTTGCAAATAAGGTCTCACACTTTGTACTTGGCACCCCCGGAATTTGAACCCAGGCCTGTCTAGCTCCTGGCCTCTTCTTTGGTGCTTCGTATTTAACCACTGCACTGAGTAAATCCCCCCACCCCATTGCTCTCTCTGGCTTGCTGTTCCAGTTCTTAAAGAATATCCCCACCACCCTGGACCTTCAGTGATGTCTGGCTTCAGCTAGGACCTGCCTAGATCAGGAAAGTCCACAGAGCAAATCCCAAAGCCAAGTGAAGTAGTGTTTCTACTCATCTGCAGCCTCAATTCATCCACGAGGATGTTTCTGTCCAGGGAAGGGAATGACAGCCATTCTTCCAGCCAAATGAACCCCAACCTCCTCCCACTCTGTCCTCACTGCCCTCTGTCCCCCTGCTTCCAGTGCACTCACTGCCCCCCAATCTACTCTTCCCAGAGAGGGAGGCATAGGCCTGGCAGGGAAGAAAAAAGGAGACCCCACTGAGATAGCACAAAGTTCAGATGGAGGCAGAAAGAATGACTAGAGGTCAGGCTTGCCTAGGGGCTGGGGAACACTGGGATAGCATGGTCCCCAGAGTTTGAGAAGGGCAGGGAAGAGGCTTCTCCAGTTACCTCCAAAGCCCACCTCCAGGTTTCTGCAGTATCATAGACAGCCCTGTCACACCTGCCTGGAAGCTGCCTAAGGGTAGAAGGAATAGAATGAGCTCCAGCTGCAACGTGAGGGCAGGAGAGCCCAGACCCAGCTCCAAAAAGGGTCTCCCGGGTCCTGCGAGGTCTTCAGCAAGGTCCATGCTTTGCCCAGGTGAAACCAGTTTCAGTCCTAAATTGAAACCAGTTGTAAGCTTCTCTAGGTGAAAGGTCGTTTACAAACACCAACACTTTTTGCTTCCCCTGGTCCTGTTCTGTGGATGTCAGACCCCAAAGCTGAAAAAGAAATGTTCTTGCATAATCACCCCCTTCCCTCAAAAGAAAACCCAAGTTCCCTGGACACAAACTCCTGCACTGCAGAACAAAGCAGACTCACAGCAGAGTGGTCTGGTCTCTCTTCCTCCAGGGGAAGGTGGGCCAGGTCTGTGTGAGGCTACAACCTAGACACTTTCCTCTGCCTCCCTCTCCTCCTCCTCTGGCAAGGCGAGGAGGAGAGAAGGTAAGGATTAAGCCCAAGAGGTCTCCAGAAAAAGCCAGGCCTCTTGGGGGAGTCCTAGAGGGTGAAGCCAGGGATCTGCCTGGCAGCCAAGCAGAGCAGAGGCAGCCACCCTGAGGGAAAGGTGGTTCAGTCAGGGTTCAGTGGGCACTGGCCATTTTCCAAGGGCATGGGAGGGGACGGGTGGGAGCTGGACTCCCTGGGCCACAGTGTGCCTGGCGTGGACCCCCGACGCTGACTCACCCCCAGGGCCCTGACACACGCTGCAGCTTGCAGTGCCTGCCAGGCTACTGCTCTCGTTCCACAGGACCAGACGCCAGGCACGTCCCACTGCATCAGTGCCACCCTGCCCCCTTCCACCTGTCACTTGGGCCTGCCTTAGGGGCACTGGGCATGGCTATTTTTTTCAGCACCTCTGCTGGTCACAGAGATGTTTCTAGCAGCCCCAAAGCTGGCCTTGGTCCTAAGTAGGGAGAGATGGTTGAAAGGATTAAGGGCTTCCCTGATCTCACTGTCACCCCCTCTAATGAAGCGCCAGGTTACAGGGAGCTGGAGAGATTGGATGGAAGACAATCTATTCCACCTGGGAGAGACCCCTCAGGGCGGCAGCAGTAGGGGAGGGAGAAGGGCACCGTTTTGCTTTCCAGGTCAGACCCCAGTTCACCTTTCTGGCTTCCTGGGCGCTCCCAGATCCTAAGGACTTCCTCCTCCTCATAAACCAACCCAACCTGGGCTACCTGCCCACTGAGCCTCTGTCCTTCCCTCCCCACTGCAGTGGCCCCTCCTGGGCCAGCGCCTACTCTGCCCTTGCACTGTCTTCCTCCTGCTGCGGGGAGAGCACCTACTCTACCACCTCAGCCGGCGTAGGGGAGGACACTGCCCTGCCAGGAGAGACCCCACCAGCTGTGGGCTGCGGGTGTCCTGGAGGCACCTGTGGAATGTGGGGATGAAAAGGGAGAAGGAGACAGGAGGAGGGGGCCTGGCTTAGTGGGATGGGAAAGGATAAAGCTCCTCTTTTTAGTTGAAAAATAAAAGCCCTATGCCCCAGAGGTGGGGGAAGGAACATAGGCAGGGGAAGGGGGAACCCCAAATGGGAAAGACACATAGAAGAGTCCAGAAAAGGGAGTCGGGCTGTCAGCACCCGCCAGGCTGCGATCCCAGCCCTGGGGACAGAGCTAAAGCAGGGACGGGGCATCCTAGGTCGTGCTGAGTCATGAGATTTGGAGAGAGGCGAGGGGCGCCTCTATCCCCTTCTTGGGCCCCTGCCCCAGCTCCTCGTGCCCGTTGCTTCCAGATGGCCCCTGCAGTCTGTCTCCCCAACCTCTCCCTGACCCAGGGTCTCCGGCTCTTAGCGCTCAGACCTCCCCCCACTTCCCACGACGGCGGTGCCAGGGGTCCCCGAAGCCTGAGGCTGGGGCAAAAGAACCTTCCTTGGAGAACGCTTGGGCGGGCGGGGGCTGGGCTAGACGCAAGTGGGGGCGTCCCAGGGAAAGGAGAGAGGGGCGGGGGCGCGTGGCCCGCCCCTCTCTGCAGCAACTCGCGGGGAGACCGCGGGAGGAAATCTACCCCCAGCCAGCCACAGTCCCTCAGAGGAGCCGGCTCCTCGCCCCTCGGGTCCGGCTCCCCCAGATGAACCTTCCATCCGGACGCTTCCAAACTCCCCCAAAGGACGGTGCGGAATCCCGGCCCCCTTGGCCTCAAACTTCCCCAACCCCACTCACCTCTCGGGAGCCAGACCACCCCGTGGTCCCTCGACTCAGTAGCAGGAAAGGAGAAACTTTGAAGAGGGAGGTCCGTGCCCCCACCGGCGGGGGTGTGGACTTACCGGAGAGCGACCCGAAGGAGGCAGGAGAGATCCGGGGTCCCCGATGTTAGGGGGCGTCGGGCCGCAAGGACTCGGCGCTGGCGACGGTTTCGCAGGGCCGCCCGTTCCCCTGGGGCGCGGAGTCCCCGCTCTGCCGCTGCCCCAACTCGGCTCCGAAGTGCCTTTGCCGCAAGACTTGCTGAGCTTAGCAGTCTGCGCCGAGGCGGCGGAGGGAGGGGGCCTGATCGATGGGCGCGCGCTGCAAGCGCTGCAGTGAGGGGAGGAGACCTAGCGGCGCGGGAGGGCGGGGACCGAGGCGGAGGGCGGGCCTGACCCCCTGGGACGGGTCCTCTCTGCGCAGCCCCCCAGGCGCTCGGCGACCCCGCCTCCTGCTCAAGGTCGAGGAGGCGGTTTCCCCAGGAGGAAGGCGAACGGGAAAGGGTCTCCATCCTCCCCACCCCAGAGGGCCGGTCTCTTTTCGAGCCAGCTCCTTCTCTCCAACTTCCCGAACCCACCGCAGCTCAAGGCTAAATTATTGGGCTCAGGAGCCCCCCTCCCCATGGCCATTTTGGGATCCCTGAGCCCCTAGCCTCCCCTTCTCCCGTCCCCGCTTGGGTCACCGCTACCTATAGTGGCCACCTGGATGGTGGGGGCTTCTGAGCCTAAAGGATGGGTGAGAAAGAGGAGGATGCTTGGGAGAAGGCAGCGGTGCCTGAGGCCTATGGAAATAGAACGGCGGAGGGGAGAGGAAGAACTGCAGGGTGGCAAGGAGAGAGGAGCTGGAAGGCGGTGGAAAGAAAAGGAGGACGCTACTGGTTATTAAAGACAGGGTGTTCACACATGTTAGTTTGCTTAAGACGTAAGACATCCTTTTAAAGTGGGCATTTTGGGTGGGCAGTTTGCAGGTGGGGAAACAGTCCCTGAGTGGTGCGTTGGGCCAAGGAGCTGCAGACAGTAAGTGGTGGCGTTTCGGGAGAGCCTGCGGGAACGAGAAGGGTGGCAAGGGCAAAGTGGAGCCTTTTCTAACCTACCTAGGAACTGCCAGGGCAGCACGAGGACTTCCTTACAGCACAATTTGAATATCCACTTTAACTCTTTTGTAGTTAACTTTGTTTTGCTGTTGTTGTTTTATTTTTTTGAGGCGAGTCTCACTCCGTTACCCAACCTGCAGTGCAGTGGCGTGATCTCGGCTCACTGCAACCTCTGCTCCTGGGTTCAAGGGATTCTCCCACCTCAGCCTCCCAAGCAGCTGGGATTACAGACGTGCGCCATCACACCCGGCTAATTTTTGTATTCTTAGTAGAGATGGGGTTTTGCCATGTTGGCCAGGCTAGTCCTTGAACTCCTGACCTCAAGGGATCCACCCACCCTGGCCTCTCAAAGTGCTGGGATTACAAGCGTAAGTCACTGCGCCTGCCTGGAGTTAACTTTTATAATAGGACTGTAGCATCCTGCCTCGCTTTTGGGTACAAAACCATACATGGACTGAGGTCAGTCTTCAATGCATACTTGGTGAGTGAGAGGTGGAATGAATGCAATAGGAGGAGATGCAAAGAACAAGTGGGATTCAGGCTTGAGGGAGAGAAGAGGCAGTGGAGGGCACTTTGCAGATCACTGTGCCAATAATACCAGGTGTTACTGGCAGACCATCCCCAGTTGGAGACTATCCCCAGTTTGGCTTGCCTCAGAGCAAGGCGGAAAGTGGCTGCCACCTCAGTGGATGTTACAAAAGAGGTGGGGGAAGACTTCTGGGGAGTCCTCAATCAGGCTGAAGCTGTGCCCACAGCCCCTGAGGCACAGTGGTCCTCCCGGTTCACCTGTGGAGCAATCATAACAAGGGCAGTGGAGGAAGTGGGGAGCCAAGTTGCAATGGACTAGGAATGAGACCTTCACATTCAAAGAGGGTACCCACCACCCCCACCCTTAGCCAGGTGTGTTCCAGGACTTGTTGATTCCCCAAAGGGGCTGGCTCTACTCTATTCGCTCCTTCCTACTCCCCATGCTGACAGTATCTGCATGACTCGAGCCAGAAAGAGGGCTGCAGCCTCCTCGCACACAATCAAGCCCAGCGAACTGGCCTGATGCACTTCAACTTTTCCACGGCAGCAGACTCAGCTGCCTACTGTTCTGATCAAAGCCTTGTGTCAATCTGGTGCGCCAACTTCTTCTCCTAAGCACGTCAGAGGAAGCCAGCCTGCCTTCCCAGGCTATTAGGAGAGTCAATGCTGCAATCAATTTGGTTAAATGAAAAATGTGGTGTCCCTGGCTACAGCCTTAATGTTCTTTTAATTCATCAGGACCAGTAAGTGTCTGGGTTACAAACCTAATCAGGAGCTCAGCATCCTTCTTGCTTATTCCCCCAGGCTTCGGGAGCTGGAAGAGGAAAGAATGGAAAAGACATCCACCCCATCCACGCCCAGCCTATTATTAGATACTTTGCTTTTCAACTGTTCATCACTGTAGAAAGATGAGCCTCTGGTATCTTAGACCAACATCACTCAATTGCAGGCCCATCCAGGGCCATCAGGGCAATCCCTCTGCTTCCATGCAAGGTCATTCTGAACCCACAAAAGGTGGGGGAGGGCTATCTAACACTGAGGGTTATTTAGGAAGAAAGTCTACAACTCCCCGGTTACATTGTTTTACCACTTTCTGCTGAATAGAGTGCTTCCTGGTGGCTTCATTTTCTGTTTTTTTCTAGGGAGTAGAGAGAAGAGAGCAGGGAACTGCAGCATCTTGCCCCTGTCACAGCTTTTCCTGGAGACTGAAAGCCCCTGTACTTTTTTCCTGCCTGCCACCCACCTTCTGCTTAAATAATTCTCTTTTTGTCCATCCTTGATCATAGGTCCACTAGCACTTGCACTACCTCACACTTGGATTGTTTCCCTGATGTTCTGGTCAGGTCTTTGTCCTTGCAAACTTGTTCCAGGCCCTGCTGTCGTCATTAGAGCAAACAGAAATGAGCTGGGACAGGAGAGCGAGTCTTCATTACCGCTGACCCTGGCCAGCTCCCATTTTCTGCTTTCTCTTGACACACACAGAAACAAACACCTCTTCAGAAAGCTGTTGTTCTCTCCCTCCCACCCCCTGCACATACCCATATTATTCTTCCAGAGCAGTTTGTATTGTTCCTGACAATTAAGCAAACAATGACTAAACTCTCCTCTGAAACATGCCTGCTTTACTGGTTGTAACTGAGTAAATGATTCTCAAAAGCTTACAGCTGGGCAAAGTGGCTCATGCCTATAATCCCAGCCCTTTGGGAGGCTGAGGCCAGCAGATGCAAGGTCAGGAGTTTGAGACCATCCTGGCCAATATGGTGAAACCCCACCTCTACTAAAAATACAAAAATTAGCCAGGTGTGGTAGTAGGTGCCTGTAATCCCAGCTACTCAGGAGGCTGAGGCAGGAGAATCACTTGAAACCAGAAGGCAGAGGTTGCAGTGAGCTGAGATCACACCACTGTACTCCAGCCTGGGCAACAAGAGTGAAACTCCGCCTCAAAAAAAAAAAAAAAAAAAAAAAATTACATGCAATTCCTATCACTAAAGGTCTTGGTTTTCTTCTTCTAATCTAATTTTGTAGACATGCCAAGCTTAAATGTATTTTAACTTTTATTTAAATTACCCTATACTCTAGCTCCACTGAGCTATTTACATTTCCCTAAGCCACATAACAGTAGCTACCTATTTTGTTAAGGCCCTGCTCAAGTGTTTATAACCATTATACTACTTACTCTTCAATAATACATGTCTGGCCAGGTGTAGTGGCTCACACCTGTAATCCCAGCACTTTGGGAGACTGAAGCAGGCAGATCACCTGAGGTCAGTAGTTTGAGACCAGCCTGGCCAATATGGTGAAACCTCGTCTCTACTAGAAGTATAAAAATTAGCCGGGCATGGTGACAGGCACCTGTAATCCCAACTACTCGGGAGGCTGAGACAGGAGAATCACTTGCACCTGGGAGGCAGAGGTTGCAGTGAGCTGAGATTGTGCCACTGCACTCCAGCCTGGACAACAAGAGTGAAACTCCATCTCAAAAAAATAATAATAACATATTTCATACTACAGTCAACTTTTAGATATCCCATGAAATACTTTCCTTTTTTTATTCTTTTATCTTCTTTATTTTACTTTATTTATTTTGAGATGGGGGTCTTGCTGTGTCACCCAGTTTGAAGTGCAGTGGCACAATCAGGGCTCACTGCAGCCTTGAGGCTCAAGTGATCCTCCTGCCTCAACCTCCCCAGTAACTGGGACTACAGGTATGCACCACCATGCCCCATTAATTTTTTAATTCTGGGTAGAGACAGGGTCTCTCTCTGTTGCCCAGGCTGGTTTTGAATTCCCGGACTGAAGCAATCCTCCCACCTTGGCCTCCCAAAGTGTTGGAATTACAAGCGTGAGCCACTGAACTTGACCCCAAAATGCTTTCAATACAGAAGACATGAACTGATCAGACATGGGGAAAGAAATCAAACATGAGCAAAATAAAGATAAATATCATATATCATATAATCTACATGATATCTTAGGTTTTAATTAAAAAAGAAAAACCCTAGTCTTCTAACAGGCAGTGAAGGCCAACTCTTCCAAAAAGCTGATTAAGTGGACTATAATTATTTCTTCTCTATGCAATGAACAAAATAAAAACGAATAACTCTGAGCTCAAATAAAACTTTTAAATACAACAGAATGGGGAAGACAGGGGACTACTGGATCTATAACATTTTATTCCTAGAGGGGAAGATTTTTAAAGTTTTCAAGACCATCTCTGGCATATGGAAGAAAGTCACTAGGATGCAAATAATAATCACAGAATTTTATCAGATCCCAGGAGCTAAAGAATATCATTAGGACCTCGTCTTTTCTTGCTTTCTTTTTTTTTTTTTTTTTTTTTGAGCCCAGGCTGGAGTGCAGTGGCACGATCTCGGCTCACTGAAAGCCCTGCCTCCTGAGTTCACGCCATTCTCCTGCCTCAGCCTCCCAGTAGCTGGGACTACAGGCGCCCACCACCACGCCTGGCTAATTTTTTGTATTTTTTACTAGAAACGGGGTTTCACCATGTTAGCCAGGCTGGTCTCGAACTCCTGACCTCGTGATCCACCCACCTCAGCCTCCCAAAGTGCTAGGATTACAGGCGTGAGCCACCGTGCCCGGTGGATCTCGTCTTTTCATGTAGTAACAATGATTGTTTTTCCTTCTCAGATTCAAAGGGAATAATAACCTACAACACCAGAGCAGACCCTTCTTCCTTCTGCAGTGAAGTACCAGTCACAGTTTTATGTCCCAGGTAAGTTTCGCTGAGCCTCAGTTTTCACCCCCTCATAGAAGAGAAGGTTCTTCTGAGGCGCTCGCGTTCTGGAATGTGAAGAGCAAATGGCTCAGACTAATCACAGGAGGGCAAGATGTCTCTCCTTACCAGAGGGCAACTGTAGGCTTTGAAGTTACCCATCATGGGGGAGATGAAAAGCAAGTCAGTTGAAACATTTTCTGAATAATTAACCCTGGTGCTTTAATATCCCTGTGTCCATTAAAACTCTCCATAAATTGGAGTTGTATCACAGAACTGCCCTTGGGATGTGCCCTAGCTGTGGAAGGCAAGCACCAAAGCACAAGAAGCCACAGCAGAGACAGGTGGGGAAGAAGCTCTAGGATTGATACAGTCCTTTCTTCGTTATCCCAAGTCCATCTGCCACTCTTTTCCGTAGCACAGGAACAAATCTGAAATAAGTCTCTTAAGCTTCATATTTGTCCATGTACCCATCACCTATCCAGTCAATAACATTTACCAAGGCCAGGCGCGGTGGCTCACGCCTGTAATCCCAGCACTTTGGGAGGCCGAGGTAGGTGGATCACCTGAGGTCAGGAGTTCAAGACCAGCCTGACCAACATGGTGAAACCCCGTCCCTACCAAAAATACAAAAATTAGCTGGGTGTGGTGGTGGGCACCTGTAATCCCAGCTATTTGGGAGGCTGAGGCAGAAGAATCGCTTGAACCTGGGAGGCAGATATTGCAGTGAGCCGAGATTGCACCATATCCTGGGCAACAAGAGCAAAACTGTCTCAAAAAAGAAAAAAAAAAAAAAAAAAAAACACCCGGAAAAAAGAAATTGTCTAGAGTGCAGATAATACCACTACCTACAGTATTATCTGTCAGGAGCCCTGCAAGGAGCGGGCAACATGGAGGAGAACACTTAAACGCTTCAAGGATTTCACAGCCTCCTTGACGCAGAAAGTGAGATACTCGTGCCAAAAAACAAAAGTATAAGATGCTGTGGGAACCAGAGAGAGTCACTAACTCAACCTGGTAGGAAGTCAAGAAATAATGGCAGGCTTCCCCAATGAAATAACCTTTCAGCTACCTCTAGAGGAAAGACTGGTTTTCTAGGTAGGCAATGAAGAGAATGGCATTCCAAGCAAAGACAGCAGTAGTGGGATAAAAGTATGCAGTGCGCTCATTGAAGAGCTTAAGCATTGGAGTCAGAAAGCTGTGTGACTGCTCTACAGCCTCAGTTTCCTTATTTGTAAAATGAAGACTCCACCACCTACTTTGAGGGATTGTTGTGAAGATTAAATAGTATAATGGTTATAAACAGCAAGCAGGGCCTTAACAAAATAGGTAGCTTCTATTATGTGGCTTAGGGAAATGTAAATAGCTCAGTGGAGCTAGAGTATAGGGTAGGTTTGGGGAGGAGGGAAAGATCAGAGGCAAAGGCAAGCTCATGACACATTCTGTAGACCAACTGTTTGGATTTTCTTCAGAAGGTAATGGAAACCATTGAAGGAATCTAAGTATGGGAGCAACCTGATCCATTTTATGCTTTTAGAAAAACCACTCACAGCTGGAGTTGTGTTAGAGGGCCTGTACGTTCCCTTCCCTTGCTGACTTCTGAAAGGCCGCCGCATACTACGTACTGTCGTGCTTACCAGTTTGGATTCTGGAGCCAGACTTCCCGAGTTCCAATCTCGGCTCACCTCTCAGAGGCCATGAGTTAGTGACTTCATTTCATAGCAGTGTGGTGAGAGTCAGCTGAAATTATCTGATATCTAGCACAGTAGCTGATGCTTAGTCAGTGCTCAGTGCGTGTTGACTATTACAGTAACTGTTATTATTTCTGGCTCCAGAAGACCAGCAAGCCTAATGATGATTCTCTACATTGTTTGCTCCAGAGAGGTTGAGTGACTTTCCCAAGGAAGCTCAGTGAGTCTAGAAGCCATGGGATAGCTCTACCTCCTTGTACTGTCTAGGGCCTGGCTGGAGAAAAGTTCAAAACGGAGGATTGAACACCCTTTGTTAGATCCTGTTCCTCACCACCCCAACCCCTGGTCATGGGACATTGATTGCACATGGTCTCATTTCTAGACTCACGATAGCTGTGTGTGCATGTGTGCATGTGCACACATACTAAGACCTACAGGAAAAACATGTTTATTGAGTCTTTTTAATTTTTTATTTATTTTTGAGATGGAGTCTTGCTCTGTTGCACAGGCTGGAGTGCGGTAGTGTGATCTTAGCTCACTGCAACCTCCACCTCCTGGGTCAAGTGATTCTCCTGCCTCAGCCTCCCAAGTAGCTGGAATTACAGGCGCCCACCACCATGCCTGGCTAATTTTTGTATTTTTAGTAAAGACAGGGTTTCACCATGTTGGCCAGGCTGGTCTCGAACTCCTGACCTCAGGTGATCCACCTGCCTCAGCCTCCCAAAGTACTGGGATTACAGGCATGAACCACTGCGCCCAGCATTGTTGGGTCTTCTTTCTGGGTTTTGGAGCACTGTCTAGGAGCTTCTGCCCAAAAACGTTCTGCTATCCCAAGGGCAAGCTACCTTGGGTCTGACCTGCCTAATGCCGTGGTTTCCTTTCCCTAGTCAGGCCAGGCACCTTAAGAGTTTCCACACATTTGTTATGCAGTTCCCCATCACTAAGGTCTTCTTGTATGGATTTGCTTTGGTTGCCAGGAATGCAATATACCTGGCCTCAGTCCCAACTGAGGTGGCTTTGCTGATGGTGGGTGGAGGAGTTGGGGAGAGTTGAGTACCATGGTAGAACTGCCACCCACCCCCCAGCGGGCCCCTGAGGGCAGGGTCCCTGCCTACAGACCTGAGTGTCTGCCCTCTGGGGCAGCAGGTACCATAGCCTTAAAGAGGCAGCTGAAATGCATTTGCAACTTGAGTGAATTACCCAAACCAGTTTAGGAAAAAAAGAATGTTCACTCAGTTCTCTAAAAGAAGGCTTATATGAGCCTCACTCAACTACTGGTGGAAGAAAAACCACAGCCTTTAAGGGCATCCATCAGCAGCTATGTTGGGGAGTCATTAGGAATGGTTTACTGCTTTGCGGAACCACACATCTGAAAGGCGGCTCAGAGGCCTTCCATCTTGTTTACAGGGCTCAGCCTCAGGAGCCAGACTGTCTGGGTGCATGCTGGCTGTCTATGTACTAGCTGAATGGCCTTCAGTCTTAACCTCGCTGAAGCCCAATTTCCTCATCTGTAAAATGGGTGTGATAGTATCAATCTCACTGGGATGTTGTGAAGATTAAATGAGTTAATATATGCAAGGGATCTGGAGCCTAGCACATACTAAGTGCTGTGTTAGCTTTTATTATTTCTCATCATGAAGTGTGCTAATGTGAAATGCCTTCTTCCTCAGCTTGCCCTAGATGCACATCTAGTTCTGGCCCCACAGAAGTCACTGAAGGTGCAGAGTGGGACTCCTGGGACCTCTTCCCTGGTTCTTCTCCATTCACACACAGAGTTGCCTCAGTATTCAAGGTAACCACTGAGCCAAGGCCTGTCCCTAGTCAAGAGAACCATTACTGGAACAATTTGCAGCCAATGCCCCTGACTTACCTTAGGTGGTGCTTTAGGGTGCTGCAGTCAAACCAAACTTATGAGGGGAGGAGCAGATAAGGACAGAGTACCCCAGGGACCTTGTAAACTAGTCTTATTTTAAATATGCCAAGCCTCCATCTTTGGCAAGGCCACATGGTCAGTTTGACAATAACCTCACTTCAAGTGTCAACTCAAATCCAATTTTCACCTTTCCTAAGCCTTGCTCTTTCTTCTCTAGCTCCATCACAATGTGCATGCACAATGGAACAAGAGACTTGAAACATTTTTTCACATAGTTTCCTTCTACATTAAATTTCAAGCTCCTTTGGTGCAGTGTAATGTCCATGTTCTATACAAATCTACAAAGCCTAGTCCTGGGCTGAGAATACAGGAGGTGGTTAGTATGCTAGGCACATAACAGGGATCATCACTGGCTTAGGAATTGGCTCCACCTCAGGCAGAATGAGAATCCAAAGCCTGATCTTCAGTCTTAGGTCTACAGCCCAGTTCAGCCTGGGCAATAGCAAGACTCCATTACTAAAAAGATAAAAATTAGACTGGGCATGGTGGCTCACACCTGTAATCCCAGGACTTTTGGAGGCTGAGGCAGGAGGATAGCTTGAGCCCAAGAGTTAAAGACCCGCCTGGGCAATATAGTGAGACTTTATCTCTATTTTTTAAAAAACAGAAAAAAAGAGTAAAAACTTAAAACAACATTCAATCTACAACCTAATCTTCCAAACAGCAAGCAGGTTAGATTTAGATAATGAACTGAAGAATTTTGTGAGGGGCAAAACATTGCAGAAGACTACATCCTGATGTCCAACTTTAGGGCAGGTCGCAGACCAGAAAAGGAATGGAGAGTGGCCTTGGGTATTCAAGTCTTTCCACCACCACTTTCCCTCCCGTGGAACTAGGAGGGGAAAGCAGCCCAATCCTAGTCCTCTGCTGCCCTCTTTTGTTGCTTATTAGAAGCTCCTCCTGGCTTGTCCCAAAAGGCCTGGAAAAAAACCCACCTCCTCTCCAGTATCCCATCCCACCTGCCCCACCCTATGGTTTCAGTATATTAGGGGATTGATATTACAAGCAAGAAAAATAACTGTGATTGCCATTAGTTCAGACTGGGCTACTAATTTGTCCTACTGAGCAAAAAAGCAGTAGACTTGGGCACAGCCTTCTTTTTTTTTTTGAGACAGAGTCTAGCTCTCTTACCCAGGCTGGAGTGCAGTAGAGTGATCTTGGCTCACTGAAACCTCTGCCTCCCAGGTTCAAGCGATTCTCCTGCCTCAGCCTCTCGAGTAGCTGGGACTACAGGAGCAAACCATCACGCCTAGCTAATTTTTGTGTTTTTAGTAGAGACGAGGTTTCACTATGTTGGCCAGGCTGGTCTCGAACTCCTGACCTCATGATCTGCCTGCCTCAGCCTCCCAAAGTGCTGGGATTACAGGTGTGAGCCACCGCAGCCGGCTAGCCTTCCTTTTCAGAACGCTGGAGTTGCCCCCACCTCCAAGGATCTGGCAGATATGGTGCATGCTCCTTATTTTGAACTCTAAAGCTAACAAATTATCCTATAGAGGCAGTTGTTTTGTTTTTTTAAGCTTACAAGTGAGGGCACAATTTTGCATCAAAATTCCAGCCTTCCACCCTCACCCACAGGGAATATTACCTCATGTCTTACAAGGATTAAATAGCATATGTAAAGCCCTAAGAAGACTGGGCGTGGTAGCTCACGCCTGTAATCCCAGCGCTTTTCGAGGCTAAAGAGGGAAGATCACTTAAGGCCAAGAGTTGGCCAGGAGTTCAAGATCAGCCTGACCAACATGGTGCAATCCCATCTCTACTAAAAATACAAAAATTAGCCAGCATGGAGGCACATGTCTGTAATCCCAGCCACTCGGGAGGCTGAGGCGTGAGAATCATTGGAACCCAGGAGGTGGAGGTTACAGTAAGCAGAGATCTCACCACTGCATTCCAGCTGGGGTGACAGAGTGAGACTCTGTCTCAATTAATTAAAAAAAAAAAAAAGATATAAGAACAATATCTGGTAGTTAGTGCTATAGAAGTGTTTTTGTTGTTTTTTGAGATGGAGTCTCACACTCTCACCCAGGTTGGAGTGCAGTGGCGCCATCTCAGCTCACTGCAAGCTCCGCCTCCCAGGTTCACGCCATTCTCCTGCCTCAGCCTCCCGAGTAAGTTCAGACTGGGCTACTAATTTGTCTTACTGAGCAAAAAAGCAGTAGACGTGGGCACAGCCTTCCTTCTTTTTTTTTTTTGAGACGGAGTCTAGCTCTGTTACCCAGGCTGGAGTGCAGTGGTGTGATCTTGGCTTACTGAAACCTCTGCCTCCCGGGTTCAAGCGATTCTCCTGCCTCAGCCTCCCGAGTAGCTGGGACTACAGGCGCCCGCCACTACGCCTGGCTGAGTTTTGTATTTTTAGTAGAGATGGGGTTTCACTGTGTTAGCCAGGATTGTCTCAGAGTCCTGACCTTGTGATCCGCCCGCCTCGGCCTCCCAAAGTGCTGGGATTACAGGCGTGAGCCACTGTACCCAGTGTGTTTTGTTTAAACTCATTGAGGTGACAGAGGTCACAGTATTAAAAGAACATGGGATTGGAGTCTGGCTCAGCTACTGGCCACAAGCCTTATGCCACTTCTGCCCATATCCCAGTTTAAGTCACATCTCCTCCACAACTGATTCCTCAGTGCTCGGTCTATAGGCCATCTAGCAAAAGAGATAATGATCCCTTCCTATGTCTGCTTCCCTGAGGACCTCATCATTCAGGACTCATAAAAAGCCCTCAGTAATAATACATGCCAATTCTGTCCCCCACCCTTGTCCAGTGAAGGTAGCTCTGGAGTAAGGAATTAACAGTGAAGTTTCAGATCAGCACACTTTGGCCCTCTGACCAGGGCTACCTTTTCTTGTGGTCATCACTTAAATTGTAATGCCTACACCAAGAGCACCTCGACTCTTCCCATTTTCCCTTTGAGATATACATAAACCTATCTCATGACCAAAGTTTAGGGGAGAAGGTATGCAAAGACCCAAAGGTTTTCTCCACTAGTAGGGGCTGGAGCCTTATAACCCCTAATAATCTTATTGAAGATTAGTACCTAAACTCAGTGTCATGTTTTCCCCTCCTTCTGGCCAATAGGACCAGCCATCGATACGGCAAGAGGATACATGGCCCTTATGGAAACCGAATGGTGCTGTCTGGTGGCCAAGCTGAGTGGCAGCCAGAGTTGCCCTAAGTTTAGCAGTGGCTCAAAGGAGACATACTGAATGATATCAATAGGAAAGATGTTGAGAAGTGCTTGCATATTCAGTCACACCGCCTTATTCTCTCTTCAAACTCCCCTTTGCTTAGCTCTCTGGACATTCTTTTCCTTGATCCAATAAGACCTACTTTAGTTGTTCAGTCTTGCTCCTTGAAGGGTTTGAGTGGAGTGTGAGGTGGTATGGAAATGAAGAGGGCACAGAAACAGGCTGTGGGCACTCATGTCCACCAGGTCCTCTGCTAATCTCCTAAGGCATGCCAAAGTCCAGAAACCTGTGCCCAGGATCTGCCTCCTCTTGTGAAATTGCCTGAGAATATACGGAGGTGTCTGTGGAACACAACATGTTAAGGACCATGGGTTCCCAGTCTCAAGAGGGAAAAGGAAACTAATCATTGAGGCATTTTGGCCATTTGAGGGTGGCCACTTCAAGGCTAAACATGGCTGCTAGATTTCAAGACATCTCTAAAAAATAAAAGTACTCCACAAACAGGGCTATAAAAAAAATGATCTATCAGTGACTGGAGGTCAAACCCTAAGTCACATTTGCCCACTCTATTCCCTGCTGGCTGGGAGCAAGAGGAAATGTGGAGACGACGACAGAGATGAAGCAGGTTCACCAATTCCAAGACCAATACTCTTAGTTCTTTGAGACATGTAGAATGTCCTGGACAAGGAACTAGAAAGCAACTACACCAAGAGCTCTTCCTTACAATAAGGCTAAGGCCCAGATTAGGGATAAGGCCCTCATATTATTCCAAAGCCCACCTCTCTTAAGGTGGCTTAAGTTTTCATGCCTGTGACATAGGACAGTGACTATGATGGGTTAAAAGCATTCAAAGAACAAAATTCCAAGTGTGCCATAACTGGCCAGTGGATTAGGATGGCTTCAGAAGCTATGGAGCATCTTAAATACCAGGCATCTCCTAGGCGCTCACTCCTGTAATCTCAGCACATTGTGAGGCCGAGCCAAGCGGATCACTTGTGGTCAGGAGTTGGAAACCAGCCTGGCCAACATAGTGAAACCCTGTTTCTACTAAAAGTACAAAAATTAGCTGGGCGTGGTGGTGGGTGCCTATAATCCCAACTACTTGGGAGGCTAAGGCTGAGGCAGGAGAATCACTGGAACCGGGAGGCGAAGTTGCAGTAAGCTGAGATTGCACCACTGCACTCCAGCCTCGGTGACAGACTGAGACATCTCAAAGAAAAAAAACAAAGAAGAAGAAAGAAAGTCTTGCAAGAGGCAGACCAAATGATTTAAAAACACATACTCTCTTGCCTGTAATGCCAGCACTTTGGGAGGCCAAGGCAGGATGATCCCCCTGCTGAGCACAGGAGTTTGAGACCAGCCTGGACAACATAGTGAAACCCCGTCTCTACAAAAAATATATTTTTTTAAATTAGCCAGGCTTGGTGGCCCACACCTATAGTCCCAGCTACCTGGAAGGCTGAGGTGGGAAGACCACTTGAAGCATGGGAGGCGGAAACTGCGTTGAGCTGTGATCACGCCACTGCACTCCAAACTACAGAAAGAGCAAGGCCTTGTCTCAAAAAAACAAAACCAAAACCAAAAACCACACACACACAACCAGATACTGACACTCTCTTAAGCAACTTCGAACAACCTACACTCTCCCTCTACATTCCTTCTGTAAAATGTACTCAAGGTCTTGGCCTGCTGAGCACCTGTGGCCTGCTCTCTTTTATTCTCACCTAGTATTTGTTCCTAATCATATACTAGTCAACTTGTTATAGTAACTATGTTTTAATTGACTATTACATAAACCAATGAAATGAGTGTGAAAAGTTTTTTTTATAAAAAATTTGTAAAACTGTCAATTTAGGTGGGTGAAATTCTTACAAAAGATTGGAAAAAATGAGTAAATATTTAGAATTCTAAAATCAAATTCCTAGGCCAGGCGTAGTGGCTCATGTTGGGACGCTGAGGCGGGTGGATCGCTTGAGGTCAGGAGTTCGAAATCAGCCTGGCCAACATGGTGAAACCCTATCTGTACTAAAAATACAATATTAGCCGGGCGTGGTGGCATATGCCTATAATCCCAGCTACTTGGCAGGCTGAGGCAGGAGAATCCCTTGAACCTGGGAGGTGGAGGTTGCAGTGAGTTGAGATCGTGCCATTGCACCCCAGCCTCGGCAACAAGAGTGAAACACTGTCTTTTAAAAAAAAAAAAAAAAAAAAAAGTCCAATTTGTTATTCAAATTCTTTATGCATTTTAAAGAAGCTCAATCAAGCTGACATCATAGATAATACATTATGGCTATTATGAATGAAGGCCCTCATCCCCAAACTGTAATTTTTCTCAATTTTAGTTTTTAATAAATGGATATACACATTTATGATTTAGGTTAAATGTATCTTTCTCATCCAATAATTTAACTTTTTTATTAACTGTTGAACTACTTGTCCTGATCATATATAAAAGGGGCTTTTATGTGTGTGTGTGTGTGTGTGTTCGCAGCAGAATCATAGTCAGTGAAAACATATTGGCAAAGGCAGAAAGCAAGCAGGGTTTGAAATTCCACTCTTCTCCAACTTCTAGCTAGGTAAGTTTGCCAGGAGCTAAAAGTTTTGGTGTTTAGTGGGGTGCCTTTGGACATTTATTTTAAATAGAGAAAATAACTTTTGTTTCCTCAGAAAGGCAACTTTTTAATTTCTCAATTTTCCCATCCAAGGGGAGGCAGAATGTTCTTTGGCCTCCACTCACCTGGAACAGGTCAAATGACCTCACCATTCCATTCCTCTATTGCAATGCAGCTGGTTATCCTGAAAATAAGAAACACACCCAAACTCACCACTTTCTAGCCCTTCATCCTTGCACAATTAACCCAGAACACAAACAGGGAGCTGGATTATCTGTTCTGTTGTTGACCGGCTTTAAATGTTCCATTTATACTGATAAATACGTAAGATGCATTCCTATGTAAGCAATATTGAAACATGAAAAACTTGTTCACATAAATTTGAAGGAAGAAGTGAAAATATAACTTTACAAATTGATTCTTTACACCTTGAAGATGGATTTACAACAGTATTACTTTACACAAATTCCTACTTTATACAATTTTTTGTTTAGGCAGCTTTTCAGTAACATTTCTGTAATAAGTTACATATGAAGCCTCTGAAAAGAAAGCTGAGAGGCTTAAAAGAACCACATGCAAAGCACTGGTGACAGAGGGGCAAAGAGGGCGAAGCCATCACTCTGCTGCTTCATAGTCACTAGGAGTCGAGGGACCCTGACCCTCATATGTAGCTCAATAAAGGCCGACACTGGGATCTTCACTGCTTTCCTCAGCTCTTCTTCCCAAGAAGCAATGTTTCATCAGAAGGGATTGTGTTTTCTGCAGCACTATGGCAAGGAAAGACTATTTTAATATAGGCTGACACTAGCATAGACTAGCATGTAGTCAGTCTGATAATGAATAACCAGCTCTGGCTTAATGCTTGACAATGGGCAATGACTTTTAAAATCTTTGTTGTCCAATTCTGTCTCCTGTTACAGGTATATAGCATCTGGAATCCATTCCGGTCTATGCTATATGGCAACAAACATAGGCAAGACTGAGCCCAGAAAAACACCTGTAGGTACTAAATACCAATCAATGCCTGCTCCAAGCCAGAAGCAGGTCTTAACAGACTGCCAAATATCCATCAAGATTTTTAAGTGGAATAAAAAGAGGCAGAAAGCCATTACAAAGGAGCTTCAGAGTACAACCTAAATCAGTAGAGAGCCATGTTTCACCCTCTTCCAGGTAGAGATCTGCTCTATTCTTAGGCTAATCTTGCACTAACACCCAAAGGACCGTGTTGCTTTGGATGGTGAGTATAATGGCAAATTAGGTGCATTTCAGACACTTCTGCCAAAATATCCAAAGCCTCATTTTCTTAAGCTCTTCACTGGAGAATGAAGCAGGGAAATTCCGGTTTTTACCAACCTCCATCACCACAAGTGGCATCTCTCCCTTAGGTTAACTCGAGATAGAAAAATGAATCCCGACCTCCTAGGATACTGAAATGAAGCTGTAAAGAAGTCAACTTCCTTTACAGCTAGTCCAAATTACATAACCTTTCTCCAGGATAGAGGCTCCATATAATCAAGCCCTTTATTCTATATAAGAAATCCCTGGGCCAGGCGCAGTGGCTCACGCCTATAATACCAGCACTTTGGGAGGCCGAGATGGGCGGATTACCTGAGGTGGGGAGTTTGAGGCCAGCCTGACCAACATGGAGAAACCCTGTCTCTACTAAAAATACAAAAAAATTAGCCGGGCATGGTGGCACATGCCTGTAATCTCAGCTACTCGGGAGGCTGAGGCAGAAGAATCGCTTGAACCTGGGAGGTGGAGGCTGCGGTGAGCCAAGATCGCACCATTGCACTCCAGCCTGGGCAACAAGGGCGAAACTCGGTCTCAAAAAAAAAAAAAAAAAGAAAAAAAAGAAAAAAAAGAAAGAAAGAAATCCCCCAAAGTCTGATCTGGAAGGAAAAACAAAAAACAAACAGTATTCACTTAGGTGAGGTGGGAGGCACACCTCATCTACCCTTTCTTTCTTTACCCACTGACCCTCCTTCTGGCTCAGGCTCTAACTTAACACAGTCCTTCCCATCTCCCACCTCACAAAACTGTAGGACTACTGAGACGGAAACCGAAGTGTCAGTTTCCGTGTGCATTTCATCATTGTTTCCCTACAAGTTCAGAGGTTTCTCTGACACAGGCCAGCTTCATTGCTAACACACAATGAAACATGGTTTTTAGATCCCATCGGTCTGTAGTCATTTTAGGGATACAACAGAAGGCATAAATTGGAAAGTAAATGTATCTCTGTGTTCATTAGTGTGATGGTGTACAAGGTAGGAGGAATACTGTAGGAAAACTGGAAGACAAAACCCAGGCTTTGTTATTTACTAGTAGTACAGTATAGCTTTGGGCAACTGACATTCTCTTTAACTTCAGCATCATCACACGTAAAATGATGAGTGGTTCTCATCCAGGGAGGGAGTGTTCAAATACATACATGCCTACCTTTTCTGCCTCACTCACAGATACAAAGATCTGACCTCAAAGATACTATTGTCAATGACTATGTACCACCCACAGGTGAAGAAGAAAAACTAGTAGGGATTGTGCTTACTAGATGGCAAAAGCTCTCTAAAGGCAATGGCTTTATATTAGCAGCAGGGTCTCCTTTTAAGCTTAATTTCTCAATGGAAGGTGAGGACTGGGACAGTTGGCATCCTATCTCAATGTCGGGGGTGATGGAGGGGGTTCTAAGAATTTGAACACTGACAAGGCCAAACCACGATGATTCCAGATTGTACTCTGGAGACTATTCTTCTCTATTTGCCCCAGAACCACCATCAGATGAGGAGAAACATCACAACAACTGCAGAAAACTGCAGACAACTAGAAGTCATTCTTAAAGAGATTTAATTATTTGAAGTGCATAAAAGGGGAGAGTACATTTAAATCTCTGCTATATCACAAACTGCTGTTTTTGTTGTTGTTTTATTAAAGACCCACCAGTTTTACTCATCTTCAGGTTTATGGCTATAGAATGTGGGGAAAACAAAAATTGGCAACAGAATAGGAAAAAGCAAAAGTCCATTCATCAGAATATCTTCTCCAGTGCAGAACAGAGCCCTTTAAAAAAGAAAAGCAAGGAAAATAGCTATGGGCTATCCACAGCCATAATGATAGCTACAGTTAGAAAGAAATGAGAAAGGAAACCAGGAGGCAGAGTCTGGGAATTCACAAGTCTCTTCTCAAGACATACACTAAACCCGGACCTCTATGAGGATTAATTTTCCTTAGATTTCCTTCCAATGTCTTAACCCTAAATCAAGTTCCCCTGTCAATTCAAATATAATAAAGGCATCATTTCACAAGGAGGACTGATTTGAGGATTGAAGTGATTTGCCAACATTCTGAGAAAGCTTATTTTAAAAGAGCACGGCTTTAAAGATAGGTTCTAGTCCTTGAAGACAGAGGGGTTCTTTGTTAGTGAGGGCTGTAGGCATATGGCCCACCAAACAGAGCAGGACACAAAGGAAGAATCCCCTAATGTTGTTTGCAGGCTAACATCCACTGCTACTGCAACCTGGTTGGGCAGAGGCAAAAGCAAGCAGCCCCTTCTGGCTGTGCAACAGTAGAGGGGCAGAAGCAGCTGTGCTCTAATGGCTCTAAATAATCAGCATTTAGTGTTCTGTTAGGACGAAGGATTTATTCCACAATATAAACTGTAACATTTGATACAAGCTACCAAAAAATAGGGGAGAAAGGAAGGGACAGGGAGAAAGCCAAAATACAGCTGTGGCAATTACTTACAGAGAGGTCTCTTTTCTACATCACTAGTTCATCAGTGACACTAGAAACTAGACATTTGTGTTCTGTACATCAATCAATTGCTAAAGCACCAACACACTGTTTGGAAGTTTGTTTTGTTTTGTTTTAATTCCAGCCACTGAAACCAACACAGAAGTTATTGCTCAGATAAATAAACCTAGTCTACCAGGAAAAAGAAACGTGGATAAAGGAAAAGAAGAAACAAACAAAAACCCCCAAAGTGAAAAACTTAAAAATTTCCCCAATGTGGTAACAGAGTAAACAAGGGAGAGTTTCCTCAAATGAGGATTTACTGGAATTTCTGGTGGGTGCCCTTTTGGGCACTGGAAGTGAGTTGGACTCTTAAGCTGGTAAATCCCAGAGAGAGGTAAAATTTTAATGCTGTACATGAAAAGGTGCAAGCTTCAATGCCTTCCAAATTGGTGGGAACCCCTGCAAAAAACAGTCAGCTTTTCAAACCTCAACAACCACAAATAGCTCTTAAGGAAAAAATACAAAAAGTGTCAAAAATTTTTTTAGTTGTTTTTTCTTTTCTTCAAAGAGTCCTGGAAAAATGATCCCATAATGAATAGAAATAGCACCGTTTACAGGCTGGCTTGAGTACCAGTCCTGTAGCTTTGCTGAGATTTGAAGAATCCTCTTGGTTGGAGTCCTGAATTACATTAAGTAGGGGGGTATCTGTTTTTGTGTTTTTACTTTCGGCTTGGTGCGTCCTTCACAGTACAGCGCACACAGATGTAGTCTTCCTTCTCTGCCATCTCTGGGGAGACACCAACACAGACCTGATGAAACCACTGATTGCAGCTGCCATCACACTGGACCCAGTCCACCTGGTTACAAAGAGCAGGAAGATGGGGTTTTCAGAGGAAAAAAATGGATTCGAAATTGGGCAGGCCAGCCTCAAGAAATTCAGGCCGTTTGCCAATAACGGCCACTGTCTCACCACCAGGACCTCTGGCACAACAGCTAAGCCAAATGAGTGTAGCTGGCCCCCTAGCCAAAGCAACCGAATCAAAGTCATTCTTCAAGTCGTGTCTGCTTTGGGGTTAAGACAGCGCTGCCCTGTGATAAGTAAGCCACAGGGCATCACATCAGCATCCCTCCCACCTTCTTAGCGCCGGGAAGGTGAAAGCTGGAAGAGCAAGAAAAGGAAAAAGGGAAGAACAAGAGTTTCTTCAAGAAAAGGGAGGAGACCCAGGAACGATGGTAAGAGCAGAGATATCAGTGGGGGAAGGGCTGAGCAATCCATTCAGATCAGCTCAAAGCAGATAAGCAGAGGAGAAAGACCCAGCGAGATGAGGTCTAGCTTACAGGGTTTCTGAGTTAAGGGAAAGCATGTCCTCTATGGCCCAAACCTCACTGACCTCATCTCCTTCTGGCTGCAGGCAGCTCACAGCTGGGCAGATGGCATCTTCATCCTCAGAGTCTTCCTGTTCGGAATAGGATGTGTCTGAGGGCAGGGAATGAGTTTCAGCAGAACGAACTAATTCATAGCTACGCTCTCTCTCTAACTTGAAATTGTTCAAGTCCTTGGGGTGGCTCAGTTTTATTTTCTTCTTTTTGGGGGTCCGCATTTTCTTAACTCGTTCCCACCGCTCACTGGAGAGGCCCTCTCTTTCCAGGCGTCTCTTCAGTTTTCTCTCAAGACTGTTAATTCCATCTCGCTTCCCTCGGCAACAGTCATTCTGGGTGGAAGACAGGAAAGTTCAACTTTAGCCTATGGTTCACCTATTACTAAAACTAAAGGAGCTAAAGAGAGCACATAAATTAGAAATCAGATGATCCCCCAATCTACACACACAAAAATACTACATCTTAACCACTCCCTTCCCAGTCTTATAGAAGACAACCAGTTTGGGTTTAACATACTTCCTTTCCCTGTCACTGTTAGTGCTACCAAAGGATCACTGGAAAAAGGAATGTTGGCCGGGCGCGGTGGCTCAAGCCTGTAATCCCAGCACTTTGGGAGGCCGAGACGGGTGGATCACGAGGTCAGGAGATCGAGACCATCCTGGCTAACATGGTGAAACGCCGTCTCTACTAAAAAATACAAAAAAACTAGCCGGGCGAGGTGGCGGGCGCCTGTAGTCCCAGCTACTCGGGAGGCTGAGGCAGGAGAATGGCGTGAACCCGGGAAGCGGAGCTTGCAGTGAGCTGAGATCCGGCCACTGCACTCCAGCCTGGGCGACAGAACGAGACTCTGTCTCCAAAAAAAAAAAAAAAAAGGAATGTTAAAGATGTGATTAGCCTTCAAATTAGCCAACCAATACCACAAGATGGAGAAGTGCCCACTAAGAGTCTTCCTTTCACCAAATCCCTGAATGACTAACTACTCTATAGTTTCTGTCTAGGTGTTTATGTCTATCCTTTGACCGATAGGCTCCTGAGGAACCACACTAATAATCTTCCTTCTTGAAGGATGTACACCCCCACACCATATAGGAGTAAGGTGCATTAACTGAACACATTCAATGATTGTGCCATACTACTTGGTATCACAATGAAAAATGAAATTCTAAATGTCAACATCAGCCCTCATGCTATCTTTAGTGAAGTTCTTCCCTAATTTGGCTTCAGGCTTCCTAGCAGATTTCTATCCTAACTATATTCTCAGGGGCATTAAATGTGACAGGTCAGTTAGTTCACTAGAAGGAAGTGGCAGCAGCCACAGTATCCTTAACTATGTTAAGAAACTGGACATTAAGGAGTATCCTTCAAGTAAGTCAGCATTCAAAATGGGTCATCCTCAGTCTAATCACCCAGTGCTCACACCAGCTGCCTGGCTATGTTTGGAGGAGTAAAAGAAAGCAGACCCCCACCCCAGACTGTGTCTTGCCACAGAAGCCTCTCAGACACTCACCTTCTCACCGCTGGGTCTCACTGGTGAGCTTCGGTCAGTCTGCTGAGCAGGGCTTGGCTTTGCAAGTAAAGTCTGGTAAAGTTCCTGAATTTCAGGAAGGGATACCTGGAGCAGCTGGGCTTCCATCAACAGTTCATTCACTTCTGGACTAACGCCTGTAAAAGACCAGACCAAATCAAAATGATAACAACAAAGGGTGTTTCACATTCACATTTGGGTTTAGGAGACAAATAGAAGGACTGTCCCTAATACCATACTACCCTCTCCTTCTTATATTACAAATTATCTTCAGTTGAAGTGAGGTTTACTTAATGTGCTTAAAGCCACAACATAATAAACAGAGCCAAAATTAGATTTCCTAAGTCTTTGATTACTAGTATTAATTATACACTGAATCCCCTTCTCATTTAACTTATTGCTAACACAGAAAAAAACTCTACTTCTGCCTTGATGGCTTCTAACAGAAAGCACAGAAACAAACTGATGGCCACAGCATGAACAATCTGAGTAGATCAAGGAGGTCTAACCACATTACTAGACACACACTGAGATGCTATGACTAAGGATCAGGATTCTAGTAAATGTGGATTATCCCTAAGATTCTCAAGTCTCCTAAGTAATGAAGCAACAAGGGAGCCCATGACTAGCATCTGACTTAACAGCTTGATGTTTATCAGTTGGTGTGGCATGAACCCTTTCATCCCTGAGGACAATGGATATAAAGCCTTCCTCTCTGTTCCTTTGCATTTATAAGCCTTCAAATAGGATCCCTTCCCTATTTTGCAAATATGTAATAGCTTATATCCTACATTACAGCATAAAGTCCTTTTTTATGGTACTTGATCATCTATAACAAAAACCTAGTAATACAAGATCACTCATTAGTATCCAGCCTTCAACATAACAACAAAATACAAACCATGGAGGGGGATACAACTTCGTCCAGTAGAGAAGGGAGAGTGCAAATATGAGGTTCTGTTGTCCCAGTCATCAGGCAAGGAAAATGATGTTGTGCCAGGAGGTTGAGATACCTAATGGAGGGAAAACGTTTTATAATAAAATCTCCTCAGGATTAAAAATACTCCCATTAGTCCAAAGACAGTAGCTTACACTACCCAGGCAGGCAACCAGGAAAAAAAAAAAAAAAAAAAAAAAACTTGATTTTCCCCTGCTGAAGAGTCTTCTGGCGTTTCAGAACTCGCCAAATCAACTTATATCTTCCCAAATACCAAGCCTTTACTCTTTCCAGTTTTACTTGGACTGATTTCAGAGATGTAAAGAAGACCATTGGGAAATAAGCCACTTTCTCAGTGTGAGAACAGATCATACAGCCTTTTAATCCTTTTCTAATTCTCCTTATTGAGGGTTAAAATACAATAAACACGTATGTACCCCTTCGAGTAAATCAAATGTCAGAAATCATCCATGGCCGGGCGCGGTGGCTCAAGCCTGTAATCCCAGCACTTTGGGAGGCCGAGATGGGTGGATCACGAGGTCAGGAGATCGAGACCATCCTGGCTAACACGGTGAAACCCCGTCTCTACTAAAAAAATACAAAAAACTAGCCGGGCGTGGTGGCGGGTGCCTGTAGTCCCAGCTACTCGGGAGGCTGAGGCAGGAGAATGGCGTAAACCCGGGAGGCGGAGCTTGCTGTGAGCTGAGATCCGGCCACTGCACTCCAGCCTGGGCGACAGAGCGAGACTCCGTCTCAAAAAAAAAAAAAAAAAAAAAAGAAATCATCCATAACCACTTTCCTATCTTCCTTAGTGTTTTATATTAAAGGAGCTAGGGGAAACACTCCTTTGACCATGGATTAATATAATAGTTGTGTCCTTTCCCTTTACTAAGAAGGGTAAACTCCTAGCACATCCTGGGTAAAGAACACCAATGACGGCCGGGCGCGGTGGCTCAAGCCTGTAATCCCAGCACTTTGGGAGGCCGAGACGGGTGGATCACAACGTCAGGAGATCGAGACCATCCTGGCTAGCATGGTGAAACCCCGTCTCTACTAAAAAAATACAAAAAACTAGCCGGGCGCCGTGGCGGGCGCCTGTAGTCCCAGCTACTCGGGAGGCTGAGGCAGGAGAATGGCGTGAACCCGGGAGGCGGAGCTTGCAGTGAGCTGAGATCCGGCCACAGCACTCCAACCTGGGCGACAGAGCGAGACTCCGTCTCAAAAAAAAAAAAAAAAAAAAAAAAGAACACCAATGACTCCACTTTGGGAGTGTGCACAATGCCGCAACTCATCTATGCAACAAATACTTAATTCATCATCTATGTGTCAGGCACTATATTTCAGAAGCCTGCAAAGAAATAAAAAACCAAGGAAATAAATATGACAGACTGTTTTGGTTTTTTTTTTTTGGTCTTCATCTTATCAACAATGTAATTCATATAATCCATGTGTCTGTGCTCATATGGCACAAGATAGTTGTGGTATCTCTGGTACGGAGATGTTCAGCAAATTTAAAAACCATCAGATTAACCTCATAAAGATTGAATACTGCCTTCCTGATTGTACTTTTCTATTGTCTTCACGTTCTTTTACTGCAGCCACCTATGGAAGATGACAGAAAACTATGCCCATCCAGTGATGGTCAAAAGAATCTGGCTTTTGGCAGAAAGATCACACATGGTGTGTAACCCAGGAGCTTTCCTCTGAAATAACACAGTGCTCAAACACTTCTTCCAAAAAATATGTTCCCTTAAAGGGCAAAAAAAGATGAAAGGCAGGAAGTGCTTTCCCTTTCTACTAATTGACTTACATGAGAAGAAGCAGGGTAAAAAACTTTTTAGTCAAGCAAAGACTTAAAGGAACATCATAGACATATATGTAAAATATATATGGGTCAGCACACATATAAATGAAAAGATCATTGGTATCTGTGAAAAGCTAAATATGTGCTCTATAGAAAGAGTGCCTGAGAAACAACTTCTATTAGGAGCAGAGGAAACTAAAAGAATATGTTGTACCTGGCTGCATGGTCTTGAAGTGGGAAGCTACAGGTAAAGTGGGTGCTATTAACAGTAAAGTGATCACCAAGGGAATAGCAACACCAAAGCTACAGGTTCGAGAGAAAGATACAGAGCTTTGCAAATTCCAACAACCCAATAAGGAAAGTCCAGATTCACCTTATTTGTGTCTGACACCTGTCCTGCTGAGGCCTGCCATCTGCTATATAACAGTCCTGAGCCCACTCGATCTTGCACAAATTTAAGATTCCCTGACGAAAGCAGTTGCTGGGCTCTGTGCTGCCAGTTCACGGTTCTTTCAATCATATATCGAAGTGCATCTCCCTCAGGAAGGCGAACTCGGATACGCTGAAGGGAGGCGAGCAGGGGCAGAATTTTCTCTAATGGAGGTTTCTCTGACCTCCGACAATGGGGACAAAGCCAGATTCGGGGGCCCTGTGAAATACTGGGTACCGCCACACAACTGGTGTGGAAAGCATCCCTGCAGAGTTCACACTGAATCATAGGGGCAGCTGGGGCCTTCTGACATAGGCAGATTTTTATATCCACATCTTGGACAGGTGACAGCAATTTCCCTTCGTTGGCAAGTCTGAGAGACTGCAAGGCTTCCATTTCCCTTAGGCGAGCTTCCCCGAGAGTTGCCATCTGAAAAAAGAGTTAACAATCAAGGATGATGTCCTAGATAACTTGGCCTTCCCCTAAAACTCAAAGTCCTGGTGGTTAAGAGCATGGGGGCCAGGTGCGGTGTCTCAAGCTTGTAATCCCAGCACTTTGGGAGGCCGAGACGGGCGGATCACGAGGTCAGGAGATCGAGACCATCCTGGCTAACACGGTGAAACCCCGTTTCTACTAAAAAATACAAAAAACTAGCCAGGCGAGGTGGCGGACGCCTGTAGTCCCAGCTACTCAGGAGGCTGAGGCAGGAGAATGGCGTAAATCCAGGAGGCGGAGCTTGCAGTGAGCTGAGATCCGGCCACTGCACCCCAGCCTGGGTGACAGAGCGAGACTCTGTCTCAAAAAAAAAAAAAAAAAAAAAAAAAAAAAAAGCATGGGATCCTGACTAGATTATCTGTATTCAAATCCTGACTCTGCCTCATACTAAGCTGTGTGAGTGACCTGGTGCCACGTATTCCATTGTGGCTAAATTTCTGCCTGTGTAAAATGGAGGTGATAATAGTGCCCACCTCACAAGGCTGAGATGACAGTTAAGTGACAGATGTGGGATAGGACACTCTTTGCCTGGCACATAGTAAACAAGTTCTCAAAAAATCTGTCACAGTTAAAAAACCATTTCCAATCATCACATCTATCCCCTTTCAGATCCATCACGATTCACCAGATGAAGCACCCTTACAAGGGCAGAATAAACTCTCCATTATCTATTATTTAAAAAAAAAAAAAAAAAAAAAAAAAAAAAGATCTAAAAGCAAATCAGGTAAAGACCTTTGGTATATTTAAAAAAAAAATCCACTTCTATGATAACAAGGTAACTTCTCAAAGCTTAGAGATGGAAAGCAAATGACTAACCTTTGAGTTCTACCATAAATTAACAGATAATATGTAGGGAGAATTCTTAAACCAGGGGTCTACAGACAGATGGGCACAGACTAAAATCTATGAAAGATACTGCATGTAAAGTTTCAAACCAACATATAAACATCTCAGAAGGGTGACTGTAACTTTCAGTTAGTCTTTATAAAAACAAACCACAGATGGAATGGAGGACCTCTGATGGCAGAAATCTGTCTAGAACCTGACTGAATATACAAACATACACTAAAGACTTTATCTGTGTCAAAATACCTAAATAAATCAAAGCAACCCATGTCTATCGCAAGAGGTCCGGCAGTTACAAACAAATCAATGGGAGTTGCCCGGATCCATAGATGAACCCATTCAATCTAGTCCCAGTAGCAGGTATACAGTCCCACTCTAGAACGGGCAATGCTTCGTGCCATTAAAAGCATCACATAACTATCCCTTTTTAATCCTGATAAGGTGCTTAATGTGTAACATTCGTTATATATTGCTTCGTCTCCTTGAAACTATCATCTTTGAATCAACAGTATGTTGAATCAGAGATTTAACGTCTTCTAGATGAGTATCAAAGTATCCAGTAAACTTTTAAATGTACTTCTTAACTGTAAACTAATAAATTGGCACTGCAGTTTCATGTATCTATTCATATTAGTTTCAATATATTTAGTTAGCATTCCTGGATCAACCCACAGGCACTAAACAAGACTGTTTCTGTGTCTGTCAGTCCCTGACTGGGAAGCCTACCCTGAATCTTTCGCACCTCTATGCATCTTACCATTCAAAACTCGTAACACTTGACAATTTTCAAAAAGTCTTTTTAGTAAAACTGAACACTTTCAATTTACTCTACTTGCCTTCTCCAAATTCCTATAAACCAGAGAGGGTCAGAAATTATTCTTCCCAATAACACAGAAAGGAGAAGAAAAAAACCCCTACATACAGCTGAAGCAGTCTCTTTGCTTTCAGTTAAAGCTCTCTCCAGGTCACTCAGACTCTCTAATTTGGTGCTTTTTTTCTTTCCATTTGGCAAGGGCTCCTTTAACTTTCTCTGTTTCCTTTTCAATCCCAAAAGGCCAATATCACATCGAGGACACAGCACCTAATGTGGGACAAAGCACAACGAACGGTAAAATAAATTTCAGATAAAGCATTAGGTAGGAAGTCCCAAAATAAAAGCCTAAGCAGTAAAAAGGATGTCCATTTCTTAGTATTGAAGATTTTCTTTGGAACGTGCAACCCTCAGACTCTCCTTTACAAAAGGAGGAGGAAGACTCTTATGAGATTGACTGATTCCTGATTCAATTAAGTAACAAGTAAAAAATGTGATATATACCAACTGATCCCAGTTATGATGCACAAGCAACAGTTTACACAAAATACAAAAAGTGCAGTTAAAGCACTTTTAAAAGATGGGGGAGATCATTTATCAGGCTTACGAAATTCAGGTGGGTGAAACATGGCCAAGTTTAAGAGTCCAATTTCAACACAGAGGAATTTCACCCAGTAGGAAAAAATTTTCTTCTTTAAGATACTGTTATCCTAAATGAACCAAGAAAACATTTAAAGGTTGCTTCACCAGAAGATTAGAAGAATCTCCCTGGCTTTTCTGGAAGAACAACTCACAGAATATAGATTAATCTGTGATGTCATCTTTGCATGTGATGAACTGTATGTTTTACCAACTTGGAGATCTAAGGTCTTGCAGATGAGCTGGTTGTAAACTTACCTCTAAGAGAGAATATGGAGAATTCTCAGTCAAGAATGTATTAACAGCACATTCTTTCCAAGCCTGAACCTCAGCTACTAGGGATTCTAGTCTTGGCAAAGAATTCAGATGTACTGGGATAGATCGGCCTCGTGTAACAAGTTCTATGAGTGTGTCTAACACTGGCACACGTCCTCCAGCCTAATAAATCAAGGAAAATTACAGCAGTTTAGAAAAAAGAACACTTCTATGAAAAACAGGAAAAGCATAAATCAGATTGGTTCACTGAGTACTTCAGATTACTCCATGATCTCAACATGCTAAATTCACAAACAACATGCTAAATTCACAAATGTCAACCTGCCAGCTGACCAATAATGTTGGGGGTAGAAGTGACACTTAGAGAACCTAGTTTGGTCTTTTGTTGGTGGTGGTGTTTTTTTATTTTCTTTTTTTTTCTTCTTTCTTCTTTTTTAAGACAGAGTATCACTCTTGCCCAGGCTGGAATGCAGCGGTGCAATCTCAGCTCACTGCAACCTCTACCTCCTGGGTTCAAGCAATTCTCCCACCTCGGCCTCCCAAACTGCTGGGATTATAGTGAGCCACTGTGCCGGGCCTAGAGAACCTAGTATATGCTAGACTCTAAGGATACAAATGTGAACGTGGCATATACTGTGGTCCCTTTGTTCTATTTACACCCTTCTAAATTCACTCATCACATTGATCCCTACTGATTTCAGCAGAAATGAAGGTTTGTAGAAACTCAAGACTTTCATACGGAATTATACAAATAAAAAGCAACAAAACAATATTTTACCCCAATCCACTCACCAATGATTAATTAAAGCAACTCAATATAAATTATTCAGGAAACTAAAATAAAAGTTGAGACAGCCCAGTGGTTCTCAAACTTTAGCATACGTAAGAATCATCTGGAAGGCTTGTTTAAACAGTTTCCTTAGTCCTATCCCCAAATATTCTAATTCAGTGGGTCAGAGAAAGGTCCATAAATTTGCACTTCTAACAAGTTCCCAGGTGAAGCTGCTGTTGCCAATGCTACTACTGCTGGTCTGGGAACTGTATTTTTAGAAAAAGATAGCCAAACTAAGAGAATAAAAGCATTAGGTTATGGAGGATGAAATGCATTGGTGTTGCTCTAATACAATGTAAAACTTAGCATCACTGATGTCAGGTCATCCAGATATGTCTCCTGTTGTGATGCAATATAGAATATACAGTATTACCTGACATTTTAATGCATTATATTAAAAAATGTTTAACTTGGATGCACCAGGGTTTTAAAACTAACTTCCAATTTATAGAAAATACAGAGAATAGAACACTCCACAAAGAAACAACCAAACAAATCCAGAAGGTGGAGCATACCACAGGATAACTGTCTAGTCAGTGACATGAGAAAAACTGGGTTAGGGAGGAAAACGCTACAAGATCAAAAGAAACTTAGAGATGCCAATTAGGTGCAATGTGTGTTCCTGGGTTAGACAAACAGCCATAACGGACATTTTTGGGACAACTAGGGAAGACTGGGTAGGTTATTTTGCTGCCTTTGATATTTATTCTTAGAGGATTAAAACTGTTAGGGCATAAATGTTCTGATGGACACTTAAGAGCGTGACTCATAAATTAATGCTATTCCTATGGTATTTAATTTAGAAATCCGAGTGCTTCCTATGTGTAAAGCAGAATACTGCCTAACATTTTAAAATAAATAATCCACTAAATAGAAAATAGTTCCTTGTTGTTAGTCATGTCTATTAGTCCTTAAATAAATGATTCAAAAACAAGGTAGCCAATTTTTTCAGGAATGAAGCAAAACTTGCCTTTTGCCCTTAATGGCACTGTTACATACATAGTAAAAGTAGCATATACATATAAAATATGAAGGAAATAAACTCATCCAGAAGCATGCCCTTGCTTTCTGATTTTATATGCCAGCCTCTCCTTATTGCCATGACCTCACCTTCTGGCTGCTAGCAATCATGGAGTAAAAAGGAGGACCATGACTAAAACTAATTACTACAGTACCACCTATCATTGACAAGTGCCTACATCTAAAACTCTCATTAACGAAGTTTACGTCCATAGTAAATACTTTGTTTTTGTTTTTGTTTTTGTTTTGGCTTGCTGGAGTCAGTCCTTAATTATGTAATCTCCTCAAACAATATATCTTCTTTTCCCTATTAACAAGAACAGATGCCCAGATGCAAACATTTGTCTAGAATTGTCCTGTTTGGTACTTCTTGTTAGCAACTAGCCAATTAGCACCACTTAAAATTACACAAATATTCAGAAAGCCAGGTAGTATTTTTATTTCTAGAATTTGAGGACTTCAACAAAACAGAACTTGAGACTTTCTTTTTCTCAATAGGTCAGTAACACCTATTAGTTTATGATGATAAGAGATAAGGGAAGACATCCCCCATCAAACACTTTTCAAATTAAGTCATTCAGTCAGTCGTCTGAAAACTGGGAAAATCATATTAAATAATGCATTCTTTTTGTACCTTAACAATGCTACAAGTGAACTTAATTCTTTTTTTAAACTTATATACAGGTCAAAAAGTATGACATCTAGCATAAAACCACAAATACTTGGTGGAAATGACTTTGGATACTTTGGATAATTACTTTGGAACTGGCTAGGTTTTTATTTCTTTTGTAGGGTTGGGAGGGTACTTTGAAGTCACTACTTCATGAAAATTCTGGGCCTTAGGGCTTAGTTTGGGCATTTAGTCATATAACTAGATTCGTTGAATCTGCTATTACTGATTGTCAGAACTTCAAAGTTGTGGACAAGCCAACAAGAGGTAATCATACTTATCAAAGAGTAGAAAACTACTTTCTCTCACTACTTCATTGTAAGTTCTTTTGCTTCAATCTGCAGTCAAGTACTCAAGTTTGTTATGAAAGACTCCCGAGCTCCCAGAAAAAGTTGGTGACACTGTCTAAGCTTTAAATATTTGAGACAACTGGTCAGGATAATAGCTGGTAAGTACATCCAAATAAATCTGAATAGAATTAGTCTTCTGGTCAACCCCTAAAATACTGAAACTGTGCAGCGAGATCCAACATATTATTCTTCACAACTTTCCAATATTGCTCTTTCTGGACGCACTTACACATTCCATATATACTTTTTAAAACCAACCTGCAGGGCCTCTACATCCTGAAGCCAGTCTCTGGCTCTCTGCACTGAGTCTTTCAGAGCTGCACCATTGGGCAGATATGCGGGGATCTCTTCGATTTCCCTTACTGCCGTAGCAAGGCTATTCAATGAATGCCGTGGCCTACAAAATGCAAACAAGGACTTCTTAGTATTTTATATGATGGTTCATTTTTCTTTAAATGGTTACCAAAAAGACTAGCATTTCAAAGGAAATTCAGTATGGCAAAGAAATTTTTTCAAATGGCATTGTCTGTTCATGTTGAAAATTATCTGCACTGTTTTCTTGCAGAACAGTGCCTACTGACTCTCACACGTTTCTCTTTTAAGACTCCTTGGCACCGTATTTATTAACTGTGAATTTAAACAGCTTCACCTATTTGTAAGTATTTTCCTCTCTCGAAGACAGGATATTAACAGGATCCAGGGAAATTTTATTAAACCAACTCTAGAAAAGGTGTATCCAATTGAATTATTCATTTTATAATCAGTAAAATAAGAAAAAATTGACATTCTTTTATTCAGGTCCCAAAGCAGCTCCAAATATCTCAGCTATTTCTACATGTCTTCCACATGCATAATAACCGCAGCTATTGAGCACGTGCCATACACCAATTGTTGTGCTCTATGTTTAAGATGGAGAAAACTGTCCAACCTTCCCAAAGAAAGAGAAGTCTGCTTTTTCACCTGGCCTTGAGGAGACTCTTGGCTTTGTCGTCCCAGTGCTCTGACACTGTGAGCAGTTCCTGCAGCCGGGCCATAGCCTTCTCCACTGCTGAATACGGGGCCAGCCCTACCCCTAGGTCTATGAGACGTCTCATATCATCTAAAGTAAGGGAGCTGGGGTCTAGGCAAGCTTGCTGCACCTCTTCCAGCCAACGGGCCTGTTCCAAACGGATACGCATCTCAGCAAGCTGTGGAAGTTCAACATCAAATTCAAAGCTGACATCTAGCAAGTCCTGCAGCTCCGCAGCACTAGGCATTTCCTCAGACAGTAGTTTCTGACTATGCTGTTGAAAATCTTCTACACGATTCAAGAGATCCTAAAAAAATACACAGGTTATTGCATTAAAACAGTAATTTTCAGTAATTGGCTTCTTTCAAACTTAGAATCTTAAATTCATATTCACTGACTCTAACATCTCATTTAATTTTAGTAATAATATAGGTAAGTAAGATAATACATAAGCCAACTGACAGCAAACACTAAGCAACTATAACGGAGACCTTATCCCAACTCAAACTAGCTGAGGTCACTTTCTTTTTCTTCCTGCAACCTCTGCCTCCCAGGTTTAATCGATTCTCCTACTTTCAGCCTCCTGGAGTAGCTGGAACTACAGGCATGTGCCACCATGCCTGGCTAATTTTTGTATTTTTAGTAGAGATGGGGTTTCACCAGATTGGACAGGCTGGTCTTGAACTCCTGACCTGGTGATCCGCCTGCCTCAGCCTCCCAAAGAGCTGGGGTTACAGGTGTAAGCCACCATGTCCAGCCAAGGTCACTTTCAAAGGAAAAATTTCCAACTTTATTTCCCCTCTGTGGGCCTACTATTATAATCTGTTTATATACACATACCACTCAATGTATTATTAAAAGCATCTGCAAATAAATGTACATACTAATCATCAAAGATTACTTAGTAATGTCAATCGAGTTTATATACAAAATACAACATTACCAAAGTATTCCCCCACACATCCCTCTATGGTTACCTTTAGCAATGGTGTCTGACTGAGGACACATGGAAGAGCATACAGCTGTGTTACAAACTGCCGGAGCTCATTCACTGTCAACTGATTTTGGGATTTCCCTCCACCAGATCGATATCTATAAAGACAAAGTCCCAAGGAAGCCATATAAGAATATATATATATATGTGCACCACACCCAAGTGGTCACAGAAATTCAAGACAGAAGGAGTCACAAAAGGTTTCCAAACATAGGTGCCAAAGAATCCAAACTCACGCAGTCAGAAGCACATACCTAGTTTGCCTTTTGCCATTAAGCAATTGCTGCGCAACAGAGGCACACTTCTCTGCATCCTGTGTGACTAGGCGAAGGTGTCGCAAAAGATCATTGTCTGGGAATTTCTTCATTTCAGATTCTTCAATTAAAGCCTTGAAGCTGACAAGGCCTAGGAATTAAGAAAAAGTCATATTTTCTGTAATCATTATGTTTATTACTACTGGTATGAAATTCAGAGGAGACTGGTTTTGTCAGTTCTTGTCTAGAAATGTAACTTCAAATTCTTGCAGTACTTTAAATTATTAATAAATTTGTTGATTTGATTTTTCCAGGGTGGTGGCTGAACATGGGAGTTTTTTTTTTTTTTTTTTGAGACAGAGTCTCGCTCTGTCGCCCAGGCTGGAGTGCAGTGGCCAGATCTCAGCTCACTGCAAGCTCCGCTTCCCGGGTTCACGCTATTCTCCTGCCTCAGCCTCCCGAGTAGCTGGGACTACAGGCGCCCGCCACCTCGCCTGGCTAGTTTTTTTGTATTTTTTAGTACAAAAATAGGGGTTTCACCGTGTTAGCCAGGATGGTCTCGATCTCCTGACCTCATGATCCACCCGTCTCGGCCTCCCAAAGTGCTGGGATTACAGGCTTGAGCCACTGCGCCCGGCCGAACATGGAGTTTTTTAAACAAGTGCCTAGAGTTCAACTTAAATATAAAAATGCTAAGACCTGACATGTTTTAGGGCGGGTACAGTGGCTGACGCCTGTAAATCCCAGCAATTTGCGAGGCCAAGGCAGAAAGATCAGTTGAGGCCAGGAGTTCAAGACCAGCCTGGTCAACACAGCAAGATCTCATCTCTACAAAATTAAAGAACTTAGCTAGGCATGGTGGCACACAACTGTAGTCAACTATTTGACAACCTAAAGCAGGAGGATTAAACCCAGGATTTCAAGGCTGCAGTGAGCCATGACCATGTCACCGCACTCCAGTTGAGATGACAGAACAAGACCCTGTCTCAAAAAAAACAAAAAACAAAAAACAAACAAAAAAACCACCTGGCATGTTTACAACAGACAAAAAGAAGAAAACAACTGACTTATGAAAGCAAAGTAAATATAAGTCTTACTGTGTGGCTTGAACCTTCTTCCTCCTGCATTTTATTCTACAGTTAGTAACTAGTGTGCTCAGTTACTAGAGCACAGTAGACTCAGAGACAATGATATTGCTCCTTTCCCCTAAATAAAAGGGGGTGGAGTTATGTGTTGGGCTACAGAAATGAAAGCAAGTGAAAACACTCTGAAAGAGAAATGAACTGGTACAAAAACAGACACACAGACCAATAGAACAGAATAGAGAACCCAGAAATAAAAATGCACACCTACAACTATCTGATCTTCAACTAATCTAACAAAAACAAGCAATGGAGAAAGGATTCCCTATTCAATAAATGGTGCTGGAATAACAGCTAGCCATATGCAGAAGATTAAAACTGGACCCCTTCCTTATACCATATACAAAAATTAACTCAAGAGGAATGAAAGACTTAAATGTAAAACCCAAAACTATAAAAACCCTGGGTGACAACCTAGCAATATCAGCCAGGACATAGGCACAGGCAAAGATTTCATGAAGATGCCAAAAGCAATTGCAACAAAAGCAAAAACTGACAAATGGGATCTAATTAAAGAGCTTCTGCACAGCAACAGAAACTATCATCAGAGTGAATACACAACCTAGAGAATGGAAGAAAATATGTGCAAACTGTGCATCTGACAAAGATCTAATATCCAGCATCTATAAGGAACTTAAACAAATTTACAAGAAAAAAATATTAAAAAGTAGGCAAAGGATATGAAAAGATACTTTTCAAAAGAAGACATATATATGGCCAACAATCGTATGAGAAAAAAGCTCAAAATCACTGATCATTAGAGAAATACAAATCAAAACCACAATGAAAGGCTGGGTGCAGTGGCTCATGCCTGTAATCCCAGTACTTTGGGAGGCCAAGGCAGGCAGATCACGAAGTCAGGAGTTCAAGGCCAGCCTGACCAACATGGTGAAACCCTGTCTCTACTAAAAATACAAAAATTAGTTGGGCATGTTGGCGTGTGTCTGTAGTCCCAGCTACTCAGGAGACTGAGGCAGGATAATTGCTTGAACCTGGGAGATGGAGGTTGCAGTGAGACGAGATCACACCACTGCACTCCAGTCTGGGCGACAGAGCGAGACTTGGTCTCAAAAAATAAAAAAAATTTAATAAATAAATAAATAAACACAATGAGATATCATCTCACACCAATCAGAATGGCTACTATTAAAAAGTCAAAACGTAACAGATGCTGACAAGGTTGTGGAGAAAAAGGAACTCATACACTGTTGGTAGAAGTGTAAATTCGTTCAACTATTGTGGAAAACAGTGTGGCGATTCTTCAAAGATCTAAAGACTGAAATATCATTTGAGCAATGCCATTACTGGGCATATACCCAAAGGAATATAAATCACTCCATTATAAAGACACGTGCATGTGCATGTTCACTGCAACACTATTCACAATAGCAAAGACATAGAATCAACCTAAATACCCATCGATGATAAGACTGGATAAAGAAAAATGTGGTACATATACACCACGGAATACTATGCAGCCATAAAAAAGAATGAGCTCATGTCCTTTGCAGGAACATGGATAGAGGTGGAGGCAATTAGCAAACTAACACTAGGAACAGGAAAGCAAATGCTGCATGTTCTCACTTATAAGTGGGAGGTAAATGATGAAAACATATAGATGTGTAGAGGGGAATAACACATGAACACATACAGGGGAACAACACACAGTGGAGCTTACTGGGAAGGTAGAGGGCAGGAGGAGGGAGAGGGTCCAGAAAAATAACTAATGGGTTATTAATAATAACCTGGGTGATGAAATAATCTGTACAACAAACGCCCATGACACAAGTTTATTTTTGTAACAAACTTGCACATGTACCCCTAAGCTGAAAAGTAAAAAACAAAAAACAAACTATATTTTCATAAGAAAAGAGAGAGAGAGAGATAAAAAGGGTAGTAGTGACTTTCAAAGGTAATGACAAGTGCCAGGGACCTTAACCTTAATTAGAACTCAGAAGTGATAAACTACCATTTCAGAGACTCCTGATTTAGTGTCATGCTGCCTTTGTCACAAGATGTTTGGTTTTTTTTTTTTGTTTGTTTTTTTAAAGAAGATTTCAATGTCTTTGTAAGAAATGTGAAATTTTTATTTCTGAGACAAAAATAAAGGTTTCCTAACAGTATCATTTTTGTTAAGTAAGTGATGTTGCACAACTCATATACCAAAATTTCACTATGATGTAAGGGCATCTGCATTATCCACTCTCAGTTTTAAAACCTTCTCTGCTGGTGCTCTGTAAACCTGGCTACATAGAGGGGATAACCAAGGATGAGGTCAGGCTGTTTCAAGAAATGTTTTGTTGACCTTAATTTGGTTACATCACAATGAGCCTCAATTTGCCAATCACCAAGTCATTTTCTGTACCACATACTTTTCTTCTTGTTGATCTTTGCCTCCAAAGCTTCATTCACATTCAGGGCCCATTCGTTGTAAGATTCTGCTCGAAGCTTCAATGCATTCATCATAGGGTAGAGATCATCCAGCGTGTATCTATACCTGGAAATAATACCACCACACTTAGCTTTGAGACGTGTAGCTTTGGAGAAAACTAGATGTTTTATATTTAACATTTCAGCCCCAGAACTGCGATGTCATTGAGCTTTTATAGTAAGGATCAACTGTTTTCCATAGGAAAAGAAAAAAAAAAAAATCATTCTTCCTACTTACCGCAATTTATATTTATAAGGCGGACAGGGACACAATTCTTTCACATGATGCAGGCAAACAAGCAGGCCAGGTTTACAAGAACAGGAGATGGCAGACATGAAGCATGTAGTTTTGCATTTTACACACTGACGTTCATCATCTGGCAATAGCTCAAAATCCATTCTTTCCGAATCAATCACTCCCTAGAATAAAGTATACTTTAGAGAAACCTCCAAAGGATAATATAATCCACCAGCCCAAGACAAGCATGCAGTAGTACTTGAGTTTTTTTTTAAAAAAAAAAAAAAAAAAAAAAAAGCCTTACCAAAATAGGGATGCATGATTTTAAAACGTGTGGCATACAGGAAACAAATGACCTAGCAAATATAGGCAAGTTCACTTGTCTAGGGAGATCTCCTTTTTCAGACAAGGCAGGTCCTTATGTTTGGTCATTTTGATCTGAGTATGAACACCATAGGACTGTAAAACTACTGAGGTTAGTTGTCTGTTCTACTCCAAACTAGCCTTGTCCACATTTTGGGTATAGATAAGAGCAAAAGAAAGGAATATGCTTCCTACTTCTGAGGAAATATGGAGAATCTATTAAAAGGAAAAAAATAAAAGGAAAGAACATGGGACAAGTGGAAAAGACTATCATGCAGAAATTGTTGAGTTTGGGAAGATGCTGAGTGGTCTCTTAGCCTTTTACAGGAATTTATCTGAAAGGATATCATTACCTGAATAGTTAGAAAATTTGTGCAATAGGAAAGACTAAAGCCATAATAAAACAGTTCATCCAAAAAGACTGCCAGGAACAATAAGGTCTTGAACTAGTAAATTTCAACATAATCTGTACCACCCAACATCTAGAGAACCCTTCTTGGATATACCTTTTGTCATTGAAAGACCAAACTTCTATCACCCTTTTTTCCCTATCTAAAACTGGATCCTAATCCAGTCTTGAGAATGCCAGTCAGTTTATGAACCACTGGGCTTCTTTCTTTTATTCTCTTATCCTGTATTTTAACCTTTTAACTATTTCATATCTGCCAAGTATATGGGCCAACAAAGATGAGGAGGGTAAGGAAAATGCTAATTAGATTTTGGTTTTATTTTTGAATTGGTCATTAAAAAGGACTTCATGGGATGGAGAGAGTTAAAATTTTTGTTTAAAATAAGATTAAGGACCAATTCTATGGATTTTAGTTGAGAATGAATCATGTAGTTCATACCCAATTTTAATGTGTAAATTCCATATCTGGAAAAATTCTCAGAGTTCTAAAAAATGAGCTACCATTTTTGATGTAAGACTTTGATGTAAGTCACTTAAACCCTCTGGGCACTATTTTCCCCAACTGTAAAACATAAGGGGGGAAGGTAGGTGACCTGCTGTTAAACTATAATAGGCTGCAGAGAGCCAATATTCTGGGATTCTACCCAAAGAGGCACATTTAAAAAACAAACAAACAACAACAACAACAAAAAAACAGTATTACTATTTGCAGATATTATTATTACAAAAGAATCCATGAAAAAGCTACTGGAAATTAAGTGACTTTAGCAAGGTCTCAGGAGACAAGGTCAATATACAAGTCAATTGTCTCTCTAAACACTAGCAATAAACCATTAGAAATTCAAAGCTTTTAAAAGTACAATTTATAACAGTGCAAAAAACATGCAATAAAAAATCATACTATGTTCATGAATTGGAAGACTCAATATTATTAAGATATCAATTCTCCCCCAAACTATCCATAGTTTCATGCAACGTCAATCAAAATTCCAACAGGAATTGATTTGGCAGGAATCGGTAAGTTGATGCTAAAATTTACATTTAAAAAAAAGTAAAAGAGATAAAACTAATTAAAAAAAAAAAGTTGGAAGACTCATACTACCTGATTTCAAGACTTCTTAGAAAGCTACAATAATCAAGACCATTTGGTATTAGCAATAGAATAGATGCACAGATCACCAGAACACAACAGAGTCCAGAAATAGACCCATACTTATGTGGTGAATTGATTTTCAACAAAGGTGCCAAAGCAATTTAATGAAGAAAAGACAGTATTTTCAAGAAATGCTGCTGGAAGAACTAGATATCCACATGTAAAAAAATGAACCTTGACTCATATTTTTGAAAAACAAAAATTACTTGAAATAGATGAAAGACCTAAATGTAAAACTTGATGACTTTGACTTTGTAGGAGAAAAATCTTTGTAACTTTGGATTAGACAAGATTTGTTAAATAGGAAACCAAAAAACCATGATTCACACAAGAAAATAATTAACAAACTGGACTTCATCAAAATGAAAAACTCCTGCTTGCTGAAAGACACTGGTAGGAAAATCAAAGACAAGCCACAGATTGGGAGAAAATATTAGCAAAACACCTATCTGATTTAAAAAAAAAAAACAAAAAAAAAACAACTGGTATGCAGAACACATAAAGAATTATTACAACAATCAAATTTTTAAAAAAATAAAGGGCAAGCCGAGTGTGGTGGCTCACACCTGTAAACCCAGCACATTTGGAGGCTGAGTCAGGTGGATAGCTTGAACCCAGGAGTTTGAGACCAGCCTGGGCAACATAGTGAGACCCTGTTTCTACAAAATATTTTTTTTTAAGGGGCAAAACATTTGAACAGCTACTTCAAAGAGACATATGTACATGTGGCAAATAAGATAGTGAATAAAAATTAAAACCACGAGATACTACATCTATTACAATGGCCTCAAAGAAAATACGCTTTAAAAAGACTGCTTTAAATGATATTAAAGTGCGTAAGAATTTTACTAAATAATACCCAATGACAACATGCAGTTGGATTTCCATAAGCCTTACCAATTTACGGACAGTTTCCCTTAAAGCTTTCTCATCCTCAATCATAATGGCCATGTCTTTCTGAACAGTTGAAGCCACTACAACATCTAGTACATCAGCCTTGGAAGCCATCTTGCAGATCATCTCATCATGGGAAAACACACAATATCGATGAAGCGAGCGATAATGCTCCACACACTGTCGGCCTAATGGCAGCTGTATCAAAAGATGGAAAGAAAAAAATAACATTCATCTTTCTTCTATCTGCAAACACCTCTGACCCATTATCAAATTACCAAACATCACACTATGAACACGTATCATTTACCAACCCTAAAACCAGACTCTGGGCCAGGCGGATGGCTCACACCTGTAATTCCAACACTTTGGGAGGCCAAGCCTTGCATGAGTCAAGGAATTGGAGACCAGCCTGCGCAGTGTGGTGAAATCCCATCTCTACAAACAAATACTAGTCAGGTGTGGTGGTGCACGCCTGTAGTCCCAGCTACTCAGGAGGCTGATGTGGAAGGATTGCTTGAGCCTGGGAGGTCAAGATTGCAATGAGCCATGATTACACCACTGCACCCCAGGCTGGGTGACAGAGCGAGACTCTGTCTCAACAAATTTAAAAAAACAACACATCAGACTCATAAGATTCCTAGCCTAGGCCCTAGGCCTTATTTATCTTTGCATCCCAAAGATCTATAATGTTATATATCTTAATTAAAAAGTGGTTTTTCTAAAAAAAAGACCCAATGTATTAACAATGTATTAGTATCTACAACAATGTAGAATCTAATTACAAGTATGACCTTATATATTTCCTGAAATAGTTGTGCTGAACTGGTAAGATCAACCTACTTCAGGGAATAATACTCCAAAAAACTACACAATGGAAAATAAGTATAGATATAGCAAGTACCATTATGACAAAATAATAATTCATTAGCTTTAACAACACTTAATCTAGATCTTTTTAGGTAGAAGTATTAATACAAATATAAAAATTAAACTTTACAACTAACTAAAACCAAATGTGTCCTTAAATTGCTGTACTGTAAATAATTTAAGCCAGTACTATACAAAGTATAGCCTTTAGACTGGAATTATTTATCAGTTTGCAATGAGATGCTGAGCTTCAGCCAGAACGTAAATCAACAGACTCCTTTCTTTATCAAGAAAGTCTTGCTACAAAAGAAAACACATCAGCTGAACTAAGCAGTATGCTTAGGTAATTCATGCTTGATTTACACTGTGGTACAAGTGCTTTATCTCATTGTGGACTGGTAAACAATTTGCAGACTGACTATTTGAGCAGTAATGGGTCAAGGCAACTACCCGTGTGACATTTATTTATTTTTTTGAGACAGAGTTTCAGTCTCTTGCCCAAGCTGGAGTGCAATGGCGTGATCTTGACTCAATGTGACCTCCACCTCCTGGGTTCAAGTGATTCTCCTGCCTCAGCCTCCCAAGTAGTTGGGATTATAGGCGCCCACCGCCACGCCTGACTAATTTTTGTATTTTTAGTAGAGATGGGGTTTCACCATGTTGGCCAGGCTGGTCTCAAACTCCTGGCCTCAGGTGATTTGCCCGCCTTGGCATCCAAAAGTGTGGGATTACAGGCATGAGCCACCGCGCCTAGCCCACATGACACTTTAAAACATTATATTCAATTTCCTCAAGAAAAATAATAAATTTGAAAAGGTTCACTAAATTGCAATTACATACCCAATCAACAGTGCAGAAATTAACAGCCTCAGCAAAATTAAAACCCTGGTTAAAACCACTGTGGTAGGCTCTTGGAAATGTAATCACAAACTCCCCAGCACACTGATTAGTTCGGTAAACCTAAAGAGACAGAAATTGAAGATTCTTGAGTTTCTTAAAGAGTGACATTGTTACTAAAACCAATCTGGACACAGACTATTAGATAATTTCCCCCAAAAGGCAGCTTTCTGCAATTGAGCCAGAAGAAACAAATTACTATAGTAGAATATCACCTAGCGATACTAATTTATGTCACAAGATGGAGCAGTATCCCAGACTACCAAAGTTGATTAGTATCTGAACACAAAACAAAAATGTGGCCATATTAAGATTCAAAGTATAACTTGTAAAAACAGCTACAATTAAGAATATCCTAATATATTATTATTACCCCCAAAGAAGTATCTTCTACCACCAATTAAAGAAATCCCACTCTATTTCAAGAATCTCATAACATACAGAGCTCCTCCTCATTTGGAACTCAAACTTATCTCCCATCATTTCCTTCTTCCTACCACCACCCTCACCCCAAAAGTACCTATAATGCTCTAGGCACACAAATCCTTACACTGGGCTTATTATTATATAATAATATTAGATTTCCTTTTCAAGCCTCTATATTTCTACATCAATGCTTACCTAGTGTATGGTCCCCCAGAACAAAAGCATCAACATCCACTAGGATGGAAATGCAAATCATCAAGCCCCACTCAGACTAATAAAATAGCAGGATCAGAAATTCTAGGGATGGAGACCAGCCATCTGTGTAGTAATACGGCCTTCAGGGTTCTGTTAAAAGACCCATCACAGGAACACCATATCTTCTACCTGGAATACTTCTCCTCCTTCCCTGACTCTGCCAAACATGTGATAATTTATCAGAGTTCCAGCTCCAATACAGATGTCATCTCATTTATGAGCCCTTTCTGATTCCCAATAGAGTTATTAGATCAGTCTCATAGTTGGCACCACTGTCAAACGAAACCACCCTTTGATTATCTGTATAAGCATTATCTTTTACCTCGTATTGTGAATCCCTAAATGCACAAGGAGTTCATTCATCTATCTCTGTAGGTCCAGAATCTAACCCCAGGAGGTTTGCTCAATTATTAAAGAACCAGGGTCAGGTCTCAATTAAAGCAATCTACTCTTAACAAACTGGAAAAAACAGTCAACATAAGGAAAGAAAAATATCAATGAGAAAAATAACAACTATGAGGAGATGGTGAGACTGTGGTGCTTACTGTTGATTATTTTCTAAGCTATGGTCTATGTATAATTTATAATGCCTCAAATAAAAATCCTTTCTGTTGTCTCCATTGACTAGCCTATGAACCCAAAAGCATAAAATTTAGGTCACAACAAGTTCAAGAATTCACTTTAACATTGTAAATGTATCATTGACATTTGATTTAGCTAAGATGGACTCTTCATACATTTCAATATGGCCTCCCAAATATCTTCAGAGTATTCTCCAAAAGGAAGCCAGTATAGTTGCGCACCACATAACAACATTTTGGTCACAGACAGACCATATATCAATGGTGGTCTGTAAGATTATAATACCGTATTTTCACTGTACCTTTTCCGTTTAGATACAATTAAATACACAAATCCTTACTATTGTGTTACAGCTATCTAAGGTATTCAGTACAGTAACATGCTGTACAGATTTGTAGCTCAGCATCTATACCCTATACCATATAGCCTAGATGTATAGTTGGCTACACCATCTAGGTTTATGTAAGTACACTCTATGAAGTTCACATGACAGTGAAATCACCTAGCAATGCATTTCTCAGAACATATCCCTGTTGTTAGGTGTCCCAGGACTGTATAGTTGTCACTTCATTTAGCAACCTCTAGACTTTTCGGTCTAGACTGTGAACCCTAAAATACAAGCTCAAGACCTTGAAATAAATTTTCACATACAAATATACTAAAACCAATGAATTGCAATTATTACTTGCAAAGGAAGGCTGTTTAGCAATCTAGTTACTAGCTGCAACAAATTAATTTTTATGGTATCTAAGGATCCAGTCCCACTGAGTAAATGTACAGTACCGCAGCAAAGCAGCTGTTTCTGCTATCAAGTTATGCTATGGAAAACACAGAATCAAATCAACATCATAAAAAAGTGAATAAAAAGGAAAAAGAAGTGGTAAATTAAGCTTGAGTGGCAGAAGGATTAACCCAGAACATACAGGCACTTCATGAGTCATCAGGGTATTGGGGTTCATGATGGTCACAAGCTGATGGAGGAGATCTGGCTGGGACACAAAGAGTTCTGGAGCTAGTTTCTTCATTACATTTTCTAGCTGCTCAGCAGCATACCCTGGGACTCCATACCAGGTTTTTGGCTCACCCCTGGAAATAGATAATAAAAATAAATCAATCTGCAACACCAACACAAACAAAATGGGTTACCAGTTCATATTTTTCAGACTTGGCTTTGTAAGACTACGCTACAAAGGAAACCGCAAACTGACAAAGTATCATTAGAAATGTGAATGTGGGCCAGGCATGGTGGCTCACGCCTGTAATCCCAGCACTTTGGGAGACCGAGGCAGGTGGATCACGAGGTCAGGAGTTCAACACCAGCCTGGCCAACATGGTGAAACCCCATCTCTAACAAAAATACAAAAATTAGCCGGGCATGGTGGCAGGCACCTGTAATCCCAGCTACTTGGGAGGCTGAGGCAGAAGATTCAGTTGACCCCGGGAGGTGGATGATTCAGTGAGCCAAGACTGCACCACTGCATTCCAGCCTGGGTGACAAGAGCAAGACTCCACCTCAAAAAAAAAAAAAAAAAAAAAAAAAAAAAAGAAAAAGAGAAAGAAAAAGAAATGTGATGTGAACATATGTAATGCATTTTCCCCCTTCAAGTATGAATGAACAGAAGACTTTCCATTTGAGGTCCCTCTACCCCCTCCCATTTTTATCTCTTTTTTTTTTTTTTTTTTTTTGAGACGGAGTCTCGCTCTGTCGCCCAGGCTGGAGTGCAGTGGCCGGATCTCTGCTCACTGCAAACTCCGCCTCCCGGGTTCACGCCATTCTCCTGCCTTAGCCTCCCGAGTAGCTCGGACTACAGGTGCCCGCCACCTCGCCCGGATAGTTTTTTTTTTTTTTTTTTTTTGTATTTTTTAGTAGAGACGGGGTTTCACCTTGTTAGCCAGGATGGTCTCGATCTCCTGACATCATGATCCACCCGTCTCGGCCTCCCAAAGTGCTGGGATTACAAGCTTGAGCCACTGCGCCTGGCCTATCTGATTCTTTAGAAAATGCAGACACCTAGAATTTCTTTTTTTTCTTTTTTTTCGAGACAGAGTCTTGCTCTGTCGCCCAGGCTGGAGTGCAGTGGCGCGATCTGGGCTCACTGCAAGCTCTGCCTCCCGGGTTCACACCATTCTCCTGCCTCAGCCTCCGGAGTAGCTAGGACTACAGGCGCCCACCACCACACCCGGCTAATTTTTTTACATTTTTTTTTTTTTTTTGGTAGAGACGAGGTTTCACCGTGTTAGCCAGGATGGTCTCGATCTCCTGACCTCGTGATCCGCCCGTCTCGGCCTCCCAAAGTGCTGGGATTACAGGTGTGAGCCACCATGCCCGGCCATTTTCTTTCTTTTTTTTTTTTTTTGAGACTGAGTCTTGCTCTGTTGTCCAGGCTGAAGTACAATGGCGCAGTCTCAGCTCACTGCAACCTCCGCCTCCCAGGTTCAAGCAATTCTCCTGCCTCAGCCTCCTGAGTGGCTAGTATTACAGGTGTGTACCACCATGGCCAGCTAATTTTTGTATTTTTAGTGGAGACGGGGTTTCACCATGTTGGCCGGGCTGGTCTCGAACTCCTGACCTCAGGCGATCCACCCACCTCAGCTTCCTAAAGTGCTGAGATTACCGGTGTGAGCCACCGTGCCCAGCCAGTATCTAGAATTTCTAAGAATATAAGGTATCGTATTCACTTCAGGATATGTTGTTACCACAGTTTCCTAAAGCAACTGACAAGGGAAGGCAACTCGCCATTTTTCTTTTCCCTTGCCCATTCTGGCAGACTAGGTTAAATCAAACACTAATAAGGCAATTAGCATTTCTAAGGAATTCTTATTCTTCAAAGGACTTTAAATTATCAAACAATTTGTCTGTATCATCCCTGTGAGGTATGGTAAATATAATCTTCATTTTACAGCTGGGAGCAACTGCCTAGGGAAGTAGAATTAATTCTATACATATATATGCCAATTATCTTTCTTGTGGTACATCCTCAAATTCCTTGTGTGAGGATTTGAGTGCGTTATAGATTTTCAAATATTTTTATATTTAGAAGAAAAATAGAGAAGAAAACAGATGTGAAGAAATGGCTTGAAGAGTTTAAAAAGTAAAGAAGCCCAAATATCTGCACATCCCTCCCACCTTGCCCCCTCAATGCACACACAAAGATAAGGCTCACTCTACTGTGCGTAGTGACACCTGAATTCAGCACAACAAAAGAGAGGCTGGTCATCACACAGACCTAGAGGACACTGTGGTACTACTAAAATTCACACTTCTCCCAAAAGGGTATCCAGGCTACCACTGGCCATCAAATTCTAAGTAAAAGTAACTTTTACTTAGAATATGCTTTTTCTATAGGTCAAGACTTCTTTTTGTTTTGAGGCGGAGTTTCACTCTGTTGCCCAGGCTGGAGTGCAATGGCGGGGTCTCTTGGTTCACTGCAACCTCTGCCTCCCGGGTTTAAGTGATTCTCCTCCCTCAGTCTCCCAAGTAGCTGAGATTACAGGTGCGCACCACCACACTCAGCTGATTTTTGTATTTTTAGTAGAGACAGGGTTTCACCATATTGGCCAGGCTGGTCTCGAACTCCCGACCTCAGGTGATCTGCCCACCTCGGCCTCCCAAAGTGCTGGGATAAAAGGTGTGAGCCACTGTGTCCGGCCTAGGTAAAGACTTTTTTACTTCAGATAAAAACTACCTTTTCCCAGCCGGGCGCGGTGGCTCAAGCCTGTAATCCCAGCACTTTGGGAGGCTGAGACGGGCGGATCACAAGGTCAGGAGATCGAGACCATCCTGGCTAACACGGTGAAACCCCGTCTCTACTAAAAAAAAATACAAAAAAATAGCCGGGCGAGGTGGCGGGCGCCTGTAGTCCCAGCTACTCAGGAGGCTGAGGCAGGAGAATGGTGTAAACCCGGGAAGTGGAGCTTGCAGTGAGTTGAGATCCGGCCACTGCACTGCGGCCTGGGCGACAGAGCGAGACTCCGTCTCAAAAAAAAAAACAAAAAAACAAAAAAACAAAAAAACAAAAACAAAAAACTACCTTTTCCCCCAGAAATACGTTGTTTTTGCAAAGTAGTGTGTGTGCAATTTCAGGGAATTCATGGATGCTCTAGGAATCTTAAGAACCACTGTCTTACCCGGGCACAGTGGCTCACGCCTGTAATCCCGGCACTTTGGGAGGCTGAGGTGGGCGGATCACCTGAGGTCGGGAGTTCGAGACCAGCCTGACCAACATGGAGAAACCCTGTCTCTACTAAAAATAGAAAAAAATTAGCTGGGCGTGGTGGCGCATGCCTGTAATCCCAGCAACTTGGGAGGCTGAGGCAGGAGAATTGCTTGAACCTGGGAGGTGGAGGTTGCAGAGAGCCGAGATCACGCCATTGCACTCCAGCCTGGGCAACAAGAGCAAAACTCCATCTTTTAAAAAAAAAAAAAAAGTCTAGAGAACCACTGTCTTAACTTATCAGGACGCCTGTTCTAATAGAAGTGAAAAACCTTAGGGGAAAAAAAGTAGTTCATTACTCTTTAGACACAGTTAAGACACATCTGCACTGAAAAGGAAAGTTTTCCTATCCAGCTTGCTTACTATTCATGGGTTCTTTTTGGAACTTCTCACCAATGCAAGTAGTTAATTGAATAGCTCCAGTGGTCTTCAATATGCCAGCAGAATGAAGAAAAGCACATTCCCACATACAGCCAAGGAAGTTTCATGCCACATATATCAGCAGTAATATGTGCAAGGACAGACTGCTCCATCACTGGCATGTTGTTCAAATTCCAGCCACTATCAAGATACTCCTAAAAATAAGAAGACAAAAGAGGATAAAGGTTTAGCTATATAATGCTAACATTTTAGAACTCTGTTTCAAAAGGCCAGCTAAAAATATTCTCCTCCAAAATAAAAAAAGAAATGTGGAAGAGGAGGGGCCACCATGCTGACCTTCTAGGATGCTCAGAGATTTGTTTTGCCCAGTTTTGAGCTTTGTGTAAAGGGATTTACACAGCATATACTTTTGTATCTATCTCTTTTTAAATATATATAGAGGAACATAAGCCATGAGTCCACTTTAACAAAGTTCAAAATCAGGCAAACTAATCGATAGTGTTAGAAGTCAGGATAGTGATTATCCTGAGGGCATAGTGCTTGTCCTGAAAGAGGAAAAGTAGTGAAGGAGAGCAGGCAAAAAGGTAACTTCTGGTGTGCTAAGAATATCCTATTTCTTGTTTTAGTTAGTGCTGGTTACATGGGTGTGTTCAGCTTGTGGAAATTCATCGGGCTGTATACATATAACTATGTACTTTTCTGATCATATGTAATATTTTCAAAGAAAACTACAAAAAAAAAAAAATCACACTTTCCTACCAAGATAGAAATAGAACTCTTCCTAAGAATAGTTCGCTAGTATGGAAAAAAATACTCAAAAATATTAAAGTTCAAAAATAAATAGACCTGGTCTCAGTCCTTCAGGTTTTCTTCAGAAAGAGAAACCAAGGTTATAAAATCTGAAGGCAAAGGGTGGTAAGTAATTTTCCCCTGTGACCACAATACAGGACATAGTTAGGACTAGAATTCTTCTGTAGGCTCTTTCTACTTTTCTTGAAATCATTAAAAATCTGGTAATTAAGGATTTGCTAAAAGTAATCATAAGTTACTTCAAGCCAATCAAACAGACTTTCAATACCTCCATTTCCAAGCCACTTATATGCCTACCTCTTCCTCGGGTGAAAGTTTGATTTTCCCATCTCGGACAGGAAAGCCACTGCCAAATTCCTTTGAGGCAATGTCAGCTCCATATTCCACTGTGACATCCTCCTCAATAGTGCTTACCAGTCTCCAAAATTCTTTCTCAACAAGCTCTGTGGGGACCATCTGGAAATACAAGGAATAGAAAAAATGAGTTCCCTCACAAACTGTCTGTGACCAATTAAGCTTAGTGATGGGAATCAAAGAACAGTACCCTACGGAAAAATTGTGTCTAGAATGTTCTATAATTGATCTTAGGCAATTCAGAAAACCTCTACTGTCTAAAAGGAATTCATGTTCCTCTATCACCAGCCATGCCACAACTGTAAAAGGGAGCCAAGGAAAGCAATTATTTATGACTTGGAGATATTTCTGTGTTTCAAACATAAACTGTATAGTAATAATGGTTAGTTGTGTTTGAATAACATATAGTACTGTACAGTTGACAACAGCACAGTAATAATGGTTTATTGTTTCAATGATGCTTTTATACTTTGAGATGCTTTCAAATACATTACCTGAGTCCATCCTTTCATTCTTTTCACTGGACCTGTCTGAGAGCAATGTAGGCAACCAACACAAAAAAGACAGTATAGGCCAGGCGCGGTGACTCACGCCTATAATCCCAGCACTTTAGGAGGCCAAGGCAGATGGATCACGAGGTCAGAAGATTGAGACCATCCTGGCTAACATGGTGAAACCCCATCTCTACTAAAAAATCAAAAAATTAGCCAGGCATGGTGGCAGGCACCTGTAGTCCCAGCTACTCGGGAGGCTGAGGCAGGAGAATGGCGTGAACCCGGGAGGTGGAGCTTGCAGTGAGCCGAGACTGCACCACTGCACTCCAGCCTGGGCGACAGAGCGAGACTCCATCTCAAAAAAAAAAAAAAAAAAAAAAGACAGTATATAGCAGTGATCCCCAATGTCCCTGTGTTTTTGGCACCAGGGATGAGTTTCATGGAAGGCAATTTTTCCATGGACCCCTAGGGAAGGGCAGGGCGCAAGGGCTGGGAGGTGGGGGGATTAGATTCTCATAAGGAATATGCAACCTAGATACTTTGCATGGGCAGTTCACAATAGGGTTTGCCCTATAAGAATCTAATGCAGCTGCTGATCTGACAGGAGCCAGAGCTCGGCTGGTAACGTCTGCCCACCAATCACCTCCTGCTGTGTGGTCCTGTTCCTAACAGGCCACCGACTGGTACTGGTTCAAGGCCAGGTGGGGAAGGGGTGGTTGGGGGCTGCCAGTACATAGGATATGACAAAAGGAGCAATTTGTAGCAGCACACCCTTAGAATAAAGAGTAACCAGATTAAATGTCAATCTGTTGTTAATCTGGTGTAAATCCAGAGGCAGGTAACATTTAAACGTCTATCCCTCAATGTCCTCATCTAATATTTCGTCAAAATATACAGTTAACCACAAATAGAAGAGGTTACATGCAAGTCATCAGGATTGGTTAAGCAAAACATATTGGCAAATATAACACATACAGAAGTCAAGAGAACTGAAAATTCAAATGGAGTATAAATTTAAGTCCATTAAATAAGCAAACATTTTAAGTAACTAATAGCTGATGTTAGAGGTGTTGGGGAAAAACCAGTTCACTCATACATTGCTGGAATCCATAAATTGCTACAGCCACTGGGATGGAATGAGGGAGAATGACTCTCATCTGACTTCAATAATCATCCCAAGAAAATCATCCAATTAAAGAGTACTACATGCATTAAGGGTTTGCTGCAGTGCTTTATTAGTAGTGACAAAAATCATAGCTTAAACATCCAGAATTAAAGCATTACATTTTGGTGTACTCATTTGATGGAATAATTAAATGCTGAATGGAAAATGCTTATGCTTCAAAGTACATAAAGGGGAATTAAAAATGGACTCATCCTGAAATTTATAATACTAACTTATGATTACATAACAATATACAACAAATGTGTTCCCAATGCATAGTACACTCCTTGGCACATAGCAGTCATTTAATACATTTTGTTAAGTATTCTTTATATTTGTTGGACCAAAACGATTGCTGATAATTTTCTTTATTAGTATTCTATTACTGGTGCTGTATGATCAGTGTGGAAGAGGTATCTTTAGAGAAATCCTAAAATAAAAAAATTAGAATGCTTTTTAAAGTATTATGAAATTTTAAATACCACAAAACAAATTAAAGGTTTCATTCTGCTTTCTGTGTGATAATGCCTAATAGAGTGAGGCCTCAACTAAAAATCCATCTTCAGGTACACTTTTCTCCAAAAGCTATTAAAATCCTAAATCGAAGCAGTATATATGTACATACATGGACCGGCATGTTGAAGTAATCAGATTTGAACGCATCTGCCATTTCCCCAAAAGTACGGAGGGTATAGTCCCTGGCTGCTTGTTCAAAGCCAAATGCTTCTTGTGGCTTACTACATTCCTGAAAATAAAAAAGAAAATTATGTTCTAGGTGATACTGAAAACACCAAGTATACTTGGTCAATCATCAAGCTGGCAGATAGAAAACAAGGCTTTAATTTGTGTATTTTACTGCTATGCTAGGTCTATATTATAAAAATAAACCTGCCTGAAAAATGTGGTTATTTTAATAAGCAAATGAAATACATTTTATTTATTTGCTAATGAGCAAATAAAATGTCAATTTTAACAACCACAACTTGGATAAATTTACATACTTACAAGAGGCACGCTAAAGATTCGACTTCCTTCGAAATCAAATAATGTTTTCAATACTGAAAATGAGAGTAATAATGTTCTCCTGGGAGTTAAAATTATAAAATCAACATACAATAGATCAAAATAGAGATAAACCACTTGATGGAAACAGAATGGCTCTCAGGCCAGCAATATTTGATTATAATCTAATACTAGGAGTTAACAGGGGCAGTATAAGCTGCCTTAGATCTTCGTGAGCCAATAGACTTAAATATTCCAGATCCATTGATAAGGTCATCCCTATTACAAGTTATTAAATAATTTATCTAACATCCATGACCCACTGCCCTGTCCCATGCTTAACGACCTCCCATTGATGGAGGCATCCTTATGTTGCAACATAGCTACATGGAAAAGCACTCAAACCTTTATACCCATGCTATACTTAAACCTCCTTACTATTATATTACAATTCAACCCTAACAAGGGTAATAGACTGACTGCTACATAATATTAATACAAAATAATCCTAATGGCTGGACGCAATGGCTCACACCTATAATCCAGTCCTTTGGGAGGCCGAGGCAGGCGGATCACCTGAGCTCAGTTTGATACCAACATGGACAATGTGGCAAAACCCTGTCTCTACTAAAAAATACAAAAATTAGCTGGGCATGGTGGTGCAAGCCTATAGTCCCAGCTACTTGGGAGGCTGAGATGGGAGGATCACTTGAGCTGGGGAGGCGGAGGTTGCAGTGAGCTGAGATCACACCACTGCACTCCACTGTACTCCAACCTGGGTGACAGAGTGAGATCCTATCTCAAAAAAAAAAAACAAACCTCAAAAAGATAATCATAGATCCTTTTCAGATTTTACCAATGACAGCATGCACTATTAAAAACATCAGTAATCACAGTGCTACATGAAAATGTCTCTATAAATGAAAAAAGCAGATTACTAAAATTACTTATATAATGTAGCTCCATTTGTTTAAAATAGAAAAAAGGCAGGATGAATATACACCAAGACATTAACAGTGGTTATGTATGCACTGTGAAAGCATAGCTCTACTTTTTAAGTTGTTCAGTGTTTTAGTAATTCTTGCAAAGAGCATGTAATGCTTTTTATAAGAATTAAAAAAAAAAAAGATAGTTATTACAAATTATTTTCTGCCTCTTAACTACCCACATACATTGTGGAACTCACTTCTAAGACCTCTTTCCTATTCAGGTCCATCCCAGTTTTCTTCCTGGACCTCATTACTGTCAACTGCCAAATCTAAAACTCAAAGGCAGGCCAAATGAGGTGGCTCAGACCTGTAATCCCAGCAATTTGGAAGGCCGAGGTAGGAGGATTATTTGAGCTCAGGAGTTCGAGATCAACCCTGGGCAACATGGTGAAATCCCTCTGTACAAAAAATACAAAAATCAGCCAGGCATCATGGCATGGGCCTGTAGTTCCAGCTACTTGGGGGACTGAGGTGGGAGAACTGCTTGAGCCAGGGAGGTTGAGACTGCAGTGAGCTATGTTTGTGCCACTGCACTCCAACCTGGGCAACAAAGTTAGTCCTTGTCTAAAAATAAAATAAAAAATAAATAAAACTCAAAGGCAAAGAAAAATGCCCTAAAAAAATTTTCTAGTGTTACTTCTACCATTAATTATTACCTGAGCCAAACACTTAGGACACCTCCAGTCTCCCTTGGGAACATCATGGAGAGGTGGGATCAAGCAAAAGGTATGGTAACTGTCATCACAGCCATCACACAACAGTAGCCGGTCTTCATCATTGCCACTGCCACATAAGAGACAGACATACAGATCCACCTGTAGCAATAAAAATGGGTACAGAACAAAGGAACATGATCTATTATTTGATTTTCTAAAATTCTAGAAATGAAATGGATCTGAGGCATAATCTAGTCTCTACATCCTGCTACAAATGCTTCAACCTCTATAAAGGATATTTTAAATAAAAATGCTTCACTTTCTATGAAGGATCTTTCACAATACCTCATGCATACCCAAATATAAGGTGGAATCTCCTAGCTTTCTCAATTGTCATATGTTTAAAGTTTGTTATTTAAAGTTTTTAGTAGGTTCCAAAACAACAAGATGCTAAGGTTACAGGCCAAGTGTGGTGGCACATGCCTGTAGTCCCAACTATTTGGGGAGTTGAGGCAGGAGGACTGCTTGAGCCTCGTAAGTCAAGGTTGGAGTGAGCCCTTATTGCACTGTTGCACTCTAGCCTGGGTGACAGAGACCCTGTCTCAGAAAAAAAAGAGAAAAAAAAGACACCAGGTAATAAATTACCAACCTAACCAAAAGTATAATTTGTGAAGGAAAATATAATTTTTCCATATTTAAAACAAAACTGTTTTAAAGTTCCTGGCACAGTGGCTTAAGCCTGTAATCCCAACACTTTCTGGGGCCCTGGTGGGACTGCTTGAAGCCAGGAGTTTGAGACCAGCCTAGGCAATATGGCAAGACACTGTCTCTACAAGAAATTAAAAAAAAAAAAAAATTAGCTGGGCATGGTGGTGCACACCTGTGGTCCCAGCTACTTAAGAGGCTGGGGCAAGAGGATCCCTTGAGCCCAGGAGTTCAAGGCAGCAGTAGCTATGATTGTGTCACTGTACTCCAGTCGTCTCTAAAAAAATAAAAATAAACTACCACTTTTAATTCTAATTAAGGGGTCATGGTTAAGAAGTTCCCCTAATGCCCAGTGATAAGGCATAGTTGTTACTTTTTTTTTTTTTTTTTTTTTTTTTTGAGACGGAGTCTAGCTCTGTCGCCCAGGCTGGAGTGCAGTGGCCGGATCTCAGCTCACTGCAAGCTCCGCCTCCCGGGTTCACGCCATTCTCCTGCCTCAGCCTCCCAAGTAGCGAGTAGCTGGGACTACAGGCGCCCGCCACCTCGCCCGGCTAGTTTTTTGTAATTTTTAGTAGAGACGGGGTTTCACCGTGTTAGCCAGGATGGTCTCGATCTCCTGACCTCGTGATCCGCCCGTCTCGGCCTCCCAAAGTGCTGGGATTACAGGCTTGAGCCACCGCACCCGGCCAGTTATTACTTTTTATCAGGTACACTGTATTCCCCTAAAAACTCATATGTTGAAGTCCTAACCCTCGGTACCTCAGAATGTGACTATATTTGGAAATGAGTCCTTACAGAGGTAATCATCCAATATGACTGGTGTCCTTATAAGGACAAAGATATGTACAGAGGAAAGACCATGTGAAAGACAGCCATCTACAGCCAAGGAAAGAGGGCTCAGAAGAAATCAACCCCGCCAACACCTTGATCTCAAATTTCCCAGCCTATACAACTGTGAAAAAATAAATTTCTGTTGTTTAAGCCACTCACTCTGTGGCTTATCCTTATGGCAGCCATAGCAAACTATTACTCAATACTAGAAAGCTGAGAATTCAACTAAACGGGGAGTCTAACTGTTTCAGTATATTTACTGTAGCAAATAAAAATCTAGCTCTGTCAGTTTTCTGATTGTATTGCGGAGAGGGGGTGGGGCAGAAGGTGACATTTATGGAGAGAACACTCAATTAGAATAATTTCTAGTTCCATGAAAAAAAGCACTGTTTCAGGCTCTCAGAAGGGGGTAGAGAAGAACCAGATCCTTTCTAATGCCATCAGGCTTTACTTTTAATAAAAGTTTTCCACAGAATAAACAGCTCCCAGCCCTCTAACTCTGCCATGCCCTCCTCCCTACTCCCAACTGCTTTCCTTTGTTCCTTTTCTTTCTCTTCCTTCCTTCTCTACTTCCTTTTCATTCCTTCCTTCTTCTTCCTTCTTCCTTTCTCTTTTTTGTTCCTTCTTTCCATTTCCTTCCTTCCCTTTGCTAGCTGGAAAGTTGGAAAACACTAACTTGGATTTTTGAGCTAGCCTTCAGCTCATGTAGAAGGGAGCTAGTGAATTATGAGCAATTCTACCTATAATGAGCTAGATTACAGTTATTATTCAGTGCTAAAACTGAATGTATTCCAGAAAATGGCAGTCAATGCCCCCTCCAGATGTTACTACCATCTTTATAGTACGATCATGTATTTCCTCATTCCTCATTTATTAACTAATACTACAAACTGACTTCAAAAGATATTTTTATTGTCAGACACTAAGTTAAACAATCTTATTTAAAGCACAAATTTAAGTTTAAACTTGGGGGTAAAGGGGATTAAAGAAAGGAGGGGAAGAAGGAAAAGAGGAAAGAAAAAGGAGAAAGGGAGATTTCACTCACAGCATTGGTGGCCTTTTTAGATCGACTCTTGGGCTTTTCCTTCTCATTTTCTACAATATAATCTTTCCTCTCAATAGGTTCTTGCTTGATGCTACTCTTCATTTCTTTCTCTGTAGGAGGCAATCCAAAATTAGCTCTTTCTGTACAATGCTTTTTTCCACTTCCTCCCTCAACTGATCATCTCCCTCCCAAAGCACATACCGTACACAAACACAATTTCATGTGTGTTTTCATTTTAGTAGCAATAGCAGCCAGTATACTTTATTCAAGGGCTCAAATGCTGATTACTTTATGATAAAATGCAAACTCTTGTGCCATTTAAATTTCAGGATGTAGGTTACTTCTGAAGATGTCTCTCAGGTTGTATGCTTTACCTACCATAATAATGCAGAAGTCCAAATATTGTTGGGCTTTCAAATGGCTTTCTAATTTGTTTGTACCAATTTATACTTTTACTAGCAGTGTAATATGGTTTAGCTCTGCGTCCCCACCCAAATCTCATCTCAAATTGTAATCTCCATATGTCAACAGAGGGATTTGGTGGGAGGTGATTTGGTGGGAGGAACTAAAGTTTTCTTAAGACCAACACATAACATATACTGATGAAATCAAATTCCTCTTGGCCATGACTATAAGAGACCAACAGTTCACCAACTATACCTCCTCCATATAACACATTATCTCTCCATGATCTAAGATGACTTCCTGGTCATCCTCCTGGTCTCCAAATTCCTGGTTCTGAAGACTAAGAAGTTTGGCAAAAACACTGGCTATCAATTACTGAACTATCATGCAGTAGGCATTGTGCTCAATGCTTCCCATAAAGTATTTAATCCTTCACAACAAACCCATTTCAAAGGTAAGAAAACTGATGTTAAAGTCAGTCAAGAAACATCTCTAAGGTTACATAACTAGTTAGCGGTTGTGCCAAGATTACTGTATTACTTTATATTGTACTTTCCACTGCATTGTGCTGCCTTTCCACTACCTCACTAATCCCTAAGTGGAACACATTTTATTATTAACTTCTTAATTTGTATGTGCCTCACATATAAGATTTCTCTTAAGAGAATCTCAAATCCACCTCTCAGTGACTTACATCAAGTGATAGCCAGGCAAGCAATTAACTACAATTCAGATTTAGGAACATGTCTGTTTGCCTTGCCTGAAATAAATCTATTAGACATTCGGTCAAAGGCACCTATGTTTTTCACAAATTACTTCAAGTAACTGCGTTGAATCAAATTTCAAAGTAGCAACTCACTAGAGCTGAGAAACTCATCCACACTCCTAATATGCATACATAGAGTTTCTGTTTCTCTCTCCCACTAGTCAGTTAATTATGAGAACAAGGACACTGTTGATATATTAAGATTTTCTCAAAGCTCAACCCAGTGTAATAGCTGCTCTAATGTTTACTTTTTAATTTTTTCCATTGACTTTTTCAGCTTATAAGGTTTACTTATGAATAGTTATTTTTACTTTATTTACTTTTTCTTTCCTATTCACTGATAAATTTTCTTACCATTTTCACATTTTGGAGTTGGACAACCCATTCGACGTCTCAGATTATGAGTTCTGGCTTCTGTTGTCTCCTCGGGTTCTATTTTAATATTCATGGCCTAAAAAAATTGTCACATATATGAATATTTCCTTTAAGAAGATATAATCTTTAAAAATCCAACTGGAATCTCAAGATGACTATATCCTACCAATTGCCTCTGTTAACAGGGCATTCAAAACATACTTCTCTCTCTTCCTAAGGAAGAAAGCTCACCTTTGAAACTACTATTAAAGCATGGATGAGAAATTTTAAAATAGGGAAAAGTTGGCCAGGCACAGTGGCTCACACCTGTAATCGCAGCACTTTGGGAGGCCAAGGCAGGCAGATCACTTGAGGTTGGGAATTCAAGACCAGTCTGGCTAACAGTGAAACCCTGTCTCTACTAAAATTACAAAAATTGGCCGGGCATGGTGGCATGCACCTGTAGTCCCAGCTACTTGGGAGGCTGAGGCAGGAGAATTGCTTGAACCCAGGAGACAGAGGCTGCAGTGAGCTGAGATCATGCCATTGCACTCCAGCCTGGGTGACAGAGCAAGACTCCATCTCAAAAAAAAAAAAAAATAGGGAAAGTCAAAGGATCAAGAACAAATTGTGGCTGGGTGAGGTGGCTCACACCTGTAATCCCAGCATTTGGGGAGGCCGAGGTGAGTGGATCACTTGAGGCCAGGAGTTTGAGATCAGTCTGGCCATCATGGCAAAACCCCATCTCTAACTAGAAATACAAAAATTAGCCAGGTGTTGCATACTCGGGAGGCTGAGGCAGGAGAATGGCGTAAACCCGGGAGGTGGAGCTTGCAGTGAGCCGAGATCACGCCACTGCACTCCAGCCTGGGCGACAAAGCGAGACTCCATCTCACACAAAAGAAATTTTAATTAGTTAGGCATGCATGGCATGCATCTCTAGTTCCAGCTACTCGGGAGGCTGAGGTGGCAGTTATCACCTGAGCCTGGGAGTTGAAAGTTGCAGTAAGCTATGATCATGCCACTGTACTCCAGTCTAGGTGACAGAGCGAGACCATCTCTAAAAAGAAGAAGAGGCCAGGCGCGGTGGCTCACGCCTGTAATCCCAGCACTTTGGGAGGCCACAATGGGTGGATCATGAGATCAGGAGACTGAGACCATCCTGGCTAACACAGTGAAACCCGTCTCTACTAAAAATACAAAACAAATTAACTGGGCGTGGTGGCACATGCCTGTAGTCCCAGCTACTGGGGAGGCTGAGGCAGGAGAATTGCTGGAATCTGGGAGGCGGAGGTTGCAGTGAGCCAAGATCGCGCCACTGCACTCCAGCCTGGGCAACAGAGTGAGATTCTGTCTCTAAAAAAAAAAGAAGTCTGAGAAAAATGGCTTTAACTGTCTTCTAACCACTCTGTTTAAAAAACCTCCTAATCTACATGTTTTCCAGCTTTAATCTCCATTAAACACTGCCCAACTTTGTGAGGGTAATGGGCAATCCAAATAGGAACACACAACACCAATTCTTCCTAAGGCCTTGATTGGTAACAAGCAGCAGTCTGTACAGGCAGCATAAACTTAGAAAGACTTCTTCGATTCCTTATCCCTTTGATGGTACAATTCACCCAAGTGTAAAAGTTAGAATACAAACAGCATCCCTTTGTGAGATTAACAAGGTTCAAAACTACAAAGAGCACACACATGAGAGAAATCCAGTATCAGACAGCCATTGGTAATAGGGCTTGAGAATTCCTTCTAAATTAACCTCATGAGGCTCTTACCTCTGCTCTCATGCGTTTTGCTCGTCGGGCTGGGGGGCACGTTTCCGAAGGCTGCACAGACTGTCTCTGGGGAATATCATGGGGTTTGTACTCCTTGTCCTTAGTGTCTGTGGTCAGGTTTGGCTTCTGCAAACACTAGAAATAACAACTATACTGATAAATTCCTTCCCTTTTTAATCTTACAGAGTTTTGTAAGGTACATTTTACAACTATTTAACTAGACAACAGGCCTATAATTTTTAAAAATCTAAATAAAAATAAAGACAAGTCTGCAGTTACCAACCACATACATACATCTATAAAGGTTTAAAACATTTTAAAAATTTTTAACAGGGGGTGTTGCTTAGATTTTTCATTGCTGACATCATCAGGTTACAACAGACCATAGCTGTCTCAAGGCATTCCCAATAAACCACTTGGAATTATTTGTGCTTGCAACTGTCAGTTAATGGAAGGTCCCTATTGTTAGAAAGGCCCTTATAAGCTCCCAAAACAATTTTCCATATTAAAAATATCTCATTTTTAAAAAGTATTTGGAATTTAAAAAATAGGGAATCCAATATGTTTTCTAAATTTTACAACTGTATAGTTTCAGATATAACTAGCAAAGTTATCATCCAAAGATATCACCTGAATTGAGAAAACAGGTCATTTAACTAAAGCAGTCTTCCTCACTAGGGTTTCTATTTACCACAGTATATCCCTACAAAGTCTAACTCGCAAGGCAAAGATCAACTGGTAGCCCACAGCAATAACTTTGGTTCTGATAAAAAATGCATCTCTCTTCTTGCTTTGGTTTTTCTTTTTAGTTTTATTCTAAGCTATTAACACCACAAAATGTTGCCACTGAAGCTAATATGAATTTCAGGTAAGTACTACTCTTTCATAAGAGGACCCACAAACCTCACGAAAAACCTTTGTAAAAGTTTCAAAAGTAACCCTCTGGGGTGTGTTATAGCAGCTATATTTGGAATGAAATACATGGAAATAACAACCTTCCTGAAGCACCGACACTACGGGCACAGTTACTACCACAGAATCTCACTAATGAGATTGGCCCCTTTCCTCCTCACATTTGCAGAAATACAGAGACGGGCAAAAGAACAAAAGTAAGTACAAAGCGACAAAATGATAAAATTTATTTCTGATAGTTAAGAAATATGATATACTACTTAAAAATACTGACTCATTACTTGTTAACAAGTAGTAAATCTACCACTGGTAATAGCACCCTATAAATATTAAATATTCTGCTCATTCTACTTAAACCTACACATTGATCTGATCCAGAAAAGTTAACTATTATATTCCTAATAGTTAAGCATTTACATTCTGAAAAAAGTTGGTCAGGTGCGGTGGTGCCTTAAATAAGGTACCTTATTTAAGACTTATGGCTAGGTATAGTGGCTCACGCCTGTAATCCCAGCACTTTGGGAGGCCGAGGCAGGTAGATCACTTGAGGTCAGGAGTTCAAGACCAGCTTGGCCAACATAGTGAAACCCCGTCCTTACTAAAAATACAAAAATTAGCTGATGTGGTGACACATGCCTGTAATCCCAGCTACTCAGGAGGCTGAGGCAGGAGAATCGCTTGGACCTGGGAGGCAGACATTGCAGTGAGCCGAGATCATGCCACTGCACTCCAGCCTGGGTGACAGAACAAGACTCCGTCTCAAAAAAAAAAAGAAAAAAGAAAAAATTATGAGACAAACTAAACACCAATAACAATTGAGAGAAAAAAATATTTTGTTTTTTACAAAAAGTAGTATAGAACATTGCCTTCTGTTTTGTAACAAGTCCTCAGTTGAGCATTTAGAGTATGTTTAATGAAAGCATGCAGAGGGCAATAAAACCTGTTCATCATGTAAATTAATCCCCTTTATGTATCCAACGTACTTTCTATTGGAGACACAAAAGTATGAGGAGTGATTAGGAAAATACAAATTGAGCTGAATTACATAAATTGTACTAAGTGGATTGTCACAAATTCGGATACTACATATATGGTTCCTATCTCCTACTAGTTAGTCTCAATAGTTCCATCATCTATGGTCAGCTTGGTTCTGTAAGGACTTTGCAGATCTAAGACAATCATGCCCTGTAGTTTTTTAGAATAAGTAAGAAGAGCTTTATTATTTTGTTCCAAACCACAATTAAAAATACACACGATATGGTTTTATATCTAATGTTATTAACATACAGACGCTAATTTTAACCTTTACTTGAGAAACTAGGCCTTACAGGTGATTTAATATCATCATCATGCCATAATCACATCATCCCACAAAGGCAGAGCAATCCCTTAAGACATTTAGAAAACATGATGATGCAAGATTGAGGCCTCTGTTCCACTGGGAACAGTGTATCAACTTTTCTCAAGCTTCCTAAAATTTAACTTACACTCTCCCTTCACCCTTTTGCAATAATTCCTTCACTGTACACCTCTGTTTTTCCTAAGTATATGTTCTTCAATTCTTCTCTCCCTAATAACTATTTCAAAAATTAGAAATAGATGTGAAAATTTACATACAAGGAATGTTCATCATAGTATTATAATAAAAAACTAGAATCGACCTCAACATTCTACAATAGAAGAAATAAAAATAAGGTCTGGCTATAAAAAATGGATTGCCACAGTCATTAGAAATCGCATTTTCAAAACTATTCAATGATATGGCAAATGCTCATATGATTAGTAAAAAAACCCAAGATGCAATGAAGAAGAGTACACTTTCAATTTGTGAATGTATGCATAAAAATAGCCCTGAGAGAAATAACAGGTGGAAGGATCAGGAGTGATTTTATTTTGCCATACTCTCCTCCTGTGTTTTTAAACTTTCTACAATGAATGTGTATCACTTCCTAAAACATACTTGGCACAGAGTAAGTCACTCACAAATATCTACCTTTACTGTAGATGCAATGTTTACAAAAGGGTACCTTTTAAATACTTATTCCTTTCAACTCCTTGATTGTATAAATATTTAAGTGACTTTTAACCATAAAACTACATTGCCTTTTTAAGTATATAAGTGACATGTTTCTAAAATGTTACAACCCACAAAGCATCACTAAAAGGACTCTCTCTCCCTTTATTCACTATAACTTCCATACTTAGGAAGAGTTCAGGAAGAGAAAATTAACCTATTACGGGTAACTGTATCTAGATCTGACTATGAGGCAAAAACGTTCCACATTCAACATTCTATTTTTTATTTTTGTTTTTTTCTTTTTTGAGACAATCTCGTTCTAAGTCTTGTTCTGTCACCCAGGCTGGAGTGCAATGGCACGATCTTGGCTCACTGCAACCTCTGCCTCCCAGGTTCAAGCAATTCTCCTGCCTTAGCCTCCCAAGTAACTCAGATTACAAGCGCCTGCCACCACATCCAGCTACTTTTTTTTTTTTTTTTTTTTTTTTTTTTTGTATTTTTAGTAGAGACGGGGTTTTGCCATGTTGGCCAGCCTGATCTCAAACTCCTGACCTCAGGGGATCCACCTGCGTCGGCCTCCCAAAGTGTTGGGATTATAGGTGTGAGCCACCGCGCCCAGCGTATTTTTAATTTTTTTTATTTTTTTGAGACAGAGTCTTGCTCTGTCACCCAGGCTGGAGTGCAGTGGCACAATCCCAGCTCACTGCAACCTCCGACTCCTGGGTTCAAGCGATTCTCCTGCTCCAGCCTCCCACGTAGCTGGGACTACAGACGCGCGCCACCATGCCCAGCTAATTTTTGTATTTTTAGTAGAGACCGGGTTTCACCATGTTGGCCAGGATGGTCTCCATCTCTCCATCTAGTGATCCGCCCACCTTGGCCTCCCAAAGTGCTGGGATTACAGGCTTGAGCCATCGCTCCCGGCTCACACTCAACATTCTAAACAATTTCATCCATGGGCTCACTAAACATTCACATAATGTACTAAACAAACAAAAAAAAAGTTTTGAATGTCAGATTGGCCACTTTCTTCTATGCTAAAAAGTGTTAGCTGGGCCTGGTGGCTCACGCCTGTAATCCCAGCACTTTGGGAGGCTGAGGCAGGCGGATCACGAGGTCAGGAGATCCAGACCACGGTGAAATCCCCTCTCTACTAAAAATACAAAAAATTAGCCAGGCGCGGTGGCGGGCGCCTGTAGTCCCAGCTACTCGGGAGGCTGAGGCAGGAGAATGACATGAACCCGGGAGACGGAGCTTGCAATGAGCCGGAGATCGCACCACTGCACTCCAGCCTGGGGGACAGAGCGAGACTCCATCTCAAAAAAAAAAAAAAAAAAAAAAGTGTTCACCTGGAATCAATAAGGCAAAGAGGGAAGAAAAACAAATCTACCGGATTTAAGCATTACAGATGGTGTGTTTGTGTGTGTATAGTATTAGGACAGGACTTTGGTTAGTGATTTACCCCTCAAAAACTATGTTATTCTCTTCCTACCTCTCTACAGCACAGAAAACAATTCTTAAAATTATAGGGCTCACTGCTGTAGTCCTAAAATAACTCAAAGGGTGTGAATGGATAATGACACCCCTCTTCTTTCTACCAAGGCATGGAAATAAATGGGAAGCTTTTATAGTATTGTTTTACTTACAAGTTTTTAAGTGAATAATTTCACAAATACCATTTTGTCAGAAATGAACATGGCTACATAGGAATTACTAGAAGAGGAACCCATTAGCTATGCAGCATTATAAAATCCCCTATCTTTACCATATCAACATTCTGACAATCTCCTTAAAAATCTCAGCTGGCAAAAGAGAATAGGTAGGTAAGTTATTTCACAGCTTATACCTTCATATGACAGCCAGGAATACTTTAGCTAACTTTAAATTTAAAGAGAAGGCAAAGTTTTAACAAGTAGCTTTTGACAGTAAAAAAATTTCCTCCACAATCTTATTCATTCCAGAAACAAACTTTTTTTTTTTTTTTTTTGAGACGGAGTCTGGCTCAGTCGCCCAGGCTGGAGTGCAGTGGCGCGATCTCGGCTCACTGCAAGCTCCGCCTCCCGGGTTCACGCCATTCTCCTGCCTCAGCCTCCCGGGTAGCCGGGACTACAGGCGCCCGCCACCTCGCCCGGCTAATTTTTTTTGCATTTTTAGTAGAGACGGGGTTTCACCGTGTTAGCCAGGATGGTCTCGATCTCCTGACCTCGTGATCCGCCCGCCTCGGCCTCCCAAAGTGCTGGGATTACAGGCGTGAGCCACCGCGCCCGGCTCAGAAACAAACTTCTAAGTATAGTTGCTCTCAAAGCAGAACAAAAACACTAGAGGGAAAAACACAAAACAAGGTATTTTTTTGTTTCAGATGGAGTCTCGGAGTCTCGCTCTTTGCCCAGGCTTGAGTGAAGTGGCACGATCTCGGCTCACTGCAACCTCCACTTTCTGGGTTCAAGCGATTCTCCTGCCTCAGCCTCCCAAGTAGCTGGGATTACAGGCACCCGCCACCATGCCCAGCTGATTTTTGTATTTTTAGTAGAGACGAAGTTTCGCCATGTTGGCCAGGCTGGTCTCAAACTCCTGTCCTCAGGTGATTCACCTGCCTTGGCCTCCCAAAGTGTTAGGATTGGGGTGAGCCACCGCACCCCGACAAAACAAGGTCTTCTAAAACAAGGTCTTCCAAACACAATCGAGGCCTTTTCATTTTCCTGAAAAGACAATGTACTGACAAGTAGTAAGATAAAACAGGTTAAGGCTAGCCCCCAAACTTACCCTTAAGCTGTCTCCGGATAGGAATAAGTTGTAGGGGTTAAGGATTCGTTCATAATGCCCTCTGATATGTGAGCCCACTGCTTTGCCAGGAGCAAACCCCATCTTGGTGGCAATTTTGGTCCATTTTCTATCCTTGCAAACAACTGCAAATCCACCTTCTTCTGCAACTAACTGTTAAAATAGCAAAATTAGAAACAACTATATGGAGTCACTTCTAATCGCACCTAAGTATGACTCCAAGGGGAAAATGTTCTTGGCTATGGTTATCTTTTAAAAACATGTTTTGCCAATCAAATATATATATACATATACTCACACACACACACACACACATATACTCACACACACATATATACACACTACTAATTTTAAGTTAGAAATTTTAAACATCTCTCTTGACAACATGGTCCATAAACATTTTGTCCCCTCTAAGCTACTTTTCACATCCCCAGAGCAATCATGTGGAAAGAATCAGTTTACCTAAAACTAAATCTCTACCAAAGAAGGGACTATAATACTTGGTCTTACTCTGGACTCTTAAATAAATCTCCAAAAACTAAAGACTAGGATGCATGCCAGCATGTTTGATGGAAAGAACGTAAAGTTCAGAATCAATTGGGCCTGGTATTGAATTATGGCTCAGCTTTTTTTCTTTTATTTTTTCCCTGAGACGGAGTTTCTCCCTTGTTGCCCGGGCTGCAGTGCAATGGCGCAATCTCGGTTCACTGCAACATCCGCCTCCTGGATTCAGGCGATTCTCCTGCCTCAGCCTCCCAAGTAGCTGGGATTACAGGCATGTGCCACCACACCCAGCTAATCTTGTATTTTTAGTAGAGACGGGGTTTTGACATGTTGGTCAGGCTGGTATCGAACTCCTGACCTCAGTTGATCCACCCACCTCGACCTCCCAAAAAGTGCTGGGATAACAGGCATGAACCACCATGCCCGGCCATGGCTCAGCGCTTTTTAGCTTTTTATCACCCTGAGCCTCAGTTTCCTTATCTGTAATAAAAAGAAACAGTTTGCAGAATTTTTGTAAAATGTGAAAATGAGAAAAACAGGTGGCAGCAAAATATTCAACAAGGCTTCAAGACCTGAGAAGCAGAGCCTGATGATCCCCATCACTCAACTGACTTGAGAACCTCATTTTGCACATCTCAAAAAATAAGGTTTTTTGTTCTTTCTTTCTTTTTTGGGACAGCGTCTTGCTCAGTTACCCAGGCTGGAGTGCAGTGGTGCAATCACAGCTCACCACAGCCTCCACCTCCTGGGCTCAAGTGATCCTCCCTCCTTAGCCGCCCAAATAGCTGGCACATGCCACCATGCCTATCTAATTTTTTAATTTTTTGTAAAGACAGGGTTTCCCTATGTTACCCAGGCTGGTCTCAAGCAATCCTCCTCCCTTGACCTCCCAAAGTGCTGAGATTACAGGCGCGAGCCATCTGGCTGAGCAGTAAGTTCCTTTTTAAGGCAAAGAAGATCAAATTCATTCTGTCAGTAAGATTATTAAATGAGTAAGATGGTAAGATGGTCATTAGCCCATTACCTTATTAAGCTGAAATAAGTCCAAGATCTTCCTCTCCACATGTGGAATTTTCAGAGTACTTCCCTGTAACTCCCAGTACTTCGCGATCTGGTCCAAGAAATTCAATTTTACTCGAGTTTGAGCCTAAAAGACAAAGAATTGATTGAGTTTTCATCTCATTTAGCTTATTTTAAAGCTCCTATTACCTGCCCGTGTGATATTTTCTTTCACAGAATATTTAAGTACAATACCACTTTAAAAAAATTTTTTTTAATTTAATGTTCTTTCAGCAGAACCATATAATACCACTTTCTAAATTCAATGAGAAACAGCCTACAGAAAATATAGCTGGTTAAATAATTATACATGGCCAGCTGGGCACAGTGGCTCACACCTGTAATCCCAACACTTTGGGAGGCCGAGGCAAATGAATCACAAAGTCAGGAGTTCAAGACCAGCCTGGCCAACATGGTGAAACCCCCACCTCTATTAAAAATACAAAAATCAGCCGAGTGTGGTGGCGCTTGCCTGTAATCCCAGCTACTCAGGAGGCTGAGGCAGAAGAACAGCTTGAACTCGGGAGGCAGAGGTTGCAGTGAGCTGAGATCACACCACAGTACTCCAGCCTGGACAAGACAGCAATACTCCATCTCAAAATAATAATTATTATACGGCTGGGTGCGGTGGCTCATGCCTGTAATCCCAGCACTTTGGGAGGCCGAGACGGGTGAATCATGAGGTCAGGAGTTCAAGACCAGCCTGGCTGACATGGTGAAATCCCGTCTCTACTAAAAATACAAAAAATTAGCTGGGTGTAGTGGCAGGCGCCTGTAATCCCAGCTACTTGGGAGGCTGAGGCAGGAGAATTGCTTGAACCTGGGAGGCAGAGGTTCATGAGCCAAGATCATGCCACTGCACTCCAGCCCAGATGACAGTGCGAAACTCCGTCTCAATAAAAAAGAAAAATAAAAAAATAATACGTATACATGGTCGGGTGTGGTGGCGCACTTTGGGAGGCCAAAATGGGCAGATCCCTTGAGGCCAACAGTTGAGACCAGACTGGCCAACATGGTGAAACCCCATCTCTACTAAAAACACAAAAATTAGCTGAACATGGTGGTACACGTCTGTAATCCCAAAGGTTGCAGTGAACTGAGATTGTGCCACAGCACTCCAGCCTTGGTGACACAGCGAGACTCTGTCCCCCCCCCCAAAAAAAAAAAAAAATATATATATATATATATATATTTATATCTCCCCCCCCACACACACACACACACATTAACAAAACAAAAATTTAATTCAGGCCAGGCATGGTGGCTCATGCCTGTAATCCCAACACTTTGGGAGGCCAAGGCAGTTGGATCACCTGAGGTCAGGATTTCAAGACCAGCCTGGCCAAAAAGGTGAAACCCCATCTCTACTAAAAATACCAAAATTAGCCGGGCTTGGTGGCACACACTTGTAATTCCAGCTACTTGGGAGGCTGAGGCAGGTGAATCACTTGAACCCAGGAGGCAGAGGTTGCAGTGAACCAGGATCATGCTGTTGCACTCCAGCCTGGGCGACAGAGCGGGACTCCATAATAAAAAAAATAAAAATCTTAAGTGACTTTTAAAAAAATTTAATTCAGCCCCTACCACATGACAGACAAGGAATTAAACACTCAGTAAACCTTCCTGTGATGTAAGTAGGCACTCTGAAAGGAACTTAAGTAGTACTGTAAGCACAATTCCATATTATTGTTTAAAATTATATGACAAATAAAGCAGCTTTTATATGCCCAGCTTTGGGAGGCAGAGGCAGGAGGATCACTTGAGCCCAGGAGTTTCAGACCAGCCTGGGCAACATACAGAGACTCCATCCCTACAAAAAAAATACAATTTTGTGTGTGTGTATCTTCACATATGTAAACATATATATGATACAGGGTCTTGCTCTGTTGCCCAGGCTGGAGTGCAGAGTGCAGTGGCACAACCATGGCTCACTATAGTCTTGACCTCCCAGGCTGAGGCAATCCACCCACCTCAGCCTCCTGAGTAGCTGGAACTATAGGCACGCACCATCACCATCACACCTGGCTAATTTTTAAAATTATGTTTTACTAGAGACAGGGTCTCACTATGTTGCCCAGGCCAACCCTCCTGCCCCAGCCTCCCTAAGTGCTGAGATTACAAGTGTGAGTCACCATGCCTAGCCAATTCGATATTTTAAAGACCTGTTCTCTACAGAAATATTCTTATTTGCTCAAATACAAATCTAAAAACAGATTTACAATGGTGATTCTGTAACAATTTTAATATATCCTAATAATTTCAAGGAGGGTCCCCCTGGAATACAGGCAAACAGAACACTAGTGAAGACATTACCTCCAATTCATTCAGTCTCTGGATACGTGGCGTAAAATGAAGTTTATCAACATCACATGCAAATGGTGGCTGCCAATCCTAGGAGAAAGCAAAGGCTCTTATTAGAGTAACTTGTAAGTATTTGAGATTTAAAATTTTGTTTTACAATTAAAACCCAGGTTAGGTAAATCTGATTCTAACCAATCAAACAAAATAGAACACAAAGTAGTGGTTTCTCAACCTTTTGTCCAGGAGAACAGCAAAATATGTATGAACACCCTTTCCCAAATAAATATCACATATATACCTCTCCCCACAAATCTTCCCACTGAGCAATGTCACTGAGCTTGTTAAAAAAAAAAAACACTCATTTAGGCAAAAGACACTTTGACTTCTGTATTACCAGAGAAGTATCTCATTTTTTATATAACAGCTATATATCTATAACTTTAAAAAACACATTTAACCTTCCAGTCACATTAACTTTTTTAATTTTTTTTTTTTTTTTTTTTTGAGATAGGGTCTCACTCTGTTGCCCAGGCTTAAGTGCAGTGGCATGATCACAGCTCGTGGAAACCTCTGCCTCCTGAGCTCAAGCGATCTTCCACCTCAGCCTCCCAAGTATCTGGGACCACAGGTAAACACCACCACACTCAGCTAGTTTTTTAAGGTTTCTGTTAGAGACGAGGTCTAGGTACATGTATTGCCCATATCAGTCTCGAACTCTACGGCTCCAATGATCCTCCCACCTTGGCCTCCCAAAGTGCTGAGATTACAGGTGTGAGCCACCGGAGCCTGGCCCACATTAACTTTTCTTATTAAACTGGGGGTAAATTCTACAGTGGTGTCAGGGGGAGAAAAACTGACATCCAAATCCAATTTTAAAAGTCATCCTTGGCCGGGCACAGTGGCTCAACCTGTAATCCTAGCACTTTGGGAGGCTGAGGCGGGTGGATCTCCTGAGATCAGGAGTTCAAGACCAGCCTGACCAACATGATGAAACCCTGTCTCTACTAAAAATACAAAAATTAGCCAGGTGGGGTGGCAGACACCTGTAGTCCCAGCTACTCAGGAGGCTGAGACAGGAGAATCGCATGAACACGAGAGGCAGAGGTTGCAGTGAGCCGAGATCACGCCACTGCACTCCAACCTGGGCAACAGAGCAAGACTTCGTCTCAAAAAAAAAAAAAAATTCTCGTTAATATGTATACTCATATAAACTGTTCTCTAGAGAATTGTCCTATCATGGAAGAACTGCCATCATGAGGAAGTAATCAGACAAGTAAAAAAATATATATATATATATTTTTATATACACACATATATATGCCAATTGTTACCTACAAAGGGAGAAAACTGAAAATGAATGTCCACAACAAGAGAAGAGCTAAAGGTATAAAAATGTGTTAACAAGTTTCAGTCTGGGATAATGAAAGGGTCTGGGCCGGGCGCGGTGGCTCAAGCCTGTAATCCCAGCACTTTGGGAGGCGGAGACGGGTGGATCACGAGGTCAGGAGATCGAGACCATCCTGGCTAACACGGTGAAACCCCGTCTCTACTAAATATTACAAAAAAAAAAAAAAAACTAGCCGGGCGAGGTGGCGGGTGCCTGTAGTCCCAGCTACTCGGGAGGCTGAGGCAGGAGAATGGCGTGAACCCGGGAGGCGGAGCTTGCAGTGAGCCGAGATCTGGCCACTGCACTCCAGCCTGGGCGACAGAGCAAGACTCCGTCTCAAAAAAAAAAAAAAAATGAAAGGGTCTGGAGGCAGACAATGGTGACGGTTGTACAGCAATGTAAATGTACCCAATGCCAGTGAACTGTATCCTTAAAAATGGTTACAAAGGCAAAAATTTAATGTTATGTACATTTTAATATTTTAATACAATGAAAAAAGCAAAAAAGGAAAAATGTACCCTGTAGTATAGATTTTGTATGTATGTATGGTATGTATGTATGTATTTATTTATTTTGGAGATAGAGTTTCACTCTGTCGCCCAGGTTGAAGTACAATGACGTGACCTCGGCTCACTGCAGCCTCCGCCTCCCGGGTTCAAGTAATTCTCCTGCCTCAGCCTCCCGACTAGCTGGCATTACAGGCATGTGCCACTACTACACGCAGCTAATTTTGTATTTTTAGTAGAGACAGGGTTTCACCATGTTGGTTAGGCTGGTCTCAAACTCCTGACCTCAGATAATCTGCCCACCTCGGCCTCCCAAAGTGCTGGGATTACAGGTGTGAGCCACCGTGTCCAGCCTAGATCTTTATTTACTAATGTGGAAAGATTTTCCCTCTATATGTTAAGGGGTGGGGGGGAACAGGCTTTACAATAGAAAAATAAAACACCGGAAAGCTATCTAGAGCAAAAAGGCTCACAATGGTGGTTGACCTTAGTGGTAGGGTTATAGGTAATTTAAATCCTTGTTTTAAATATAATCTGAAATGCATTAAATATTTATTAAATATTAAATGTATTATTTCAGATTGTGTGAATATATTAATAAAGAAATTCACAGCCTTTAAACTCAATTTTATACCAAGTTTATCCTAAGAAAACAATTCAACCAGAGTCAACAAAGTACATGAATGGTCAGGCATGGTGGCTTACGCCAGTAATCCCAGCACTTTGGGAGGCCAAGGCAAGCAGATTACCTGAAGTCAGGAGAGCAGCCCGGCCAACATGGCAAAACCCTGTCTCTATAAAAAATGACCCATGTCTGTAGTCCCAGCTACTTAGGAGTGTGAGGCAGGAGAATCGCTTGAACCCAGGAGGTGGAGGTCACAATGAGCCAAGTTCATGCCTTTGCACTCCAGCCTAGGTGACAGAGTGAGACTGTCTCAAAAATAAATATATAAATAATTAAATAATAAAGAAAAAAAAATACATGAACGAAATTAACTGCAGCATTACATTAGGAATGTATGATTATTATGGTATTATAATAACACTGAATATTATATAGCATTTAAAAGTGCTAGATTTATAAAGAGTTCATACCAATCAATAAGACAAAATAGTAACTTACAGAAAAATGGACAAATTGTATCAACAGCCAAAAGGGAAAAATGGTCAATCATAAGACTGGAGCCCAACTTCAATCAAAATTCAACAAATATACAAACTCTCATTGTTTTTACCTATCAGATTAACAGGGCATGCCTTGTGACCCAGCAATTTTATTTTTATTTTATTATTATTATTATTATTATTATTTTGAGATGGAATCTCACTCTGTCACCCAGGCTGGAGTGCAATGGCATGGTCTTCACTCACTGCAAGCAAGAATTGAACATCCTAGGTTCAAGCAATTCTCCTGCCTCAGTCTCCCACGTAGCTGGGATTACAGGCGTGTACCACCAAGCCCAGCTAACTTTTGTACTGTTATTAGAGACAGGGTTTCACTATGTTGGCCAGGCTGGTCTCAAAACTCCTGACCTCAAATGATCCACCTGCCTAAGCCTCCCAAAGTGCTGGGATTACAGGCATGAGCCACCGCGCCTGGCAGTGACCTAGTAATTTTCTGATAGGCATTTATAAATATCTATTACCACTCACAACACCTGGATATAGGCAAAAGAAAATTCACTGCAAAATTCCTTCAAGTTAAAATTTAAGCATCTATCAGTAAGAGAATAACCTAAATAAATGTTGGTATATCTATAACCAACAATAAAATACCACTCAGCTATAATAAAAAAAAAAAATCTAGATGTTCTAAATATGGAAACATATCCAAGCTTCAATGAGCAAAAAACTAGAACAAAAACATGTATTAGGTTGGTGCTAATGTAATTGCAGCTTTTGCCACTACTAAAAAAAAAAAAAAAAAAATACATACACGTATGTGGCAAAAGCTGTAATTTTGCCATTACCTACATACACATATGGCAAAAACCACAATTACGTTTGCACCAAGCTAATAACATTGTGTTGAACTTTACATATGCAGATTTTAAACAATATCACAATAATAAGGAGAAAAGAGGCTTTTCAACATTTCAATCTGTACTGTTGGAACTTATCATTATAGATTGCTTTTAGTTTAGAATAAAAATAACGGCCAGGCACAGTGGCTCATGCCTGTAATCTCAGCACTTAGGGTGGCAGCAGCAGGAGGATCACTTGAATCTAACAGTTTGAGACCAGTCTCTACCCGTCTCTACCAAAAAATGTAAAAATTAGGCATAGTGGTGCAAATCTGTAGTCCTACCTACTCAGGAGGCTAAGGCAGGAGGATGACTTAAGCCCAGTGGTTCAAGTTTACAGTGAGCTATGATTGTGCCACTGCACTCCTGCTTGGGCAACAGAGCACGACCCTAGCTCTAAAATAAACACATAAATGAAACTGTTTTAGTGATAGCAAAGACTTCAGTAAAAATGCCCACCAGCGATGCATGATAAAATGTTAAGCTAAAAAGCGATGGGTAAGGTCTTCAAGTGTTTAACATGGTTGTACTGTCTTTTTATGGTTAATGTTTAAAATGTCAGTTAAAAACATACTATACTTTATTAAAGTTAAAAAATACCTCCATCCCAAGTGAAAAAGATTAAAGTCTGATTTGTTTTTGTTCAACTCAATAACTAAAAGCTAAGTAATGTGTTTAATTTGTACAGAACACATCCTAGCAAAAGGAAATCACACTGCTTCTTCGTATTCTATGGTAGGCTAACAGGAAGTCTTTATATTGCTCAGAGCTTTGCTTCTAGTGTGTTATAGAAGCTGTTGGTTTTCAGAAATGAATTGATCTGGGTTAAGGTGAGATCAAAAGCATATCAAAAATAATGTGTCAGAATATAGAAGTAAATGTTCAAATATTTAGTCTTAACAGTTTCAAAATGGCCTGAAAATTTTAACAACTAAGACTTACAGGTGATATATGTTATTCGCTGATTGATCAGATAATATACCTTCTAATCCCAAAACACAATGATAAAGATATTAATCTGATGTTCTCAAAAGCCTATATATTAAAGTTTTACAAATTAAAATGAGCTTCTTTCTATGTATGAATATATACACAGTATGCTTATTTTAGCCTAAAGCTAAAATGAATCCTGAAAATGATTTATCAAATGGAAACTAGTACATATCTGTCAATAAGGATGCTCATACAGTGGGTATGTTTAAAGAAATAGTTTGAGAAGATCATTTTTGCATTAAAAATAGGTCACTACAAACTCTGTCATCTCTTCTGGTTATAAAGAATGAAAGAACATATAAATGTCATTCAGTTTTAGGACATTCACTGTCAGCTGCAAAACTAGACTCCAATAAAAAAACCAAATTTATTTGTAATGTTCACTATCATATGGAACTAAGGTACCTTTGGCAAAGTCTGGTCTCTTTGGGACATGAATCTTTTTTTCTTTTCAAGTAGAGATGAGGTCTCACTATGTTGCTCACTGGAACTCCTGGGCTCAACAATCCTCACATCTAGGCCTCCCAAAGTGCCAGGATTACAGGTGTGAGGCATGGCAGAAGCCAATCATAACTTTTAAATGGGGGGTAGGGGAAGTCATTATGAAAGGTAAATACAAGAGATCATAATAAAGCTTCTAAGGTGAAAATTTTGAAAAATAATCCTTGGGGCCGGGCATGGTGGCTCACGCCTGTAATCCCAGCACTTTGAGAGGCTGAGGTCGGGGGATCACGAAGTCAGCAGATCGAGACCATTCTGGCTAACATGGTGAAACCTCGTCTCCATTAAAAATACAAAAAATTAGCCGGGCGCGGTGGCTCAAGCCTGTAATCCCAGCACTTTGGGAGGCCGAGACGGGCGGATCACGAGGTCAGGAGATCGAGACCATCCTGGCTAACCCGGTGAAACCCCGTCTCTACTAAAAAATACAAAAAACTAGCCGGGCGAGGTGGCGGGCGCCTGTAGTCCCAGCTACTTGGGAGGCTGAGGCAGGAGAATGGCGTGAACCCGGGAGGCGGAGCTTGCAGTGAGCCGGGATCGCGCCACTGCACTCCAACCTGGGTGACAGAGCGAGACTCCATCTCAAAAAAAAAAAAAAAAAAAAAAAAAAAAAAAAAAAAAATTAGCCAGGCATGGTGGCGGGTGCCTGTAGTCCCAGCTACACGGGAGGCTGAGGCAGGAGAATGGTGTGAACCCAGGAGGCGGAGACTGCAGTGAGCTGAGATCGCGCTGCGCCACTGCACTCCAGCCTGGGCGATAGAGTGAGACTCCGTCTCAAAAAAAAAAAAAGAAAAAGAAAAAGAAAAAGAATCCTCAAATTACGTAGCCAAATAAACAATCCAAATCCCCACTTAGAGACATTGTGATAATGTTTAACTTGATGCTTAAGTGTCTAAAAGGAATATAATGTAAGCTGGCCAAAAAGTAAAACTTATACTCCCTACCAATAAAATGGATCATAAATCACTTTTTCTAACATAAAACAGCCTTTACATACTAACTAGATGTAATAAGAATTTGTATATTACATGCAGTTCCATATAAATTCCTTGCTGAGATTATTTTAATTTCCTTTACTTTCAAAATTTGAAAGTAAGCCAGGTGTGGTGGGGTTCACACTTTGGGAGGCCAAAAGGGGGAGGACTGCTTGAACCTGGGAGCTCAAGACCAGCCTGGGGGCTGGGCACAATGGGCTCACACCTGTAATCGCAGCACTTTTGGAGGCCAAGGCGGGTGGATCGCCTGAGGTCAGGAGTTCGAATCCAACCTGGCCAACATGGCAAAACCCCATCTCTAATAAAAATACAAAAATTAGCCGGACGTGGTGGCACGTACCTGATAAAATAAAATAACTCTCTCGTTCTTTATAACCAGCTACTCAGGAGGCTAAGACAGGAGAATCACTTGAAACCAGGAGGTGGAGGTGGCAGTGAGTGGAGATTACACCACTGCACTCCAGCCTGGGTGACAGAGCAAGACTCTGAAAGAAAGACCAGTCTCGGAAACATAGTGAGGCTGTCTCTACAAAAAAAAATTAAGTTAGCCAGGCATGGTGGCATGCAGCTGTAGTCCCAAGCTAGTCAGGAGGCTGAGGTGGGAGGACTACTTCAACTGAGGAGGTCAATCCTGTAGTGAGCCATGATGATGCTACTGCACTCCAGCCTGGGCGACAGAGCAAGATTGTCTCAAAAAAACAAATAAAAATAACTTGAAAATGATTTTATTTTAACCCTTACAAGATAAAGTACAAGAACCTTATTATTTAAAAGTTCAGGCTGGTGCAGTGGCTCACGCCTGTAATTCCGGCACTTCGGGAGGCTGAGGCGGGTGAATCACGGGGTCAGGAGATTGAGACCATCCTGGCTAACACAGTGAAACCCCGTCTCTACCAAAAAAATACAAAAAATTAGCCGGGCGTGGTGGCAGGCGCCTGTAGTCCCAGCTACTCGGGAGACTGAGGTAGGAGAATTGCAGTGAGCCAAGATCGCACCACTACACTCCAGCCTGGGCGACAGAGCGAGACTCCGTCTCAAAAAAAAAAAAGAAAAGTTCCATTAGTTTCCTTAAGACTCAAAAATGTATTTCCTTAGGAAGGCAATTAAGTAGAAAGTTGAAGCTTCAAAATCCTCAGAGGCCTGAGAAACATCAGGTAAACATTTTCCTCAGTGCCAGCACTAACTTAACAACTAAAAGCAGATTTAACTGAGAGAAATGTTTAAAAAATAAAGTCAACCACTGTGAAAACAACTTTCAAAAGATGCTGAAGATTTTTCCAAAAAAATGCCAGGAAAATTCACTCTGTAGAGGATCTGCTATTAACACCCACATATTTAATATACTAGAATACTGTTTTTATCTTTCTAAGTATAGAAAGGCTGTCATTTTGAGATCTGATAATTAGCAAAATCAAAAAGTATATGCTCTACAGAGGCTACGAAAGTTGGCTCTAACTCCCTGAAGACAAAACCAATTAGAAATCAGTGTTACAAAAGCACATTCTTGTTAGTTTACCAAGAATAACATCAACTAAGGACCAAAGCATTGTTTTAATTGTGTATGTTCTATGAAACCCAGTCATCATAAAATAAATGCACTTGCAAGTTAGCAAACCTTTCAGGTGATGATGACAAAATTTAACTTTAATATAAAGATCAGAATAACCGATATATGAAACATAATTTAAAAGACCACTTTCTCATCAAGTGAATGGTTTTAGGTCAGTAATATGCCCTTAAAACACCTGCACAGATGCAAAAGGTAGAACCAAGTATATCACAACTATTATAAACTCCTCCTATAAAAGACAAGCAGAGTTAACTATTTACGAGCCCCTGATGGAGTCTAATTGCCACTCACTGATAGGTATCTATCAGAAAAGCTTTGTAATACAAAGAATTGCATTCAAAATCTTCCAAACAGGGCCAGGAGCAGTGGCTCACCCCTGTAATCCCAGCACTTTGGGAGGCCCAGACAGACCTTGAGGCCAGGAGTTTAAGACCAGCCAGGCCAACATGGCAAAACCAAGTCTCTACAAAAAATACAAAAATTGGCCAGGCATTTGTGGCGCACACCTGGGATCCTAGCTACTCAGGAGGCTGAGGCACGATAATTGCTTGCACTCCAGCCTAGATGACAAAGTGAGAGCCTGTCTCAAAAAAAAAAAAAAAAAAAAAAAAAAAAGTACAGACTACCTTTTAGGACTATGGTGAGAACTGATGTTACAAATATAAAAGTTTTTTCATCAAATTGGAAAGTAAAAGTAACAATTATAATTATGTTAAGTTCTGACCACTGAAATATTAATTTTCCTCTACAAAAAGTGCTGCAACCTCAACTTTCAAGGAGCATCTGACCTCTAAACCTTACCTTTAAGGACCCTATCCTTCCAGCCTAACCCTAGTTGGCATGTATTGTCAACTAGCATATTTTATCATAGCCACTTTAGCACAGGTTAAAGGCCTCCTCTGTTTTCCCCATTGTTATTTCTCCAAGGGTCATTTTTTTTTTTTTTTTTTTTTTTGAGACGGAGTCTCGCTCTGTTGCCCAGGCTGGAGTGCAGTGGCCGGATCTCAGCTCACTGCAAGCTCCACCTCCCGGGTTTACGCCATTCTCCTGCCTCAGCCTCCCAAGTAGCTGGGACTACAGGCGCCTGCCACCTCGCCCGCCCGGCTAGTTTTTTTGTATTTCTTAGTAGAGACAGGGTTTCACCGCGTTAGCCAGGATGGTCTCGATCTCCTGACCTCGTGATCCGCCCATCTCGGCCTCCCAAAGTGCTGGGATTACAGGCTTGAGCCACCACGCCCGGCCCAATGGTCATTTTTATAGAACACAGTGATGCCATTTGCCTTTACCTTGTACAGCAGAATAGATGTCAGAGAGGATAGATTTTCAAGTCACACACACTGCCTGGGTTCAAATCCTGGTACCACTGTGTGGCTTTGTACTAGGTTAAGTTCCTTGTACCTTACATATGTGAATAAAGGGATAATTGTGAGGGTTAAGTAAAATAATACAGGTAGAACCCTTAGACAACATTTAACTTTAAATGGTCAAAAAAATATTAGTTTTGGGAAGGTGTGTGTTGGCTCACGTCTGTAATCTCAGCATTTTGGGAAGCCAAGGCAGGCGGATCACGGGGTCAGGAGTTCACAACCAGCCTGGCCAACATGGCAAAACCCAGTCTCTATTAAAAATACAAAAATTATCTGGGTGTGGTGGTGCACACCTGTAGTCTCAGCTACTCAGGAGGCAGAGTACAAGAATTGTTTGAACCCAGGAGGCGGGTGTTGCGGTGAGCCGAGATTGCACCACTATCCCAGCCTGGGCAACAGAGGCAGACTCCTAATCAAAAAAAAAAAAAAAATAGGGCTGGTTTTCCTTAGGAAAATATTCATGTTGCAAAGCTTTCGTTTCCAAGAGGCCTAATGCAGGCTTGTTTTTTGTTTGTTTTTATTTCTGTTTTTTAAGAGACAAGGTCATCCAGGCTGGAGTGCAATGGCATAAACTTGGCTCATTGCAGCCTCGATCTCCTGGGCTCAAGTGATCCTCCCACCTCAACCTCCAGAGTACCTGGGACTACAGGTGCACACCACCATGGCCAGCTTTTTTTTTTTTTTTTTTTTAAAGAGATAGGGGGTTGGAGGGTCTCACTATGTTGCACAGGTTGGTCTCAAACTCCTGGGCTCAAGCGATCCTTCCACTTTGGCCTCCCAAAGTGCTGAGATTACAGGTGTGAGCCACCACACCTGATCCAACCTTGCTTTTTAAAATAAGAGCATATACTGTTAAGATTTCCATGCTTAAAGAGCTTTTAAGTTTTTTTTAGATATACAGTTCAAGGGTAAAGGAGACAACACACTGAGAGTAGAGTTGCTGGGATGGCAATGGAATTGAACTTGTATACCATAAAAGTTAACAATGTAGCCAGCAAACCTAGGTATGGTTCCATGATAGCAGTATTTCACATTTACAAGGTTGGTGCAAAAGTAATCGTAGTTCTGCCATTAAAGCAAAAATGCAAAAATGGCAAAAACCACGATTACTTTTGCACCAACCTAATACCATGCCACTTCTTGTGTGCCCACTATACAAAACTTCTTGACTGTATGTTCTCTTACTGGGGCAAAAGCTAAGCAACAGAATCGATTTAAAATAATTTAAATAGAAATGTAAGGCTTATTACTGAAGTTTTAGAAAGTACATATATTGGCCAGGCGCGGTGGCTCACGCCTGTAATCCCAGCACTTTGGGAGGTCGAGGTAGGTGGAGTACGTGAGGTCAGGAATTCAAGACCAGCCTGACCAACATGGAGAATCCCCGTCTCTACTAAATATACAAAAAGCTAAAATCTTAGCTTTATTCCTACCGAGTCATGTCTTTGTAGAATCAAGTTTCCCTCTTTTTTTTCTTTTTGAGACAGAATTTTGCTCTGTCCCTAGGCTGAAATGCAGTGGCACAATCATAGCTCACTGCAGCCTCGAACTCCTGGCCTCATGCAATTCTCCCACCTCAGCCTCCTAAGTATACATATGTGCATGCTACCACATCAGGCTTTTTTTTTTTTTTTTTTGAGACAGAGTCTTCCTCTGTCACCAGGCTGGAGTGCAGTGGCATAATCTTGGCTCACTGTAACCTCCGCCTCCTGGGTTCAAGCCATTCTCCTGGCTCAGCCTCCCGAGTAGCTGGGATTACAGGCACCCACCACCACACCCGGATAATTTTTGTATTTTTAGTAGTGATGGGGTTTCATCATGTTGGTCAGGATGGTCTCGATCTCCTGACCTCGTGATGCGCCTGCCTCGGCCTCCCAAAGTGCTGGGATTACAGGCATGAGCCACCGCGCCCAGACCTCAGGCTAATTTTTTAAGGAAATTATTTGTAGAGTCAGGATCTTCCTATGTTGACTAAGTTGGTCTCAAACTTTTAGGCTCAAGGGATACTCCAACCTTGGCCTCCCAAAGTGCTGAGATTACAGGTGTGAGCCACCAATCTGACCAAGTTTCCCTTTTTAATCTGCATCAACTCAACATTTTGGCCTTAGGAGTCCTTTAAAATCTTAAAAATTGAGGGCCTCAAAGAATGTTAATTTACACAAATTGTATCTATAGATTTTTATCACATTAAAAATTAAAACTGAAACATTTTTTAAATGAATTAATCTCTTTAATCTGCAATGCATTGTATTATTTTGCAAATCTCTTCAATGTCTGGCTTAATATAAATAAACTGGGTTTCACTTTCTTCTCCAGTCAGGTGTGGTATATTGTTTTGGTTAAAAGTATGTGAAGTAGGCTGGGTGCGGTGGCTCACACCTGTAATCCCAGCACTTTGGGAGGCCAAGGTGGGTGGATCACAAGGTCAGTTCAAGACCATCCTGGCCAACATTGTGAAACCCTGTCTCTACTTAAAAAAACACAAAAACACAAAAAATTAGCTGGGGGTGGTGGCGGATGCCTGTAATCCCAGCTACTTGGGAGGCTGAGGCAGAATCACTTGAACCCAGGAGATGGAGGTTACAGTGAGCCAAGATCATACCACTGCACTCCAGCCGGGGCAACAGTGTGAGACTCTGTCTCAAAAAAAAAAAGTATGTGAAATAAATCTGGCCTCCCACAGATATTTAGTTCAAAGGGGGGAGTTTTCTTGGATCCACTGAAAGGGTCTTGGGAACCGTCCAAGGGTTCTCAGCCCACACCCTGGAAATAACTGTCCTACTGGACGCCCTGCAGATCACCCCATACAATCTGTCCTTCCAAAGAACTCTTTCCATCCAGATTTAAAATACAGCCCCTTCAAGTGTATTCTCCATTCACTAATAGTGATTTATTGACCACCTATTTTTACAATGTCAACATTTTTAGAAAAGTTATACCTGGGTCAACCCAGTCTTCCCTAAAGTCCTATCACCAAAAAGACCCTGAAAATACCAACACAATCATGTGGACTTTTTAAATAGTCATTATTAAAAATAAGTACCAAGGAATGAGAACTTGTATTAAAATTATAACTTTTACAGATAGGTCATGGTGAAAGCTATCAGTTTTAAAGAACTTGTTTCAAAGATTATTTTAGTTTCTGAATATTAAATACTTGGGAATGCAAAGCACTGTTTCTATGGAATATTAGTAAATAAAAATTGAGTAGTAATAAAGGGATATACCGTGCTATTTACTTTTTAAGCATTAGTCACATTAAATTCCTCTTTCACCACTTTTAATAAAACTTGGCAAAAATAATCTGTATTTGTAAGTCCTCTAAACAGGAAAACATTATTTCTTTCATGTCATTCACAGACATTTTATGATACTTCAATCACTGAATGGGATCAGAAGAAATTTCAGATCCTTCCCCCTACATCAATTATAACTTGCACATATTACTTCAGCATGCCTATACCAAGCCATGCTGTGCTCAAGTATACATAATTTCACAGTTTTTTCAAGGAGGTTCTTTAGTAACTAGCTTTCATTGTGTTTTTTCCATACCTAGAAGCCAAGGAAGAAAAAATTTCTGGCAGAAAACTGAGGCTGCCAAGGTTAAGAAAAGATTATATACTTAAAAAGATTCCAAAAATGATTTGTCTGTCAGGGGGAAGGGATTTAGGAAAGAAATTGGACTCTGCCCCCAACCTTGCCTAAGCAACACCCAAACCTACCTGGGCACTAAGGGCAGGGGAGGCTTAAATATCCCACACCCTAACTTTAAAGCCTCATTAAGTCTGTAAACCGACGCACCTTTAGTCCTTTATAAACTGGTCACTCCTGGAGATTCAACAGCAGGGTCAGGAAACAGAACAGAAGTGAGACTAAAAATCAGTCTGAGCCTCAAAAAATACTGCAAGACGGCAAAATCTTTGTTGTGTCAATATCCCATCTAAAGATGACACATTTGCAATTGTATTAAAAAAAAGAAAGAAGGGCCAGGCACAGTGGCTCATCACGTCTGTAAGCCCAGCACTTCGGGAGGCCAAGGCAGATGGATCACTCGAGGTCAGGAGTTCAAGACCAGCCTGACCAACATGGTGAAACCCCGTCTCTACTGAAAATACAAAAATTAGCAGGACACAGTGGTGGGTGCCTGTAATCCCAGCTACTGAGGAGGCTGAGACATGATAATCACTTGAGTCCAGGAGGCAGAGGTTGCAAAGTAAGCAGAGACAAGTGAGCTGAGATGGTACCACTGCACTCTAGCCTGGGTGACAGAGCGAGACTCCATAGGAAAGGGAAAGGGAAAGGGAAAGGGGAAAGGAAACAGAAAAGGAAAGGAAAGGGGAAAGGGAAAGGATAGGGAAGAGAAAGAGAAAAAGAGAAAGGGAAGGGAAGGGAAATGGGGAAGGTGAGGGGAAGGGAAGGGGAGGGGAGGGGAAGGAAAAAAGGGAAGGGGGAAGGAAAAGGAGGGGAGAGGGAAGGGGAAGGGAGGGGGAAGGCAGGGGAGGAGGAAAGGAAGGCAAGGGAGAGGGTAATGGGAAAGTTAAGGGAAGGGGATGGGAAGGTGACAGGGAGGGGAGGAGAAAGGGGAGGGGAGGAGAAAGGGGAAGGGAAAGGAAAGTAATTGAAGACAAATTCAAGACCAGCCTGAGCACCATGGTGGGACCCTACAAAAATAATTTTATTTTTAATTAGCGAGGCATGGCAGCATGCACCTGTAGTTCCAGCTACCTGGGAGGCTGAAGACAGACAGAGACAGAGAGTGAGGAGCAAGCCTGAGCAACACAGTGAGAAACCATCTCTACAAAATGTTAAAACATTATCCAGACATACTGGCACATGCCTGTAGTCCCATCTACTGCAGTAAGCTACAATAGCGCCACTATGTTCCAGCTTGGGCAACGCAGCAAGACCTTATCTCTAAAAAATAATAATAAGGTTGGGTGCAGTGGCTCATGCCTCTAATCCCAGCACTTTGGGAGGCTGAAGCGGGCGGGTCACCTGAGGTGGAGGGTTCAAGACCAGCCTGACCAACATGGAGAAATCCTGTTTCTACTAAAAATACAAAAAATTAGCTGGGCATGGTGACACGCAACTGTAATCCCAGCTACTCAGGAGGCTGAGGCAGGAGAATCTCTTGAACCTGGGAGGTGGAGGTTGCGGTAAGCCAGGATCACACGCCATCACACTCCAGCCTGGGCAACAAGAGTGAAACTCTGTCAAATGAATGAATGAATGAATGAATGGTAGGCCAAGTGCAGTGGCTCACGCTTGTAACCCCAGCACTTTGGGAGGCCAACCAAGTGGATTGCTTGAGCCTGGATGTTTGAGACCAGCCTGGGCAACGTGGCAAAATCTCATCTCTACAAAACATATTTAACACAAAAATTAGGCCAGGCACTGTGGCTCACGCCTGTAATCCCAGCACTTTGGGAGGCCGAGGTGGGCAGATCACTTGAGGTCAGGAGTTCGAGACCAGAGTGGTCAACATGGCAAAACCCCGTCTCTACTAAAAATACAAAAATTAGCTGGGCATGGTGGCACACGCCTGTAATTCCAGCTACTCAGGAGGCTGAGGCAGGAGAACTGCTTGAACCTGGGAGGCAGACATTGCAGTGAGCCCAGATCGAGCCACTCAACTCCAGCCTGGGTGGCAGAGTGAGACTCTATCTCAAAGAAAAAATAATAATATAAATAAATATAAAATTAAAAATAAATAAAAGAGTTGCAGGAACCTACACCCTAGGCCCCTTTTGCCCTTCCACATACCATTCAAGGCACCATCTTGAAAGTGGAGACCTGGCCAGCACAAGACATCAAACCTGACAGTGCCTTGATCTTAGAGTTCCCAGTCTCTAGTACTGCAAGAAATAAATTTCTATTATTTATAAATTACCCAGTCTCAGATATAGTTATATTAACACAAATGAACTAATATACTGACCAAGCTTCAAGGCTAGATCTCCCACGTTAAAGAGATAAGGATGCACTAATAATACATAGGCATGCTCAATTTAGGATGGTAGACAAGTATGTCAAAAGATCTTAAAAGAAACTTACCCTATGATATATTTCAGACTATGCTGTGTGACTGTAGTAGCATGCTGGTATTATCAAATGCTTTATTTCTTTCAAATGTATTGCCATGGTCCAAAATAAATTTGATTTGAAAGATAACCCACTTTAGCCTAAAATATGAGGAAGCTGCAGCCTGACAAAACTGGTTTTCATTTGAATGGCTGCCTGGTATCGATGGGATATACTCTATAAAAACTGTAAGTATCTACTTTTCCAGAGTTTTACAGCTGTGTCTAGAGTTGAGACTTCAGAAATATCACCATTAAGCCACCTAAGTCTGAAATACTAACAATGAACTTACTATTTTCTCCTTAGCTTCCTAACAACACATTTCCTGGTACCTCCAACCAAATTGTCTTCCTTCCTTGAATATTGTTGTTTTGTAGGGGGATGTCATGACCCTCATTCTCATTCTACACACCTATTTCCTCCTGCAACCCTACTCTAATCCAAGTGAAGCAAAGCCTTCCCAGACAGTTCTCTCTCATCCACCTCCATATCCCCCAACCTTCAACCACTTGGTATATAACTTCTATTCCTTGCATACATCATACTTGCTAATCTTTCTGACCAGTCAATTATGAGTTCCTTTATTTATTTTTCAAATTTATTTATTTATTTGAGATGGAGTCTCGCTCTGTCACCCAGGCTGGAGTGCAGTGGCGTGATCTCGGCTCACTGCAACCTCCGCCTCCCAGATTCAAGTGATTCTTCTGCCTCAGCCTCCCGAGTAGCTGGGATTACAGGTGCATGCCAGCATGCCCAGCTAATTTTTATATTTTTAGTAGAGACAGAGCTTCACCATATTGGCCAGGCTAGTCTCGAACTACTAACCTCGTCTAAGCCTCCCAAAGTGCTGAGATTACAGGCATGAGCCACCTAGGACTTTAACACAATGCACTTACTGACATATCAATAATAAGTACTGAATTGAGACCACAACCAACTGCAAGGACTCAATTCATTCCTTCATTCAACAGAGTTGATAAAAAGAATTGCCCAGTTTTCCGTAGTAGAACTGAGAAATTTCTGATTAATTTGAAGTCAACAGGTAAGATAATTCCTTATTTTTTTCTTTTTTTATTTTTATTTTGTTTTCTATATTTTGGGGGATTTTGGTTTTTAGATTTTCTTTTTTTTTTTTTGAGAATTCCTTATGTTAGCTGCCTAAACCTGTCATGAAATTACCTAAACCAGTGGGTCTCAAACCTAGCAGAGCTTCAGAGGAGCTTTTTAAAATTCAAACACTTAGGCCCAGATGAGATTCTAATTAAGTAATTCTGGGATGAACCCCAGAATGACTTTGATGGGAGGCAGAAGTACATTTATATAGGGAGCCCCAAGTCCTAAATACTCTTCCTATGTGAAGCTGAGTGGTCACTGGAGTTGATGAGCCAGGAGTTTACATCTAAATGAGCCAACAAACTAACAGTATATGAATGGGCTAAGCTCATAAATACTGATAAGTAGATAAAACACACAAATGTAAATGGTACTTTGATAACTGTATACATGCAGCATACTATTATTATTAATGCATTTAAGTTTGGGTGGCCAGAAGGAAGAGAGAGAAGACCACGGTCAAAAAAAGACTGTAAGGGGAGATGAAAGAGAGAAGCAGGCTAATATCTCGATCTATGAAGGGAGCCATTATATATTAAATTAGAAGAACACTGAACTTAGGAATAAAGAGCCATGGTTTGCAACATTCAATTTGTCCTTTCAAGGCTGTGTCACCTTAGGCAAGTCACTTCTCTCAAGCTCAGTTTGTTTCCTTTTCTATAAAATGGATCTGCCTTAGCAGCAAAAACCAACAAGTATTTTGTTTTTGGTTTTGTTTTGCTGAACCTACCAGGATAGAAAGTATATAAACAAAAATAATAGATTCATAATTCCCATTAATCATCTCATGAAATCACAATTATATCATTACTATGGTTATATTAGAGGCAATACAGTAGTTAAGAGCAGTAACTGAGGACCTGCACCACCTAAGTTCAAATCCTGGCTCCACCAGAATTTGGGCAAGATTCCTTACCTCTTTAGGCCTCACTATGTAAAGGGCTGATATTTTAGTCTGCCCATTTTATAGGCAGGTCAATAGAATAAAGCTCTGAAAATAGTCATGACCCTCCTTAAGGTTAGGAGCTCAAGGATAACATGGAAATAATGGAACACATGCCAGAAACCCAACATTTTGATTCCTACTCTAGTATTCTTTCCACAAAATTTCTATTATCTTGAAGATTTCATTTCCTAGCTGGCTAATGTCACCCAACAAAACCAAATTATCTTAGAATCCTAAATCAAATTCTAAACTTTGTTCTTGTCAAAAAAATCTTGATGAGCAACTATATATTCTATAAATCAAAAATACATTGTAGAAATGGAAGATGGGAAAAGCCACAAGGATACCAGAGAAAAACAGTAGTTATAGAGGAACCCAGAAGAATAGGCTGCTACCAAGTACAATTTTTAAAAACCCCTAACCCATACTCTACCACAAATCCCTGAAGCCAGCCTCCCACTGGAAAATTTGGTGGCTGTTCTCAATTTGTCCAAATGCATCATATTGAATGAAAGCCTCTCTGACACAGGGAAAAGTTTAAAGATCTGGAATTTTACAAAGTGGAAGCAATACTCAAATTTCACTGTATAAACGTCTCTTATATCCACCCCTTTCCCCATTGTCCCATAAATAAAAAGATAACAGAATACAAATCCTAAGAGCTCCTACCTCTCATCTCTTCCAAGTTAAAGCCTGGCAAGGATGAGATATTACCATCTGGTTTAAATATCACCAAATGATCAGTTGGTATAGCCACAGAAAATTGGGAGGATCCTGCCTTAAAGACCTTGCAATTATGTGGGCTTGATAGGGATTTGTTCTTTGTTTCTGGGGTTATGTGATTAGAGTAATATTATAATGTTTCAGTATCTGTAGCCTGTAGTATGTATGCCCCATAAGAAAATGTACTTAATGAAAAGTTCCAATCAAGTCCTTGAAACACACTAAGTTTAGGCTTTAGTTCTCTGAACATTACAATTTTGTCAAGCCAGTGAGATGGCAAAAATCAACTCAAGAATGCACAAAACTCTGCCTAAGGGCACATAAAGTACATAGCTGGGAAACGAAATCTTAGCCTAGCTGTCTGCTCCTAACTAAAATACCTAAGCATTTGACAATTTTAAATGGTACATGTACCATTGGGGAGTGTCTTAATACATTTAGAAAGCAGTATTAAGTGACTGATTCAAGACCAAAAAATCCACATTAAAGTCACAGTAGAAATATAGTATATGGTAGTCCCCACCCTTATCTGGAAGAATACATTCCAAGACCCCCAGTGGATGCCTGAAACCATGGATAGGAAGTACTAAACCCTATATATACTATGTTTTTTCCTACACATACATACCTATAAAATTTATAAATTAGGCACAGTAAGAGATTAACAGTAACAAACAATGCACTGTAATAAAAGTTACATGGGGCCTGGTGTGGTGACTCACACCTGTAATCCTAGAAATATGGAAGGCTGAGGCGGGCAGATCACTTGAGGTCAGGAGTTCGAGACCAGCCTGGCCAACATGATAAACCCCCCCATCTCTACTAAAAATACAAAAATTAGCCGGGCGTGGTAGCAGATGCCTGCAGTCCCAGCTACTCAAGAGGCTGAGGCATGAGAATCACTTGAACCCGGGAGGTGGAGACTGCAGTGAGCCAAGATTGCACTACTGCACTCCAGCCTGGGGGACAGAGTAAGACTCTGTCTCCAAAAACTAAATAATAAAATAAATAAATAAAAGTTACATGAATGTAGTCTTTCTCTCAAAATATCTTACTATACTGTCCTCACCTATTTTGGACAGCAGTTGACAAATTCTTTTTTTTTTTTTTTTGAGACAGGGTCTCACTCTGTCGCCCAGGCTGGAGTGCAGTGGCGCAATCTCGGCTCACTGCAAGCTCTGCCTCCCACGTTCACGCCATTCTCCTGCCTCAGCCTCCCAAGGACCTGGGACTACAGGCGCCCGCCACCACGCCCGGCTTATTTTGTGTATTTTTTAGTAGAGATGGGGTTTCACCGTGTTAGCCAGGATGGTCTCGATCTCCTGACCTTGTGATCCGCCCACCTCAGCCTCCCAAAGTGCTGGGATTACAGGCCTGAGCCACCGCGCCCGGCCCAAAAGCAGTTGACAAATTCTATCCGTGGTTTTCCTTTCTGCAGTTAAGAGGAGACTACTAGAGGCTGGGCGAGTGGCTCACACCTGCAATCTCAGCACTTTGGGAGGCTGAGGCAGACGGATCATCTGAGGTCAGGAGTTGAGACCAGCCTGGCTAACATAGTGAAACCCCATCTCTTATTAAAAATACAAAAATTAGCTGGGCGTGATGACACGTCCCTGTAATCCCACCTACTCAGGAGGCTGAGGCAGGAGAATCGCTTGAACCCAGAGGCAGAGGTTGCAGTGAGCTGAGATCACACCACTGCACTTGAACCTGGGCGACAAAGTGCAAGATTCCATCTCAAAAAAAAAAAAGGGGACTACTCTCTACCTGGGTCTACCTAAGAGCCAAAGTTATGAGGTCCAATAACAGAAGATATATTTGAATAAAAAACTGGGAAATTTAAGTTTATATGATTATATAGGGGTCCTAATTAGCTTTTTTTTTTTTTAAATAAGATTGTCTAATTGTTGGTAAATAATAAAATATAGGGAGTAAAATACAGGGAGCCAGTCTTGATGCAAGGTGAGGCCAGAGCTGGAATGGGCCTGACCAGCCTCACACTGCACAAACACCAGTCTAGAGCCAGGACTGAAGCTACAAGATGACTGACTAGGACTCTGGGGGCATTAACTCCCTCCAACAAATGGTGGTCTCAGGTTTCAAGGGCTGTGGTCACCTGCTTCCTCATGACACCCCTAGACATAGTGGAAGTTCCATTTCCAGTCTCAGTGCCTGCTGGTGGTCAGTGAGCTGATACTTTCCTCCAGACTTCAGAGCCTCTCTTATGCCAAGCTGCCCTCCTCTCTCCAATCATGTACTACAATGGTATCCTGGAGCCTCTGAACCTATGACCAAATGGTCCCTGCTGTGCCACCTGGTTTTAAGACCCTACCAGCTTCACTGGCACCATGGATGCCTCTGTGAAGATTTTGAGGCACAAGGGCACTAGGACCTGTGGAGTGGCCTCCCAGCCACGCTGGTGATGGCTGTGCCAGCTACCACCAACTACTCCACTGCCTACAACCAACTCGAGGCCTTCCTGTGTGGCTGAGCCCTTACCTCTACATACCCTGGTAGCTGGTGTGCTGGCCCACCCGGGCACTATCACTGCAATTATCAGTGCCCTGGAGCTTATGCAGACAAAGGCAGGTTCAGCATATGTTATACTATGTGCTGATACCTGTAGTTTGAGCTCCGGTGGCTTAGAGTGGTTGGTGCTCACTGTGGCTGTGCCGGGACCCCACTATCCTTTGAGATGTGCCCTTCTCAGCCCTGTACTGGTTCAACTAGGAGCTAGTGAAGAGCTGGCTGAATGGGCTCATGCCAAAGGACCTCCATGGTCCCGTGACAACCATGAGTGTCAGCTTTGCAGCTGGCAGCATCATGAGGATGGTGGCTACAGTGCTGACTCTAACCTTTGTCGTGGTGAAGACTCAACACCAGGCCACACTGGGAGTGATGGAAGCTGTGGGAGTGACACCCCTGGATGTGGACTCTACCTGGTTGCTCAGAGGTAGATCTGTGCCAAGTCAGGCATCAGAGGGCTCTTTGCAGGCTTCCTCCCTTGGATCATCAAGGCTATCCCCTCCTATGCTATCACAATCACCACTTACGAGTTCAGCAAAAGCTTCTTAAAGAGACTCAATCAGGACCAGCATCTGGGCCATTCAAAGGGCAAGGAGGCAAGGACTCCCATCTCTCCAATGGATGGGGAAAGAGGGGAGGAGGGACTGAATCAAGTGCCTTTTCCTCGGCCCTGAGGGGATGATCCTTGTTTCCCCTCCTGCTGGTCCACAGCCCCAGGGGCCCAGGGGTAGGCTGCCCCTCTGGGCAGCCCAGACCTTCCTCAGACATAGTTTCTTCCTGCTGCCTCCATCCTGGGGATCATCAATTTCCCACCCTCCAAGTTCAAGACCAAATCTGCTATCTGCCCCTCCCCTGTGTTTCCCTCTGTGCTTGCTGTAGCTGGGTCTGCCCCAAGGAGCCAAGAAATCCTGGGACCTGGTCTAGTCTCATCCCTCCTTTGTTAATTCCCTAAGTCTAAATATAATTAACCTCAATAAATAAATAAATAAAAGAATAAAATATGATGGTAGCTCTTATCCTAAAATATTTTCTTAAAAGATCTAGGTAAACATTTTTCCTGCCACTCCTACTTTTCTCCCCACTTTACAAGTAGGATAATTGCAAAATTACTAGACTTCAACTATTGACCCCTCCTGTCAGACACGAATTGAGATTATTTATGTTAGTAAGTACAATATCCTTCTATCTGCATGGCTTCCACAACGTCACAGTCATCCTGTATTAGGGGAAATTTAAATCACTGTAAACCCTTCTTAACACAAATCTCACCAAACTAAACTCCTGCCTATATACACACACTACGTAAGACACACTAATACATCCGCAAATTTTCTTAATAATTTTTAACAGCTCTACCTTTAAAAAAATATTAATCTCATTAATCTGTTTAGGGACAGGTCGGGTGTGGCGGCTTGTGCCTATAATCCCAGCACTTTGTGAGGCCTAGGTGGGCAGACTGCTTGAGCTCAGGAGTTCAAGCTCACCAGCCTAGGCAACATGGTGAACCCTGTCTCTATTAAAATAAACAAAAAAACTAGCTGGGCATGATGGTATGCACCTGTAGTCCCAGCTACTCGGGAGGCTGAGGTGGAAGGATGGCTTGAGCCCAGAAGGCGGAGGTTGCAGTGAGCCAAGATGCCATCATGCTGCACTCCAGCCTGGCAACATAGTGAGACCCTGTCTCAAAAAAAATAAATAAAGATAGATTCAGGGACAGAAAAGCTTCATCTAAACCAATAGAAGAATTATAGTCTACATATTCTAGGGGTTTTTTTTGTTCAATTGGTTTTTGTACAGATAGGGTCTGCTGTGTTGCCCAGGCTGGTCTCAAATTCCTGTGCTCAAGCAATCCTCCCACCTGTGCTTCCGCAAGTGCTGGGATTACAGGTGTGAGCCACTGTGCTGGCTATACCCTCATTTTGATGATGGGTTTTTGCCCCTTTTTTTTGGGTGGGGGGGGCAACGGGGCAGGGGGGGTGCCTTTTCAAGTTTCACTTTTAAGACATCCCTTCATGGCCAGCCTGGCTAACATAGTGAGACACCATCTCTACAAAAAAATTTGAAAAATTAGCCAGGCATGGTGGTGTGTGCCTGTAATCTCAACTAAATGGGGGGCTGAAGTGAGATCACTTGAGCCCAGGAGTTCGAGCCTGCGGGGAGCTGTGATTGCGCCACTGCATTACAGTTTGGGCAACAGAACAAGAAAAAAAGAAAACAGTCCCTTCACAGCCAGGTGCAGTGGCTCATGCCTGTAGTCCCAGCACTTTGGGAAGCTGAGGTGGGAGGATGGCTTAAGGCCAGGAGTTCGAACCAGCCTGGGCAACATAGCAAGACCCTGTCCCTAAAAATAATAATTCTGGGTGTGGTGGCATGTACCTGTGGTCCCAGCTATTCAGGAGGCTGAGGTGAGAGGACGGCTTGAGCCCATGAGGTCAAGGCTGCAATGAGCTATGAATGCACCACTGCACTCCAGCCTGGGCAACAAAGCAAGACTCTGTCCCCGGGGGGTAAGGGGAAAGCCCTTCACTATATGGGAAAATGAGGGATGTGTATTTGGCACTAACTCTTGCCTCACTAAATCTGTCCCCAGACTCTTCTTAGCAATGAGCAAATAAAGCTTTGGGATTTAAGCTCCTTGCAATCCATCAATTAATTAGTCTGGACAGCAGCCCTAGGTCAGTGTCAGATCCCCTTAGAGCAGATGATAAGCATACGTTGCAGTAAAATGACTTTGTCCACGGTCATGATGTAACTAGACTGAAGACTCTACCCACCTATTTTTTTAAATCTAGAAAATATCCCTCCTGTCCTCTTTTACATAATAGAGGAACTGGCTTTTGAAAAGTAATTTTAAGCCGGGCGCGGTGGTTCATGCCTGTAATCCCAGCACTTTGGGAGGCGGAGGCGGGCGGATCAACTGAGGTCGGGAGTTCGAGACCAGCCTGACCAACATGGAGAAACCTCGTCTCTACTAAAAATACAAAATTAGACAGGCATGGTGGCACATGCCTGTAATCCTAGCCACTAGGGAGGCTGAGGCAGAATTACTTGAACCTGGGAGGCAGAGGTTGCAATGAGCCGAGATCACGCCACACTGCACTCTACACTGGGCGACAAGTGTGAAACTCCATCTCAAAAAAAAAAAAAAGTAATTAAAAAAAAAGAAAAACTATGACAAATATATATATACACACAGTCCCCTTGATAAACCTCATTTTTATCCCTGCAAAATAATAGTTAAATTTCACAGCATGTTACAAGAGATTGCCATGTGAAATGAAATCAACAAGTGTAAAGGTCATTGTGTGACCTGCCTGGTGGCATCTCCTATCTGAGAAATAAAGTTATTATTTCAGGGAAGCAGGGAGAAGTCTTTAGATTTTAAGGGATATTAATAGAAAATATTTTCCAATGACCTAATTTTTAAATTGAACCTAATAATCTAAGAAGAAATTCATTAGACTCTTCAAATTCTCATTTCCCTAAAACATCTTTTCCAGAAAGGGACTTTTGTTTTGTTTTTGTTTTTTGAGACGGAGTCTCGCTCTGTCACCGAGCTGGAGTGCAGTGGCACAATATTGACTCACTGCATCCTCCACCTCCTGGGTTCAAGTGATTCTCCTGCCTCAGCCTCCCAAGTAACTTAGGACTACAGGCGCGTACCACCACACCCAGATAATTTTTGTACTTTTAGTAGAGACAGCGTTTCACCATGTTGGCCAGGATGGTCTCAATCTCTTGACCTCATGATCCGCCCACCTCAGTCTCCCAAAGTGCTGAGATTACAGGCGTGAGCCACCGCGTCCAGCCATTTTGTTTTGTTTGTTTTTGAAACAAAGTCTTGCTCCGTTGCCCAGGCTGGAGTGCAGCGGCGTGATCAGGGCTCACCACAACCTGGAACTTCTGAGTTCAAGCCATCCTCCCACCTCAGCCTCCTGAGTAGCTGGGACTACAGGTGTACGGCACCATTCCCAGTTAATTTTTTGTCTTTTGTAGAGATAGAGTCTCACCGTGCTTCCCAGGCTGATCTCAAACTCCTGATCTCAAGTGATCCTCCTGCCTGGAGCCTCCCAAAGTGCTGGGATTACAAGTGAAAGCCACCATGCCTGGCTAGAACGTCATTCTATTTCTTCGTTACTACTGATGTCAACTCTGTTTTGTCAGGCAAAATACCCACTCTGACCAGAAGGCCCCTTCCCAAGAAAGGAAAAGTTGAGATAAAGTCTGGCCAATATGAAAATGAACAGATAAAGAATGAAGTGATGTTAGCAGAGACAACCTCCACCCACCAACCAACTCCCACACCTCCATGTGCCAACAGACCTGCAGCTGGTCAAGTTACTTGACATGTCCCAACAAATGTGTAACAAAGCAACAAAGCCACTGACTAAAACTAAGAAACACTATCCCCAACCTAATTGGGCAAAATGACCATCACTGACTAAAGGCTAGAAAGCTCACTCCTAATTGCCGAAATGTCACTTATAACCTGAACAGGACATAAGCTAAGCCAAGCTGTTCTTTACAAATGAAGATTCCTAGGCCAGGCGCGGTGGCTCAAGCCTGTAATCCCAGCACTTTGGGAGGCCGAGACGGGCGGATCATGAGGTCAGGAGATCAAAACCATCCTTGCTAACCCGGTGAAACCCCGTCTCTACTAAAAAATACAAAAAAACTAGCTGGGCGAGGTGGTGGGCGCCTGTAGTCCCAGCTACCCAGGAGGCTGAGGCAGGAGAATGGCGTGAACCCGGGAGGCGGAGCTTGCAGTGAGCTGAGATCCGGCCACTGCACTCCAGCCTGGGCGACAGAGCGAGACTCTGTCTCAAAAAAACAAACAAACAAACAAACAAAAAACAAATGAAGATTCCTAGTATTCTTTCAACTCCAATGCTGCTACTCCACTTTCAGCTCTTCTATCCAGGAAAACAGCTAAAGTAACTATTCTTTACACTTTTGTGAATTCTCGACATTTTTCATAATAAAATGTTTTAATTTACTCCCTGTAAGTGATGGGTCTAGCAGAACAAAATGATTAGTTTTTATATCCGAAAGAAAGCTTAAATGCTTTAAAAAAAGAAGCAGTAGCACACATGGGATGACTCTAAGGCCATGTGTAAAGATATATGCTGATGGTGCTTTTTAAGAAGGATGGTCTACAGTTAAAGGTTTGAGTGTCTTAAATCATGGTGTGGGGAAGAGGACTTAAAAGAACGCATTCAGTCAAATTCTGCATCTTTGTTCCAAACATCCTACAATTATGGAACCGAAATGCCTCACTGTCCCAGAGATATCTTTTCTTCATTAATCTGGTTTATAAACTTGGTTGTAAAAAGCAAATTCACCAAAGAATTCATCTAATAATAATAGAAAAAGAAACATTTCTGGACGAATTTGTGGAGGTATACAATTTAATTTTTCATTTAATTTTTATTTAAAATTAAATTTTCATTTAATTTCCCTCTTTAATCCCATGCAAGGACACAGCAGTATAAATATTTAAGAAATACTTCTCAATTGCATACAATTCTTATGTCTAAAACAAGTTTCTCACAATCTGGATTTTATAAATCCAGTTATTAGTATCTCAAACTTTAAATAATCAAAAGTCAATGGCAGCAGCCCAAGAATATGGCTTTCCCAAGGTATCAACTCACCCACCCACTCACCCCAAAGGAACTTGTCGGTATGCCTCTGTTGAGTCCCCTTCAAGAGACCCAAACTTAAATTTGAGAATGTGTAGCCCTCCAGTTCCCAACCTTCATTCCATCTTTTTCTTTTCTTTTTTTTTTTTTTTTTTTTTTGAGGCTGGCAATAATCTGTACTATAATAGCTATATTAGAGAACACCTAATTCTCTTAAAGGAAAAAAAAATTGCACAGCAATCTCGACACAAATGAAGCTGAGAGGACTGTCCAAGGATGAAACAAGGTACTCCTAGGTTAGCAGCTTTTCAAACCTATAGATGACATTTGGAAAGAAGTATACGCATAAGACTTCAAAAACCCTGAACACCAGAGACTTAATTAGCACTTTCATTTTAGGGACGTGGGCTTTCCCTTATTCTTTTCTATAGCCAACCTTAATGGGGTTCAAATTAAGGCAACAATGAAAGGTTACAAAAGTCTACAAAAAGGTCCCATTACAGTATTTAAACAGGGTTCGATTTTTTAAAATCGAATAGTTTACACCTTTTTTTGTTGTTGTTTTGGGTTTTTTTTGTTTATTTTCTTTTTTGAGCCTGTCGCCCAGTCTGGAGTGCAGTGGCTGGATCTCAGCTCACTGGAACCTCTGCCTCCCAGGTTCAAGCGATTCTCCTGCCTCAGCCACCTGAGTAGCTGGGATTGCAGGCCCCCATCACCATGCCCAGCTAATTTTTGTATTTTTAGTAGAGACAGAGTTTCCCTATGTTGGCCAGGCTGGTCTCAAACTCCTGACCTCAAGCAATATGCCCATCTAGGCCTCCCAAAAGTGCTGGGATTACAGACATGAGCCTCTACACCCAGCCCCGTATTTACCTAAGAGAAAATTCCTCCACTGGCTGATTTCTACCCACTTATAAATGTAAACCAATAAACACATTTTTCACTAATCTATCTAAGTCTAGGCCAACAGGTCATAAAGAAAATTACCCTAGAAACAGAGAAAGAATAAAATTAAGGGTTAATAATTTTCTTTTAACTTTTCTTATCAGTGTCTCAACAAAATAATTCAGGCCAGGTGCACTGGCTCAGGCCTGTAATCCCAGCACTTTGGGAGACCAAAGCGGGAGAACTGCTTGAAGCCAGGAGTCCAAGATAAGCCTGGGCAACATACTGAGAAACCCCATCCCTACAATTTATTAGAGGCTGAGGAGGGAGGAGCACTTGAGCCCAAGAAGTGGAAGCTGCAGTGAGCCTTGATTGCAACACTGCATACCAGCCTGGGTGACAGAGTTACATTTAAAAAAAAAAAAGATTTCAAGCCCTGGCTTTTAATAGAGAAGTATATTAACGCTTTTCAAAGGTAATTCTCTACCCATTTCACTCTTTTAAAAAGTTTAGATTGCATGTTTAAAACCATACCCTATAATCATAGGAAGGGAAGGAAATTTTTCCAGTGGGGGTGGGGACTCAAATCTTTAGCTGACTCATATTTGCAATATCATTCACATTACATTCTTAAATTCTACAAGTTTTGTTTATTAGTTCACTACGAATTACAACTGGGTAGATATGTTTGTGGTTACTAATGTGCCCAATTTACCACTGGCAAAGTCAAATTTAGCTAAACACCCATTCAATAACTACAATAAATGAAGTTTGTTTTTGCTTTAAGGCAGACATTTGTGGCCTGGGTACGGTGGCTCACTCCTGTAATCCCAGCACTTTGGGAGGCCAAGGTGGGTAGATCAACTGAGGTCAGGAGTTCAAGACCAGCCTCACCAACACGGTGAAACCCCATCTCTACTAAAAATACAAAAATTAGCCGGGCGTGGTGGCGCACGCCTATAACCCTAGCTCTCAGGAGGCTGAGGCAGGAGAACCGCTTGAACCCAGGAGGCAGATGTTGCGCCACAGCACTCCAGCCCGGGCGACAGGAGTAAAACCCCATCTCAAAAAAAAAAGGTAGAAATTTGTGGCCTGGAACTGTAAGACTTAATCCAACCTCCTATCAAGTTTTTATCCTGGGCATTATAGTCCTAAATTTGTCTTTAAAAGTAGTTACAAGTGAGTTCAGGGTTTCTTTTGAGGGCGATGAAAATGTTCTACAATTGATTGTGGTGATGGTTGTACAACTCTGTGAAAATATCAAAAACCACTGAATTGCACATCATAAATGGGTGAACTCTGTCGTATATTTCAATAAAAGGGTTATTTTTTTTAAGTAGTTACAAGTTGTTTCCTTGCTCAAGGATGTTTCCACTGATAAGCCTCTTCTCCAAACGTTGAAGGCTTAAAGTAGCCAAAGATACCACAAGTAGGGAAATATTTCGTGACACCAAAGAAATAGGGAAAACTCAGAGAGGGTTAGGTCTAAGTTAATCAAACTCCAAATTAGGGAGAATGATACGCTGGAAAGGGAGTAAATGAGCTCCATATCATTAACACTTCTACCATACAAAGTGTGTAAGTTCCTCCCTCTTCTCTAGGAGTGGAACCAATAGGCTCACTCAATAAAAGATGCTGACTGTGGCCGGGCGCGGTGGCTCACGCCTGTAATCCCAGCACTTTGGGAGGCCAAAGCGGGTGGATCACGAGGTCAGGAGATGGGACCATCCTGGCTAACACGGTGAAACCCCGTCTCTACTAATACAAAAAATTAGCCGGGCGTAGTGGCGGGCGCCTGTAGTCCCAGCTCCTCGGGAGGCTGAGGCAGGAGAATGGCGTGAACTCGGGAGGCGGAGCTTGCAGTGAGACGAGATAGCGCCACTGCACTCCAGCCTGGGGCACAGAGCAAGACTCCGTCTCAAAAAAAAAAAAAAAAGATGCTGACTGTATTAAAACATTTAAGGGCAGTTTTACACTTGGCTATAAAGATGAAGGAATCAAACTAGTAACCACAAGGAGTTAAAGCTGAAAAAATTTTGTCCCTTGTGCCCTTGGGTTTGATTTAAACCTTCTCTGGACACAAAGAAGAAATTTGTGGAATCTAGGCCGGGCACGGTGACTCACACCTGTAATCCCAGCACTTTGGGAGACCGAGGCGGGTGGATCACCTGAGGTCAGGAGTTCAAGACCAGCCTGACTAACATGGAGAAACCCTGTCTCTACTAAACATACAAAATTAGCCAGGCGTGGTGGCGCATGCTTGTAATCCCAGCTACTCACGAAGGCTGAGGCAAGAGAATCACTTGAACCCGGGAGGGAAAAGTTACAGTGAGCCGAGATCGCACCATTGCACATCAGGCCTGGGCAACAAGAGCAAAACTCCGTCTCAAAAAAACGAAAAAGAAAAGAAACTTGTGGAATCTATCTATGGTCAAATGTGAGACATGACATCTGAAAGCAAGAAAATAAGTTACTAAAGCCATAACTATATTCCTATCAAAATTTGGGAGACAAAAAAGTATTTACTGAACAGCCAACTATTTTTCTGCCTAATAGTTACACCCTTAAAATTATTCATCTCCAAATACCACAAAGTGATATGGAAAAATATCATTTGTCCTTAAACAAACATCTAAGTACAGTATCAAGGAGGAAATTAAAATTTGCATTTTAAAGGTGACAAAACCAGAAACCGGATTAATTGTAAATTTAAGGTGTTGGCCCAGAAAACAAACCTGGTTTTCCTACGTAGTTGATATAATTTGAAACAAAGGTGTCCGTTAAACTTCAAACTCAGAATTGAAGTATAATCTTCTTGACTTAATTACGTTTTCTCACATTTATCTTACTATATTTTCAAATTTCTGAGAACCCCTAAGCTGCCATATACAAAATAATATAAGCACTCTAAGGTTTTCAGAAGCCAAGCAGTTTTGGGAGTCTCACTGAGAAAGCAGCTATAAACTGAAGCTATATTAAGTACCATTGGTAAAGATACAAAGGTAAGAACAAAAGGAGACAGAAATGTTTTATACTTCTCCTTACCTTCTAACAAGTAAAATATCAATAGTCCCAGTTCCCCTTCTAATATAACCATTTGTGTTCCAAAAACTCAGTGAACAAAAATCATCCAGAAATACAAACATTACATATATGATCATGGAAAATATTTCACACCTCTTGAAGGGTTTTTTTGTTGCTACATATCAACTATATGAAACCACTTGTTCACAGTTAGCTTTCCTAAAAACAAAACAGTTTCTAAAACAAAGACTGTTTACATCTCTTAAGAAGCCTTTGTTCCAACAAGACCCCTCTTCAAGAGCTACAACTTCTGGAAAGATTTCCCTTTTTGTGGTTATATCAACAACAAATACTCTCAAACTCTTTCCATTTGGCATAGGAGTTTGTTAAACAAAGGAGGAAGCAAGCCCCCTCCACACAAAGGAGGTCTCCAAAACAGCACTGGTTGTATTTGTAGATTATTGGTGCCTCTTTAACCCCTTTCCTCAGGCTGTACTATGTAGTACTCTCAATACAAAATGGTGGCCATCATGTCTGTCTGACATTCAGAGGGGGGAAAAGGCAATTCGATCACACATTTTGCAAAGATTACCATTAATATTCTAGCCAAGATGAGGAAATGGGTAGCCAAGCCTAACCAGAGCAACACTATCTTTTCAGGAAAAGGGCCCTCTAAAAGGCAAAGAACAAGAAAGCAAGATAAAGGATTTACCCCAGCCCTGGTATACCACAATACCAACATGGAGGACACCTCCCTCAGGAATCTGACTCCCCACATTTTGGTTACTAACAACTTAGTCAAGTTACCCAATTTCTGAATAAAATCCCATTAATGCAAATGTGCGATATTCATATTCACCCCTTCTAGCATGTGACATAAAGCCACATTACTACAGTGTGAAACATGACCTATTATTCAAGAATTAAAACCTTGGCTCTAACCAGCCCTGTTATAACTTCTGCAGGCCTCTTTGCACTAAGAGAAACGTACTTCCCTTAAGCAGCAAGAATCAACCTTGCCCACTTCGCTGTAAGAAATGGATCTATTTTCAAACATTTCCCTCATATTCGCTGGCTAGTTATTTTCTGAAGCATATAGTTCATCTCCCTTTTCAAACTTGCTTAAGAAAAACTAAAGTAGGTGTCCATGTTTTAATTTGGGGCGGGGAAGAGTTAGGATAAGAAGCCTTATTTTCAGGGATCTCCCTGAAAACAGCTTTCCAAAACATAATGATTACAAACAGAATCCCTACAACTCAAAATGGCATTACAAAGAGCAAGCTTAAGGGAGAAAGGGGTGGGAAGGGGTCTTCCTCCACTTAGGAGTGGGGGTGGGGGAAGAGAGTGGGGAGAAGATTCTTAAACAGTAGGAAAGGCAGTTAAACCCCCTTCCCAACGGTCCCAGCCCGTCCAACCGCCGCTTAGGCCAACTCGGACTCAGACCCTCCCGAAAGGTGGGCAGAAACCAGGGGTGTAGGAGCGCACCCAGTTCCGGCCACGGGGGAAGGAGTTGGCCGGGCTCTCCTCAGCGAACGTTGGAGCCGTTGGGGATGGTTTCAGCAACATCCACCCCTCACTCACTGCCCCCAGGCCCGAGGCGCTGTAGACAGGGCTGCAAGGGCTGCGGTGGGTGACTGCCTTTCAGCGCCCAGAGGCCGAGGGCCGGGGGAAACGAGCACGAAATCTTCGGAGGTCTCTTCGTCTGACATTCCCCTACAAACACGGCCTCGCCCCGACCCCATCCCCAACAGCACAGCCCAGGCCTCCCCGGGGAGCCGAGCGGCTGAGCCAGAAGAAGCCGGGTGTGAGCCTTCGGGAGCGCGGGCGGGCATGCGGCCCACCACCGCCTGTCCTGCCCCCGCCGCCCCAAAAGTGTCCCCCCAGACACTAACGCCCCCCACAACACATCCGCTCCGGGGCCGGACCTGCGGCTCCTCCCCGCCCCCAGCCAGCGCTGGCCGCCCCCTTCTTGACCCCGGCCCGGGGGACACCTGGAGGCCCGGGGACCAGGCGGTGGAGGGGTGCCCTGGTCTGGAGGGTGGGGCGCCCAGGTGAGGGCCGCTCCGGGCCGACGCCGCCACCACACAAAGGACCAGGGGCTCCCGCCGCCATATTGAAAACTTTCCTCCTCGCACGACAACTCGCAAGTCCCCCACCCCCACCCCACCCCATCACACACCCCCGCACCCCGGGAGCGGAGGCGAGGACCAGCCTGCTGAGCCTCGCCGGGCCCACAGTCCTCCCTCCAGCCCGCGCCTCCGCCGGGCTACGTGAGGAAACTCCCCCGCGACCATCCCCGGCTTCTGCCATCACTCCATCCGGAACCGAACCCGAACCTCTGGACCCGGCCGCCCGAACCCCGCGGCGACCCGGCCCTCCCGTGGCACCGCCGAAGTCCCCGGTTCTCCCACGCTACTTATCTCCCACCCTGGAGAACCCCCATCTTCCTCCCCCAGCCTCAACTCCAACCTTCTAGGCAGCCTCAAACTTGACGAGGCCGGTGGGGCGACCGGCTCCCCGCCCCCCGCGCCTCGGGCCTCCCAGGACCCGCGCGTCCCCGCTCCCTCCCCCAGCCACGAGCTGGATCCGGGGTGCTGGCGTGACTCACCGGCGGCGGCCGCACCTTACAGATCCCAGTCTGCTCGGCTATGGGCCGGATCTTGTGGATGAAAGCGAAGGGGTCCGCGAACTCTTCCCAGCTGGGCTCGAAGACTGGGCACTCGGGGGGAGGCAGGAACTCGCCCAGCGGGCCCGGGCCCCCGAGGGGCAGCGCCGGGCGCGGGCCCGGGTGCAGCGCAGTGGCCGGCTCCATCACCGCAGGCTGGGCAAAGGCGAGGCGAGGGTGGGCTCCGGGACCGAGGCTGCGAGCTCCACTCGGTCCGAGACCCGTGCAGACGAAGCTCTGGCGACAGCAAGTCCGAGTTGTACGGGCAACGGCAGCACCTTGGGCTTTTTCAGCCTCCGACGACGACGTCTCGCCGCAAGCCCACGCCGTGCGCCTCCGCCGCCACGGCGAGGAAAAAAAGTCCCACCCCACCCCCACCCACCCACCCTCCGCGCATGGCTCCCCGCCCCGCCCCCGAATTAGGAGGGGCCGCGCCTTCCGCTGTGGATGGAGTTTATCCTTAGGGTTTCAGTTGAGCCAACTTTTATTGACCATTTACTATGTATCAGAGTTCCTGCCCTGAAGAAGTTAAGTCTGGAAGAAAGGATCAGTCCCATAAGCCAATCATTCAATCATGTCAGTACACAGTGGTAGGTGCAGTAAAACCCAGGAGGGGGTTTTGGAAAGAGTATTGGAAATGGAGAAGGATTTTCCAGTAGAGATAGCAGCTTGAACATACAAACAGCATGTTCGTGAGAAGGCAATAGTAGTAATAATAATAATAACGTAACGCTTTTGGTCACTTTCATATCCTAGGCACTGTTCTAATTGCATTGCATGATTAATCACACAACCCTATGAGATAGGTACTTTTATTTCCACTTTACAATAAGGAAAGTGAGGCATAGGTAGATTAAGCAATTTGCCAAAATTCACATGGCTAATAAGTGATGGAGATTATTGGGAGGTGGAGATGTTGCAGGGAAAATAAATATTAACAATCTATGACAAGGTCAGATTTGAGAGGGGCAAAAGACTTGAAATAATTCAGACAAGAAATGATAGGACTTAATTTAAAGCAGTGGTACTGATGATTATGAGGAAGGGATGCAAAGGTAGGAAATAAAATTAGGACACAGTGACAGATTAGGGGGGACGATGAGGTATTAAGATTCAGATGTCTGGCGTATCTGCCTGAGTAGATGCTAGCCGGTTGGCATTGGTGGGACGTTCACCCCAATTATATACACAAGGCGAGTTATTCAAGGGAAGAAGATGCTGTGCTCATTTCTGGACATTTTGAATTTGAGGTGTCTCTGGTACAAACAGGTAGAGATACCCAACGGGATAGCCTTCAACGGACTGGAGGGCATAAATCAGAAGGGGCGAGATCAGAATTGGAGATACAAATCTGGGAGTTATGTGCATGTGGGTGATAGCCGCTATTTAATGCTACTGTGTGTAAGGCACTGTTGTAAACGCTCTGCATGTGTTAGCTCACTGAGTCTTCGCAACCACCATATTGAGTAGGTACGATATTATCTTCATTTTGCAGAGCAGGCAACGGAGGCAAAGAGAGGTTAACGAACTTTAAGAGATATGAACACATTTGAGGCGCCTTTTTTTTTTCCTTTTGGCGGGGGACGGGGGACGGGGGTGGGTGGGTGGTGTCCAGCAGCCTCAGAAAAAGGGAGAAAGTTCAAAAAGTAGAACGTCAACATTGAAATGACCTCTTTCATCCAAAAAGGTGCCAAACGTATGCAAGGACTGTTTGTCAAGATCTTAGTTCTGCTTTCAGATTCACCTAGTGGAAGGAAATCTCTTATGCTTAAGAAGTCTTCAATTAAAAGGGGGGATGGGCGTGGGGGGAGAGGACAACCGCTTTCCCTTCAACAAATAACAAATTATTCCCAGAGGTACCTGACCCCGGAAAGAGTTCACAGTGGTCCTCGGAGAACGTAGTCCTTTTCTTAGATCTCTAGGGCTTTGGGACCTGGAGCCTCTTCCTGCTCCCTACTGCAATGGAGAATCAAGCCCAGGGGACAGCTAGCACACTATTAGAAGAATTATCAGTGCAAGATAGATATGCGATGTGGCAAGTTATGATAGAATCTAGGTAGTGGGTATAGAGGAATTTGATGCAAATTTCTTTTAACTTTACTGAATATTTGATAATACTAAACAAGAAGTTGGGTAGAAGAATTCTTATCGTCGATGGCTCTTTGGTGCGCATTCTGTGCCTCTGAGGGTCTTGATGAAGATTATGTCTTGTTACGTGCCCTCTCGGGAGAGCGTTGACTATTTTCACTCTTAACGTTTGCATCCTACAAGCCAGGTAGGCATAACTTTGAGACAAATTCTAGACTTACATGAGTTATGACTATTAACTGAGATCGACAGCAAGAACAAGCCTAAGAAAATCTTTCCCAATTCTCAGCTGCGTCCTACGATTCCCTCTCGCTCCCAACTCAAGGTCTCCCAGTCCCGCTTCCTCCATTTCCGGTAGTGACCCTAAGTGATGAGATTCTATTGCTCCCAGATCGGGCCGCAGCTGTTTGGCTCCCAACGGACCCGGTGTGACGTTAAGGGAGGGGGCGGTTGCCGGCGTCTTGAGGGGAACCTAGGGACCGAGAGGACTCTCCCCCGCCCGCAGCAGACGCTCCCCTTGCCCTTTATGATGTTTACATGGGCGGAGGGATCCCTCCCAGCTGACAGCCACACCGCGCCGGCCCTTCTTTTTTTAAAGAGCCTAGGCACGGGCGCTGATTGGCCGGCGGCCGGGCGCGTCAGCCTCCGGGGGCGGGGCCCGGGCCGCATTGTCTCGTCTGGGGCCGGCTGGACACCCCAGAGGCCGGACCTGGGCAACCCCAGCCTGGAGGTGCCGGGGCCGGAGCTCCCAGAGGGCTGGGTGCGAGGTCTGGGCGGGGTCAGGTTCGGGTTCCCAGGCCATAGCGGAGCTGCAGCCCAGGAGACCTGAGCGGAACCCAGCCCCGCTCCGAGTGCCACGTCTCCAGGAACCCCCTCCTTACTCTTGGACAACACTCCGCCCCCGCCCGGGCCTCCGTCCCCCAAACCGCCCTCATTTGTGCAGCGCCAGATCCTTTGGACACATCCATAGGTGTCTCCATCCTCATCCGGTCCATCCAGCTCCCAGACCTCACATCTCCAACCGGCTGCACCCCACTCTCCAGCCTGCGCCCCAGATCTGCAGCCTTCACCCCTAGATCCACCCGCCTGGTGATGAGGCGCTCCCCGCGTTCCTTCCGGTAGCTGCGTTGTGAAGACCACGTTGCCGGGTTGCAAACTTGGGGGGACTTCCTCCCCTCCCCTTGGGCGCCGCGCAACTACCCTGGGACCGGGTTCGGGGATGAGGGGGGCAGGCCGAGCTCCCCAGCGGCCGGCGCAGCACGTAGCGCACGTGTAGGGCCCGCTCCCCACCCCCTCGGTGCCTCTGACAACTTTCCAGAGCTCCCGGTGCCGTCCGTGAGCCTCCCTTCCGCCCTGGCCTCCGGTCTCTGCTTCGCGCGTGCTTCTACCACCACTCTTCTAGCACCACCCTTCCCCTCTCAGCCTGGTGGATCCTCTTGTCTCCCCCAATCTCCAGTGCACCGGCTTTCCCTCGTCCTCTGCGCAGTCCATCTCAGCTTTTTTCTCCAATTCAATGCCATTCTCTCCTCACCACCTCTAGGTGCCCTGGAATGTTTGCTGTCAGATGTCCCCTGTGAAACCCACAAACCCTTGCGATTTGGCCTTCTTGTTTTATTTTGTGTATTCCCACAACGTCTTATTACTACCCCCATTACAACACTTATAACTCAGTATTTGTCTTTTTTCCGCAGTGTCCCTGCACTCTCCCCATACATGTTCCTCTTCTGCCAGATTGTAAGCCTCTAGAGGGAAGGAGTAATGACTCTCTCCTTGGCACCAGGCACGTGGCAGACGCTCCACAAATATTTGTTGAAAGGGAGGGTAAATGGCCTTGAGTTTCTGTGGCTCCGATTGGCTGTGGATGGAGCTTTGGGCTGGACAAAGAGAAAAATCTGGTTGACCTCATGAAGCAGGAAGGAGGCTCAGAACGGTGTTGATGGAGCCTCCACGATGGGTGGGCACCACGGGTGAGATAAACCCATCCTCTCCCATTCCCTGCCCTGCTTGACTCCCAGGAACCAGCAACCCCTCCTATGCTATCGTCTTCTGCTGAGCTGGTCCCTTATGGGGGACTTCGGTGCTCCCTGTTCTGCCCTAGCCCCAGCTGTCGGTGCTGCCATTGGGGAATGGCTCACACCTTGACCAGGCGCTCATTTCTGGGTTTCTGTCCTTGGGAAGCTGGGTCTGGGTCCTAAGAGCCACTTTGGTAGCTAATAAATGCCTCTTCCTCCTCCCATCTGCTCTTCCTCTCCTGTCCTGGAATCCCTTTCTGATGACTCAGCCCAACTGAGATCCAGGGTAACTGCGCTCTCAGTCTTGGGCTTTGGTTTACCTGGGTGTGGGGCTCAAAGGGCTAGACCCTTGTCGGGGTCAGTCGCTGACAAGTGGAACATTCCCACAGTGCTGCCAGCCCTGCCCACAGGGATTGGGAAGGGCAGAGTTAGCCACACCAGGGCTTCAGGGCTTGTTTCTTCCCATTCCGGTTGGGCAACTTTAGAAGCCCTGGACTCCCAAGGAGCAATCCTGTGAGCTGCTTAGAGAAGCTATGAGGATTAGAGGGAAACTCATGTTCCCTGTTCATCCCTCAGTGGCACCACCAGCACCCCTAATTCGGGTCTCTGGGCTGAGGGGCCCCTGGCAGCATGCTCAGTGGCCGTGGATAGCTGGAATGTTTGGAATTGCCTGCATCTTGGATGAAAGTCTTACAATAGAATGAAAACTGCTGCAACACTGTGTCAGCACTTTACAGACCACCACTGTAAATTCCCAATTGTAACTGGGAATTTGGAATTCCATGTTCAACCAAATCATGCTGAGTGCCCAGCACAGCATCTGACACACTAAATGCTACAGGTGAATTCCCTTTTTCCTCTTTCCCGGCAGGAAGCAGGGACATGAGAACCACTAGAAACATTGTAATAACATGAATAAGATGGCCATTAGCGGGTGGAAATCATAGTCTACTGAGCACATCAGCCCTGTGAAATGAGTGGTATTAGTGTTACCATTTTTCAGATGGAGAAATTGAGACTCAGAAAGGTTAATTAGCCAAAAGACAGTAATAGCAGAGCTAGGAAAACAATGTTATCCTAGTACCTACCTTTGATCTTCCCAAAACACCAAACTGACTTTTCTAAAGCTGAGGAAAAAGGACACAGAAGCCTCATCTCAGATCTCACCACCAGCTGCCCCTTAATCTGCCAACATTGATCCACTCTCCCCTCTAGACTACAGTGGCTTCAAACTTTGACTAATCTCCAGTATTTTTGTTTACATAGCAACAGCAACAAAAGTTTCACAAAACAGTATTACCTTTATATAGTGATGGACTTACATATGCTGGTTGAAACTCATTAAGTTGATTTTGTGACTTACAATGGACCTGGGCAACATAGGAAGATCCCCAACCCCATTTCTATAAAAAAGAAAAAAAAGGCTGGGCGCGGTAGCTCATGCCTATAATCCCAACATTTTGGGAGACCAAGGCGGGTAGATCATGAGGTCAGGAGATGGAGACTATCCCAGCCAACATGGTGAAACCCCATCTCTAATAAAAATACAAAAATTAGCCTGGCATGGTGGCACGTGCCTGTAGTCCCAGCTACCCAGGAGGCTGAGGCAGGAGAATTGCTTGAACTCAAGAGGCGGAGCTGCAGTGAGCAGAGATCGTGCCACTGCGCTCCAGCCTGGGCAACAGAACAAGACTCTGTCTCCAAAAAAAAAAGAAAAAAAATAGGTGTAGTGGCACACACCTGTGGTTCTAGCTATTTGGGAGGCTGAGGTGGGAGGATCACTTAAGCCCAGGAGTTTGAGGCTGCAATGAGCTATGATTGTGTCACTGCACTCCAGCCTGGGTGACAAAGCAAGACCGCGTCTCTAAAAAATAACAATAATCGGCTGGGTGCGGTGGCTCACACCTGTAATCCCAGCACTTTGGGAGGCCGAGGCGGGCGGATCACGAGGTCAGGAGAGCGAGACCATCCTGGCTCACACTGTGAAACCCCGTCTCTACTAAAAATACAAAAAACTAGCCGGGCGTGGTGGTGGGCGCCTGTAGTCCCAGCTATCTCAGGAGGCTGAGGCAGGAGAATGGTGTGAACCCGGGAGGCGGAGCTTGCAGTGAGCCGAGATTGCGCCACTGCACTCTAGCCTGGGCGACAGAGCAAGACTCTGTCTCAAAAATAAAATAAAATAAAATAAGATTTAATTTAATTAAAATTTTTTTTTTAAATCTTAATTTTAGCCACTCCCTCTATATTCCCCATGAACAATGGAAATCTCCCAGAATATCATCTATATCATATACAAAATCAATAATTATATCTTTTCTCTTCCATTTGTTTTTCACCATTTAAGTTTTTCACTGGTCTGCATTTTTTTTTTTTTTTTTTTTTTTTTTTTTTTGGAGACAGAGTCTCCCTCTGTCACCCAGGCTGGAGTGCAGTGGCACAATCTCACTGCAACCTCTACTTCCCGGGTTCAAAAGATCCTCCTGGATCAGCCTCCCGAGTAGCTGGGATTACAGGCACAGGCCACCACACTCGGCTAATTTTTGTATTTTTGGTAGAGATGGGGTTTCACCATGTTGGCCAGTCTAGTCTTGAACTCCTGACCTCAGGTGATCTGCCTGACTCAGCCTCCCAAAGTGCTGGGATTACAGGTGTGTAATCTGCCACCCTGCCCAGCCACCTTTTCCTTCTATCTCTACCCACAGCCCTTCAACCCCAGGGATCACTTTGTGCCTTATCTTTATAGCACCCTGTGCTAAACAGGTGCCACATATAAGACCAAGAGCTAGCATAGAGTCTTCGAGCCTCTCAAGACCTGAGTGAGAGCAGGAGTTAAAAACTCAAATGCCTGTGTAGAAGCCAGACAGGTACATGGGGGAGGTGGGCAAAGTGGAGTCTGTGGAGAGGTGAGAATGCACATCCAGCTACTGGGGGCCATCACTACTCAGACCAGGGTTGCACCAAGTTTCTACTTTTCAAGAGAAGCCAGTTATTTAGGCTTTTATGTAAGCTCTCCCAGTTTGTTTGTTTGTTTGTTGTTTGAGACAGGGTCTCCCTCTGTTGCCCAGACTGGAGTGCAGTGGCATGATCTCATCTCACTATATAAACTCCACCTCCCAGGCTCAAACAATTCTCCTGCCTTGGCCTTCCAAGCAGATGGGATTACAGATATGTGCTACCACGCCCAGCTAATTTTTGCATTTTTAGTAGAGACAGGGTTTTGCCATGTTGACCAGGCTGGTCTCAAACTCCTGGCCTCAAGTAATCTGACCACCTCGGCCTCCCAAAGTGCTGGGATTACAGGCGTGAGCCACGCCTGTTCAGCTCTCCCAATTTTTTTTTTTTTTCCCCTGGCTAGAGTACAGTGACACGATCTCGGCTCACTGCAACCTCTGCCTCCCGGGTTCAAACTATTCTCCTGCCTTAGCCTCCCAAGTAACTGGGACTACAGGCACGCACCACCGTGCCCAGCTGATTTTTTATATTTTTATTAGAGACAGCATTTCACCACATTAGCCAGACTGGTCTCAAACTTCTGACCTCATGATCCGCCCACCTAGGCCTCCCAAAGTGCTGGGATTACAGGCGTGAGCCATCGTGCCCACCCTCCAATTCTTAAATGTTCAATCTTTCATCAGATTTTTAAGAAACAGTGTGTGGTGGGCTGGGCGTGGTGGCTCACGCCTGTAATCTCAGCACTTTGGGAGGCCGAGGCGGGCGGATCACGAGGTCAGGAGATCGAGACCATCCCATCCCGGCTCACACAGTGAAACCCCGTCTCTACTAAAAATACAAAAAACTAGCCAGGCATGATGGCGGGCACCTGTAGTCCCAGCTACTCAGGAGGCTGAGGCAGGAGAATGGCGTGAACCTGGGAGGTGGAGCTTGCAGTGAGCCGAGATCGCGCCACTGTACTCCAGCCTGGGCGACAGAGCAAGACTCTGTCTCAAAAAAAAAGAAACAGTGTGTGGGCCAATCACATATGCCTGTAGCCATGCCCCTTCTCCACCTGCCAGAAGAGACTAGTGGGATGATGAGTTTCTTGCCCTTCAGAAAAAACAATGGTTGCCAAGGGAGCATTAGCTACGGTACCCAGAGATAAATGCTGGAATGGAGGTGAGCTCCTGGCCCATCCCTACCCTATGGGTCTAGTTCATGTTCTTAGGCTTAAAGAACTCTGGCTTCCAGCAAAGTGCAGAGCCCACTCCTGGAACACATACCGGCTACGGGCACACTGTCATGGATGGCCACCCCTAACTGCAATGTGGATGAGGAACCTGGGTGGGGTGTCAGAGCTTTTTAATATTTATTTCTCCTTCTCTATTTTTTGCCTCCTCTAAATCCCTTAGAAAAGTGGGGCCGGGCGCGGTGGCTCAAGCCTGTAATCCCAGCACTTTGAGAGGCGGAGACGGGTGGATCACGAGGTCAGGAGATCGAGACCATCCTGGCTAACACGGTGAAACCCCGTCTCTACTAAATATTACAAAAAACTAGCCGGGCGAGGTGGTGGGTGCCTGTAGTCCCAGCTACTTGGGAGGCTGAGGCAGGAGAATGGCGTGAACCCGGGAGGCGGAGCTTGCAGTGAGCCGAGATCTGGCCACTGCACTCCAGCCTGGGCGACAGAGCAAGACTCCGTCTCAAAAAAAAAAAAAAAAAAAAAAAAAAAAAGAAAAGTGGGAATCGGATGGCAAGATACAGGAAGGTTCTCAGAGTGTTGTGCATCTGTGTGAAAATCTAAAAGGAAAGAAATTGGGATGAGGGTTTAGGAGTAAGGGAAGGTGGACCTCTCAGGTATGATGGGAAAGTGAGCAGTGCTGGTCTCCGTGGTTGAAGATGGTAGTCATTCCCTACAGAAAAGAGCTAACATTTATTGAGTGCTTGCTATATGCCAAGTATGTTTATATGGATACTCTCTTTTTTTTTTATTTTTAAGAATAATAACTATTTATATAGGATGATCTCTTTTGATCCTCATAAGAACTCTTGAAAGTAGCCATCATTTACTTTATTTTTATTTATTTTTTGTTAGCCCAGCCCTGTCCTGGGGAGCCATCATTTTTATCTCCATTTTATAGATGAGGAACTGGGCTTCAGAGAGGCTGAGTCATTTGGCCAAGGTCACATGGACAATGAGTCTCGCAGAACTAGATTCCAGCTCTGGCTGTCTGAGTCCTGAATTGGACTAACCATCACCCATATACTGCCCTTCTCTCGAGTTCTGGCCAGTCCCCGGACACCGCTGTGCCCCTAGCACCTAGTGTAGTGTTTGTCGAAGAAAGGCGACCATTCACCATTATCATGTAGTCCCTATAATTGGCGAGTTAATAAATACTTGTTTAGCATGTTCTCTGGATCAGGTTTTATGCGAAGTGCTATGGATACAGCACTGAATCAAACAAAGCCCCTGCCCCTTAAGGGCTTATATTCTAATCTAGTGGATGGAGACAGACAATAAACACACACACAAAGAAGTAAGTTAGTTTCTGGTAGAAATAAATGCTGAGAGGCCGAGCGTGGTGGCACACACCTGTAATTCCAGCACTTTGGGAGGCCAAAGTGGGCGGATCACTTGAGGTCAGGAGTTCCAGACCAGCCCGGCCAACATGGCAAAACCCTGTCTCTACTAAAAATACAAAAATTAGCCAGGTGTGGTGGCACGTGCCTGTAATCCCAGCTACTCAGAAGGCTGGGGTAGGAGAATCTCTTGAATCCAGGAGGCAGAGGCTGCAGTGAGCCAAGATCGTGCCATTGCACTCCAGCCTGGGCAACAGAGTGAGGTTCTGTCTCAAAAACAAAACAAAACAAACAAAACAAAACAATGAAATAAATGATGAGAAAAACAGAACACATGATAAAAGTACTGGGAGGATGGAATGGGAGGGGTGGCAAGGGCTGTTAGCCACAATGATCTAAGGCAGCAAAGAAAACATCAGAACTCAGATCCGAATGTCAGGAAGAAAGCAGCTATTGGAAAATCTATAGTGGAGAGTTCTAAGAAGAGGAACATTGAATGTCATGAAGATATTGTAAAATTTAAAAAAAAATAGAAACAAATTTTAAAGAGGAACAGCATGTGCTAAGACCCTGAGTCAAGAAACAGCTTGGTGTGTCCAAGGGACATACCAAGAAAAACAAAAGAAAAAGAAAGTCCCTGAGGCTAGAGAGTGGGGAGGGAGATGAGGTCAAAGCAGCAGGCAAAATGCTAGATCAGAGGTGGGCGTGGTGGCTCACGCCTGTAATCCCAGCACTTTGGGAGGCTGAGACAGGTGGATCACTTGAGGTCAAGAGTTCAAGACCAGCCTGGCTAACATGGCGAAACCCCATTTCTACTAAAAATACAAAAATCAGCCGGGTGTGGTGGCAGGCGCCTGTAATCCCAGCTACTCAGGAGGCTGAGACAAAAGAATCGCTTGAATCCGGGAGGTTGGAGGTTGCAGTGAGCTGAGATCACACCACCGCACTCCAGCCTGGGCGACAGAGCGAGACTCTGTCTCAAAAAACAAACAAACAAACAACAACAGAAACAAACACTACATCAGGTGAAAGCCTGCAGACCATGGGTAGGAGTTTGGGTTTCAACTTATTTGCAGTGGGAAGGCACTGGGGAGTTGTAGGCAGGGAGTGGGTATCATTTGATTTACAATTGGAAAAGTCTGTCTGACTGCCATGTGGAGAACAGATTGTAGAAGAATCAGAGTAGAGGTGAGAGATCAATTAGGAGGTGGGTGCAGTAGTCCAGGAGATGATTTTGAAAAGTGGTCATGTTCTGGGTAAATTTTGGAGGAAAAGGTAGCAGGATTAATTAGACTGTGGAATATTAAGGAGAAAGAAGGCTGGGTGTGGTGGCTCACACCTATAACTCCAGCACTTTGGGGGCCAAGGCAGGAGGACCACTTGAGGCCAGGAGTTCAAGATAAGCCTGGCCAACACAGCGAGACCCTGTCTCTATATAAAAATCAAGAGTAAAAGAAAAAAAAAGGAGAGAGGCACCAGGTATAACTCCTTGATTTTTTTTTTCTCTAACTGGGTGAATGGTGATGCTATATACTTGGGTAGAAAAAACTTGGGGAGGAAATTATTTGGGAGGTAGGAGGAATCTGTAGTTTTATTTTGGTTCTGTTAAAGTTAAGATACCTTATCATCCAATTGGAGATATTGAATAGTTAGGTAATCTGGAGCTCAGAATAGGGATCAAGATAAGAATCGGGGCTAGAGATGAGATTTGGGAGTTACCTGATACATACATACACACATTCATGTATGCGCGTGTGTGCGTGTGTGTGTATATTACTTAGAGCCATGGGACTGGGATAAAATCACCCAGGGAAAGTGTGTAGGAAGAGAAGAGAGCCCTATGACACTCCTACATATATAGGTTGGGAAGAGAACGAGCCAAGTAAGGAAACTGAGAGGGAGCAATCAGCGTGGCAAGAGAGAGAGATGCCAGAGCAGAAAGTCTCTTTTTTTTTTTTTTTTTTTTTTTTTGAGACGGAGTCTTGCTCTGTCACCCAGGCTGGAGTGCAAGTGGTGCGATCTTGGCTCACTGCAACCTCCGCTTCCCAGGTTTAAGCGATTCTCCTACCTCAGCTTCCCGAGTAGGTGGGACTACAGGCATGCACCACTGCTCCCAGCTAAGTTTTGTATTTTTTTAGAGATGGGGTTTCACCATGTTGGACAGGCTCGTCTCAAACTCCTGACCTCGTGATCCGCCCGCCTCGGCCTCCCGAAGTGCTGGGACTACCAGCGTGAGCCACCACACCCGGCTGTGCCCCCAGGAAGTCTTTAAAGGAGGTGGTAGCGGTCAACCGAGTCAAAGTTGCAGAAAGGTTAAGTAAGATGAGGAGGGAGAATGTGAAATGAAGTGGGGCTAATTAACAAAGACAACACTTCCTTTTTTTTTTTTTTTTTTTTTTTTTTGAGACGGAGTCTCGCTCTGTTGCCCAGGCTGGAGTGCAGTGGCGCTATCTCGGCTCACTGGAAGCTCCGCCTCCCAGGTTCACGCCATTCTCCTGCCTCAGCCTCCTGAGTAGCTGGGACTACAGGCGCCCGCCACCGCGCCCGGCTAATTTTTTGTATTTTTAGTAGAGACGGGGTTTCACGCAGTCTCGATCTCCTGACCTTGTGATCCGCCCGCCTCGGCCTCCCAAAGTGCTGGGATTACAGGCGTGAGCCACTGCGCCCGGCTAAAGACAACACTTTCAAGGGACTTTGCTGTGTGCGGTTGTAGAGAAATGGCACAGAACTGGAAGAGAACGCAAATTCAGGGAGGTATTCTGCTTTTTGCCTTCTTCCCATTGGGAGATAATAAACTTCCTTTTCCTAGTGATGGGAATCGTCCAGTAGAAAGGGAGAAGTGGATCATGCAGAAGAGGAAGAGGATAACTGCAGGAGTGGAGAACTTGGGAAGGCGAGAGGGAGTAGGAGTCTGAGCCTAAGAGTCAGTGGAACCAACAAGAGGGAAGGAGAGAATGTAGGAGAGATGTAAGGAAATAGGGTACACTGTGGGGGTGGGGAGGTGAGTGCTCAGTATCTAAAAAGATACTGATGCTGGTCTTTAGGGTGAATGCGAAGTCATAGCTCCCAGTGATGAAGCACACACAGGTCACATGTAAGTCCTGCACGTGTGTTCCTCTGACAATGGGGAGTAGGTGGCTAGGACGCAACAGTAACATCACAGAGGGAGCTTAGCTCAAGGGTAGAAAACTGGGGAGACCTTTGTTTGCTGTGCCTGGTCTCACCCTCTTTCATTACTCCTAGAGTGACTGGTCCTTATCACCCCAGCTCCTTTTTTTTTTTCTCTGTCTCCTGCCTTTTCCAGAAGTCTGTCAAACTCAGAGGGCTGAATGAGAGCAGTCTTCCCTCTGTGGCTGGGAAACTACACAGGAGGTACCAAACGGGAACAGAGCTTACGCCTGTGGTGGTGAAACCCTTTAACTGCAATTAGAGCCTTATTCCCTGCCTAAAGTCTTTTTTTTTTTTTTTTTTTGAGAGAGAGAGAGACAGAGCGGGTCTCACTGTCCCCTAGGCTGGATGGAGTGTGCATTGGCACGATCTCAGCACACTGTAGCCTCGACATACTGGGTTAAGGTGATCCTCCCACCTCAGCCTCCCGAGTAGCTGGAACTTTAGGCACATGCCACTACACCTGGCTAATTTAACTTTTTGTAGAGATGGGGGGTCTCACTATGCTGCCCAGGCTGATCTTGAACTCCTGGCCTCAAGTGATCCTCCTACTTTGGCCTCCCGAAATGCTGGGATTACAGGCCTCAGTGCCCACACATTTTCACTGGGTGATTTTTATCCCAATCCCACCTCACCTGGCCCTAAAGCCCCACCTCCTTTTTTTTTTCCCCCTGAGGTGGAGTCTTGCTCTATTGCCCAGGCTGGAGTACAGTGGCATAATCTCGGCTCACTGCAACCTCTGCCTCCCAGGTTCAAGTGATTGTCCTGCCTCAGCCTCCTGAATAGCTGGGATTGTACAGGCACGTGCCACCATGCCTGGCTAATTCTTGTATTTTTAGTAGAGAAGGGGTTTTGCCATGTTGGCCAGGCTGGTCTCAAACTCCTAACCTCAGGTGATCAGCCTCAGCCTCCCAGAGTGCTGGGATTACAGGCATAAGCCACTGTGCCCAGCCCCTACAGCCTTTTTATTCAGTGTATGTGTATGTGTGTGTGTGTGTGTGTGTGTGTGTGTGTGTGTGTGTGTATGTATATATATATGACTAAAAGTCTTTCCTTAAGGAAGTCAGGTAAGAAATGTTTAATCTGTAAAGCCTTACTACTATAAGATTTTTTTTTCCTCATCCCTGTGATTACCTGGAGATATAAGTATTATTGTTATCATTATATTTTTTTTTCTTAAACAGAGGTGGAGCTCTCCCTATGTTGCCCAGGCTGGTCTCGGAACTCCTGGGCTCAAGCGATCCTCCTGCCTCAGCTTCCCAAAGAGCTGGGATTCCAGACGTGAGCCACTGTGCCTAGCCTACTTTTATAACTCATCAAAAAGTGAAGTGGCTAAGGGAGAGAAGCATGTTAACCTCTACCAAAATACTAAATTGGAAGGCATCCCTGGAATGGGGGAGATTAGAGAATAGTATGGCCTCAGGAGCACAGAAATCACTGACTACAGCTTTTCTTTTGTGTACTGATCACACAGGGAAAGAATCAAGAAGGGGTGAGAAGGCATATTAAAGCCTTTCCTCTGATAATCTTGAAGCAATCAGAGAAACACATCTCGCCAGAGAAAAAACACTGACAGAGGAAGAGAGCAGCATACAAGCGCTTCGGAGGCTGAGCCAGCCTGAATTCCAATAATCCAACACGCAGGAAAGGATTTTTTTTTTTTACTCTAAGTTAACAGAATCACATTCTAATCAAGGTCTGTGAATAAGATTAAAGATCGGAATAAACTAAGGATACTCTTTAGGGAAAACAAAAACTGACAAAGACAAATTTGGCATAACACTTGGCAACACTTCAGGTTTAATTGTTTTAATAGTTCGATTTTTGTTTTAAAAAATGTGCGAGGCAGGGTGTGGTGGCTCACGCCGGTAATCCCAGCACTGTCAGAGGCTGATACAGGAAGATCACGTGGCCCCAGGAGTTCAAGATGACCCTGGGCAACACAGGGAGAGTCTATCTCTACAAAAAAAGATAATTCTTTTTTAATTAACTGGGTGTGGTGGTATGCATCGTCCCTGCTGCTTGGGAGGCTGAGGTGGGAAGATCGTTTGAGCCTGAGAGGTCAAGGCTGCAGTGAGCCATGATCACACCACTGCATTCCAATCTGAGCAACAGAGCAAGGCCTTGTCTCAAAAAATAAAATAAAAAAGCATGGGTTAGGAGGGTACAGTGGCCATCTGTTTACTCAGATAAATTGACTGTATCACTAAAGCCTCAGCCAACCTTCATCATTTTGAGTAGGGGAGACTTTGGGGAAGTTGAATCTCCAAGCATATGAAGTGAACGCAATAAATATTATCACGAGACAAGTGACCTTCCTTCTTCAGGCAGGGAATAAGGCTCTATTGTATCAGGTTCCTAGATCAGATAAAAGGGTGTGCTTGTATGGCAGGCACACACCTATAATGCCAGCACCTTGGGAGGCTGAGGCGGGCGGATCACTTGAGGTCAGGAGTTCGAGACCAGCCTGGCCAACATGGTAAAACCCCGTCTACTACTACAAAAATTAGCCAGGCACAGTGGCACGTGCCTGTAATCCCAACTACTTGGGAGGCTGAGGCAGGAGAATCGCTTCAACCCAGGAGGCAGAGGTCATAGTGAGCTTAGATCTTGGAAATAAGTTAACGATGAGGAAAGGTAGAATATGGAGGCAGACACAGGGTGGTTAATACAAGTGGGGAAGCCTTCAAGAGGGCAGAAGGGAAGTTCTAGGCATGGACTGGAGGGAGAGAGTCCTCCAGCTGTACACGTTGACTTCTTGCTATAGGAACCGTATCCTGACACAGACGCTATGCGGTGTTCCATTAGGAAATGCTTCATACAGTCAGTGGGCATCGTATTCCTGTGGCTCTTCATCACTTTGAAAATCCCCAAGGAAACTGAAGATGACCAAAATGTGATGACTATCAAAGGCCAAGTAGCAAGGCTTGAGCCTTATCAGTTTGGGAACTGGGAATATCGGGTGGAAATGATGTGGACAGGCAGATTCTTGAAAACCCCTGGGCTTTCTTCCTTCCTGTACCTTTTCACCTGAGAGCAGGAAGCTCCAAAGGGAATGGGGGTATGGACCTGGGCCTATTAGTCCATGAAGAAGCTGTATTTATTTTCCTTATTCGTTAAGGTAAAGAAGAGAGTAAATACTGCTTGAGCCCTGGATATTTTAGCCAATGGACAGGTATCCTGAGAATGTGCTGGGCTCACTTTAGGGAGAATGGTTCACTCCACCTCTTTCCCTAGAAAAGCTGATGGGGAGCCACTGGGGTGTAAACTTTGTTCTTTTTATGAAAGGATATATATGTTTACCCTTATCAATGCCCCAGGAGGCCAGTTATAACAGCAGGAAGGACCCAAGACCACTCGAAGACTGGCAGAACCTCACCTTCAAATATATGGAAAAAATCCAGAAGAGAAGAAAGAGTGAGTACCAACAAGAGGGAGGAATTCAGTATCCCAGGGGAAGTAGGGACGGCCAGCCAGAGATCAGGCAGATAGGAAGGAAAGTAGAAGAGGGAAGGAGAAAGACAGACTGTGCCCAGGAATATTAGAATTTGGCAGACAATGACCAGGTGTGGTGGCTCTGCCTGTAATCCCAGCACTTTGGGAGGCCTAGGTGGGTGGATCACGAAGTCAGGGGTTCGAGATCAGCCTGGCCAAGATGGTGAAATCCCATCTCTACTAAAAATACAAAAATTAATTGGGCACAGTGGGGGATACTTGTAATCCCAGCTACTCAGGAAGCTGAGGCAGGAGAATCACTTGAACCTGGGAGGTAGTGGTAGCAAGGAGCGGACATTGCTCTGGGCGACAAAGCGAGACTCCATCTCAAAAAATAAAAAAAAAAGAATCTGGCAGTTAATTCTCTCCTCCTTCCTCCAAGGTAATTATTTATATATCAGCAGTATGAGGAGGAAGGAGGAAAAAGATAAAGTTGGCTACTACTTTTCTTTTTGCCCTACTTGGCCAGTTACTAAAGTTAATTGCTATAAGAAGGTGGAATTGGCCAGGCGCGGTGGCTCACGCCTGTAATCCCAGCACTTTGGGAGGCCAAGGCGGGCGGATCACAAGGTCAGGAGATCAAGACCATCCTAGCTAACACGGTGAAACCCTGTCTCTACTAAAAATACAAAAAATTAGCCAGGCGTGGTGGCGGGCGCCTGTAGTCCCAGCTACTCGGGAGGCTGAGGCAGGAGAATGGTGGGAACTCGGGAGGCGGAGCTTGCAGTGAGCCAAGATGGCACCACTGCACTCCAGCCTGGGCGACACAGCGAGACTCCGTCTCGGAAAAAAAAAAAAAGGAGGTGGAATCACTAGGTTAGAGAACATTTGGATTAGAGGGGGTCTTACAGTTGCATAGTCCAACTGCCCCAGTTTATGGATCAGGAACTAAACTCAGGGCTGAAGGGACTTGCTCAAGATCACACAATCAGTAGCAGAACTGGGACAAAAACTCCAGGCTCCTGACTTCCAGGGGAAGTCCTTTTCCTAATATATCTTCTTCAAAGGACAGCTTTGGGAAGATGACAATAATTGACAACAATATAATAACATAATTGACAACAATTATAACTAAAATAATAGCTAATATTTATTGAGCCCCTAAACCATATGCCACAAAGTTCCAGGCTCAAAAAAGACTGAGCAGAACCCACAGAGACTCAGCATCACCTAGCTTAGTACTTCTCAAACTTTACTGTGCATACAAGTTACCTGGTGATGCTGTGAAAATGCCGCTTCTGATTAAATCTGAGGTAGGGATCAAGATTCTGTATTTGAAATGAGCTTACAGATGAGCCTGATGTTGCTGGACTAAGGACTACACTTTCAGCAGCAAGGATGTAAACATCCCCTCTGCCAAAGGGAAAAACAGGTGGGAAATAAGAAGGAGGAAGGAAGAGTGAAGGTCCCCCATAGGATCCCAACCCCTAACCCTTCTGACAACGGTCACTATTACTGTGCACTAACAGTCATCCCTATTTTTACCTCTTCTCAGCATGGCTGACAGTGGGGATATCGTCAGTGCAGCAAGGGGACAGAAGCAGCCTCTTGTACACATTGGTCTCCCTGTTCCATGTTTCCTCTAAGGCTGAGCAGAAACACCTCACGGTGCTGGTCCACCTGGCAGATTCTGACCTCACCTGGCTCAGAGAAACTGTTGCCCATATTTCAAGCCTCTTCAGCCCACAGATCTTGAAAGGGCAGTTGCTAATGATCCATGCTCCATCCGATGCCTACCCCACTGTTGACAGCGTCAGAGATGAAGCCTTTCGTGGCGAATTCTACTCCAAGCAGAACGTAGATCACGCCTTCCTCATGAGCTTTGCCACAAAGCTCTCTGATTACTTCCTGTTAATAGAGGACAATGCCTTTTTTGCCCCCAACTTTGTCACCCACATTCATTCAAGGGTGACCACCATGAAGTCCAACTCATGGGTGCTACTGGAGTTCTCCAATATGGGCTTCCTTGGCAAACTCTTTCACAGCAGGGACCTCCCACTCCTGGCCCATTTCCTCCTCCTCTTCTACAAGGAGAAACCCCTTGACAGCCTGATTTCTCATTTCCGTGTGCTCCTGGTCCAGGAAAGCCCAATCCTCTGCAAACCTTTCCTATTTTACCGCAGGGCCTCCTACACCACCTTTGATCACAAGCAGAAGGCCACAGCACTTCAGAAAAAGAATGCCGATGGTCCCAACAATCCACCTGGAGCTGTCTTCACTGATATGCAGGTTTCCGATGTGCATTTCCCTTGGGAGGCCTACACTCTGGATGAGTCATTCTTTTGGACACATAACCTTAGTATAGGAAACCACCTGACAGTGATTCTGAACCATCCAGCAAACCTGAGCAGGGTGCAAGTGATAACGGGCTCCATTGTGGATGGGAGGTATGCCCTGGAGAAGGGGCAGGTGGAGCTGGGCTACGAACCTGAGGGGGTGCCTCAGCACTGCACCAGCTTCGCCTTGCTAGGACATCTTTCAGAGGGGCAGATGGATCAGGAGATACATCTGAAAGGTATGGGGTACCACGTGAGCTGTGTGAGGCTGGTAGTGACAGATGGTCAGGCTGGGGGGCTCATGATCAGGCATATCTACCTCTGGGAGAAAAATCACAAATAGCAGCAAGTGGATCAATGCTGTAGATAAATCAGTAGGGGGATGAAAAATTAAAATCTTAAAGCCATTTCATTCTAGTCTATATGAGTAACACAGGGGAGACACAAGGGAATGAAGGGCAGACAGAGAAGACTATCAGTCTTTTGGTGCTGCCAAGATGTCAGGAGACTTGTTGCTTCCTTTCTACCCAAACAACTCTCATAGGGTATCTTTTGCTGAGGCACATATAGCTTATCTGCATTTGGGGAGAGTTTTGGTCACTCCCAAATTCTTTAGATACCTGGGATGCTGAGATCAGCCCAAATCAAGGTGTCCGTGTGTACATGTGTGTGTGTGTATGCACTTCTATGTTCAAACACAGGCAGAGGTGGGGATGAGGTATATGGTCATGGGAGGGCAGGCAGGAAAATCATGGCTGAATCCCTAGAATTGACATTATAAAAAGCCATAAAAGGGACTCTCATTAGAAGTCAAAATCTCTGAAGTGCAGGAAAGTAGCAGATAGACAAATAGCAATAAAACGAATCCCTTAACTCTATCCTTGAAGCTGTTTCGCAGTGCCAATCTAGTTCCCTCCTTTCCTCACCAATAAACTTGGGCACAAATAGGTTGCAACTAGGCTGGGTATGGTGGCTCATGCCAGTAATTCCAGCCTCCCTTAGAGGCTGAGGTGGGAGGATCTCTTGAGGCCAACAGTTCAAGACCAACCTAGGCAACACGGCAAGACCCCGTCTCTACAAAAAATTAAAAAGTTAGCCAGGTTGTGGTGGCATGTGCCTGTGGTCCTAGCTACTCAGGAGGCTGAGGCAGGAGGATCACTTGAGCCCAGGAGGTTGAGGCTGCAGTGAGCCATGATCATACCATTATACTCCAGCCTGGGCAACACAGTAAGACTCTGTCTCAAAAAAAAAAGTTTGTAATGAAAGCTTCACTCTCTCATCAGCAATTCACTCCTTAACTCTGGTTTCTGTGTCCACACTGGCCTCTGCATCCACAATGCTACTGAAATTCTTCCCTGTTTGTCATGACGAGAATAGTCAAAACCCAGTGACTTTTTCAGATCTTATTCTCCCTAACTTTCTGCAGCAATACACAGTTCTAATTATGTCTCCCTTCTCAAAATTGTCCTCTCCCTTGACTTCTGGGATTCATCAGATATTTATTGAGTACCTACTACATGCCAGGCACAAAAAAAAGCTCCTATCTGTGAAGAGGGTTTTTGTGGGAGTAAGATATACACAAGTGTGTTAAGCATCACATTGAGGTTAAGTACAGGGTCCTTGGGAGACAGAATTGCTGTTCCCAAAACATTCTTGGGGACTTAGGAAAGGTTTTTTGGAAGATGTGACATCTAAGCCTAGACCTGCCAGATCATTACAGAAAATATCCAAGTGATATGGGAAGAGAGGCAGGGAGACTTTCCAGTAGAAGAAACAGCATGCGGTGAAATGGGCCAGAGGTGATACAGAGTAAATCATTTAGTGAATCTGGAGATGGAGGATAAGGCTGGGTGAGGGTAATGCAGATGATGAAGACACAGGACAAAGAAAGGGCCAGCTTAAGAAGGTCAAAGGAGGTCAGGCACAGTAGCTCATGCCTGTAATCCCAGCACTTGGGAGGCTGAAGTAGGTGGATTACTTGAGTCCAGGAGTTCGAGACCAGCCTGGACAACATAGTGAAAACCCATCTCCACCAAAAAAAAAAAAAAAAAAAAATTAGCCAGGCGTGATATCATGTGCCTGTAATCCCAGCTACTCAGGAGGCTGAGGCAGGAGAATCGCTTAAGTGTGGGAGGTAGAGGTTGCTGTGAACCAAGATTGTGCCACTGCACTCTAGCCTGGGTGATAGAGTGAGACCCTGTCTAAAAAATAAATAAATAAATAAAAGGGCCATAGATAATCAAGTGGGGGAAAGAATTGTCTTTCCAACAAATGATGTTGGAACAACTGAATATCCACATGCAAAAGAATGAAGTTGGGCCGGGCCTGGTGGCTCACACCTGTAATCCCAGTAATTTGTGATGCCAAGGTAGAAGGATTGCCTGAGCCCAGGAGTTCGAGAGCAGCCTGGGCAACATGACAAGACCTAGTCTCGAAAAACAAGAAAAAGAAAAATTAAATTAAAAAAAAAAAAGAATGAATTTGGATCCCTACCTCACATCATATAAAAAATTAACATAGACAGGCACAGTGGTTCATGCCTGTAATCCCAGCACTTTGGGAGGCTGAGGCAGGCGGATCACAAGGTCAAGAGATCGAGACCATCCTGGCCAACATGGTGAAGCCCCATCTCTATTAAAAATATAAAAAAATTAGCCGAGCATATTGGCGGGCACCTGTAGTCCCAGCTACTCGGGAGGCTGAGGCAGGAGGATAGCTTGAACCTGGGAGGTGGAGGTTTCAGTGAGCCGAGATCACGCCATTGCACTCCAGCCTGGGTGACAGAGTGAGACGCCATCTCAAAAAAAAAAAAAAAAAAAAAATTAACGTAAGAAAGCATTGTAGATCCAAATGTAAGAGTTAAATAAAATTCTTAGATGAAAACAAAAATATCAATCGTGATCTTGGATTAGGCAAGTTTCTTAGATATGACACCAAAACACAAGCACTCAAAGAATAGATAAATTACACTTCAACACATTAAATTTTTTTTGTGCTTCAAAGCATACTATTAAAGTGAAAAGACAACCCACAGAATAGAAAAAAAAATATTTGCAAATCATATATCTGATAAGAGACTGGTATCCAGAATACAGAAATAATTCTTTCTTTCTTTAGTTTTTTTTTTTTTTGAGACGGAGTCTTGCTCTGTCGCCCAGGCTGGAGTGCAGTGGCTAGATCTCGGCTCACTGCAAGCTCCGCCTCCCGGGTTCACGCCATTCTCCTGCCTCAGCCTCCCGAGTAGCTGGGACTACAGGCACCCGCCACCTCGCCCGGCTAGTTTTTTGTATTTTTTAGTAGAGACGGGGTTTCACCGTGTTAGCCAGGATGGTCTCGATCTCCTGACCTCGTGATCCACCCGTCTCCGCCTCCCAAAGTGCTGGGATTACAGGCTTGAGCCACCGCGCCCGGCCCTTTCTTTAGTTTTTTTGAGATGGAGTCTCGCTCTGTCGCCAGGCTGGAGTGCAGTGGCACCATCTCTGCTCACTGCAACTTCCGCCTCCCAGTTTCAAGCGATTCTCCTGCCTCAGCCTCCCGAGTAGCTGGGATTATAGGAGTGTGCCAATATGCTCAGCTAATTTTTGTATTTTTAGTAGAAACCTGGTTTCACCATGTTGGCCAGGATGGTCTCGATCTCTTGACCTCATGATCCACCAACCTCGGCCTCCCAAAGTGCTGGGATTACAGGTATGAGCCACCTTGCTCCGCCACAAAAAGAATTCATACAACTCAATGATAAAAAGACAACCCACTTTAAAAATGGGCTAAGGGATTTCTCCAAAGACAACATACCAGTGGCCAATAAGCACATGAAAAGATTTCATCATCAGTCATTAGGGAAATGCAAATCAAAACCACAATGAAATACCACTTCACACCAGCCAGGATGGCTTTTTTTTTTTTTTTTTAAGGAGACAGAGTCTTGCTCTGTCGCCTAGGCTGGAGTGCAATGGCATGATCTTGACTCACTGCAACCTCCGCCTCCCAGGTTCAAGCAATTCTTCTGCCTCAGCCTCCTGAGTAGCTGGGATTATAGGCACCCACCACCACGCCCAGCTAATTTTTTGGATTTTTAGTAGAGATGGGGTTTCACTATGTTGGCCAAGCTGATCTCAAACTCCTGACCTTGTGATCCACCCGCCTTGGCCTCCCAAAGTACTGGGATTACACGCATGAGCCACCATGCCCAGGCGGCTATAATTTTTTTTTTAAAGGAAAATAAATGTTGTCTAGGATATGGAGAAATTAGAACCCTCACACATGCTGCTGGGGTTGTAAAATGCTGCAACCACTTTGGAAAAGTGTTTAGCAGTTCTTCAAAATGTTAGAGTTGCCATATTATCAAGCATTTCCACTCCCAGGTACATACTCAAGAGAATGAAAACATATATTCACACAAAGGCTTATGCATGAATGTTCATAGCAGCATTATTATAAATAAAGCATGGTAACAATCCACATATCCACCAACTGATGAATGGGTAAGGAAACTGTAGTACCTTCATACAGTGAAATATTATTCAGCAATAAAAAAGAATGAAGTACAGATACATACATGTATGAACCTTAAAAACACTCTGCTACATGAAATAAACCAGTCACAAAAGGCTACATATTGTGTGATTCATTTATAGGAAGTATCCAGAATACACAAATCCATAGAAACAGGAAGTAGATTGGTGGCCAGGGGCTGGGGAAGGGGGAATGGGAAATGACTGCTAACAGGTATGGGGTTTCTTTTTGGAATGATGATAATGTTCTTGTTGCACTACTCTGTTAATATGCTAAAAACCATTAAATTGTGCACTTTGAAAAGAATGAATTTTGTGGTATGTGAATTACATCTCAAAAAAAGTTATTTAAAAAACAAACCAGCCAGGAACAGTGCCTCACGCTTGTAGTCTCAGCAACTCAGGAGGCTGAGGTGGGAGGATCACTGGAGCCCAGGAGTTCAAGGCTGCAGCGAGCTACAATCACGCCACTACACTCCAGCCTGGGCAAGAGCGAAACACTGTCTCAAAAACAAAAACAAAAGGCTGTAGAAGCAAATGAAAGGGTTTAGGCTATCTTGATGGTAATAGGGAATCATCAAACAGTTTTCAGAAGGACAACAAAATGATCTGAGTTGTGCTTTGGAAAGATCACTATGGGCATCATGTGAGGACTAGATGGAAAGAGGTCACGGTGGGGAAAACAATTAAAGAAGAAAATATGGGCCAGGCGCGGTGGCTCACACCTGTATTTCCAACACTTTGGGAGGCCAAGGCGGGCAGATAGCTTGAGCTCACGAGTTCGAGACCAGCTTGACCAACATAGTGAAACCTTGTCTCTACAAAAAAATACAAAAATTGGCTGGGTGAGGTGGTGCATGCCTGTAGTCCCAGCTACTTGGGAGGCTGAGGTGGGAGGATGACTTGACTCCGGGAGGCAGAGGTTGCAGTGAGCTGAGATCCCACCACTACACTCCAGTCTGGGCAATAGAACCAGACCATATCTTAAAAAAAAAAAAGAAGAAGAAAATATGTGTAAGGTGCTGATTTCAGTGCCTGGCATATAATAGATATTTGATAAATGGCACTTCCCTTTTCTTTCTTCATGGACTGAGATCATATCAGGGTACCCTCTGCCTTAGACAGTGACTGAGGCCTCATTCTCCTGTCTACAGGGGCTGCAAGACGACATAGCTGGGTAAAGTAGGCCTGGTGTAAGAATCCAGTAGCGGTGGGGCATGGTGGCTCACGCCTCTAATCCCAGCACTTTGGGAGGCCGAGGCAGCGGATCACCTGAGGTCAGGAGTTTCAGACCAGTTTGACCAACATGGAGAAAACACCTCTCTACTAAAAATACGTAATTAGGCATGGTAGTGCATGCCTGTAATCCCAGCTACTTGGGAGGCTGAGGCAGGAAAATTGCTTGAACCTGGGAGGTGGAGATTGCAGTGACCTGAGATCGCACCATTGCACTCCAGCCTGGGCAACGACAGTGAAATTCCGTCTCAAAAAAAAAAAAAAAAAAAAAAAGGGGGGAATCCAGTAGCAAAAGTGTCATTATAACTGACAACTGAGGCTGAGCCTCCATGTCTGGGGGATGGTGGAGAGTGGTAGGCTCATGGCGAACTCGGGTCTGCATGCCCTCTCTGAAGCTCAGCTTTACTGGACAGATGCCCTGGGGGAAAGTAGGTACAGCATGGCAGATCTGGTCATTTGTCAAGAGAAGCTGGAGGCCGGGCACAGTGGCTCAAGCCTGTAATCCCAGCACTTTGGGAGGCCGAGGCGGGCGGATCACGAGGTCAGAAGATCAAGACCATCCTGGCTAACACGGTGAAACCCCGTCTCTACTAAAACTACAAAAAAACTAGCCGGGCGAGGTGGTGGGCGCCTGTAGTCCCAGCTACTCAGGAGGCTGAGGCAGGAGAATGGCATGAACCCGGGAGGCGGAGCTTGCAGTGAGCTGAGATCCGGCCACTGCACTCCAGCCTGGGCGACAGAGCGAGACTCCGTCTCAAAAAAAAAAAAAAAAGAGAGAAGCTGGAAATTTCAATTTTTATATTAGACCTCTCCATTTTCTGAATGTTGGCAACTAATTCGGAATGTTATCAAAAGATGGTTTTAACACAATGGCCAGGTGCAGTGGCTCACACCTTTAAATCCCAGTGCTTTGGGAGGCTGAGTTGGGAGGATTGCTTATACCCAGGAGTTCAAGACTAGTCTGGACAACAGAGTGAGACCCCCACCTCTACAAAAGTAAAACAAAAACAAAACAGAATCAGCATCAACAACAAAACAACAAAAAACACTATGAACCACTGTTTTGCTCTGCTCCGGGGAGGCTTTCTCAAGTTAACAGTTTGCCTCAGGTTGCCACGTACTTGATTGGGTTACAACTTGCTGGAAATCATTTTTAACTTCAGAAGCACTGGTCCCCTAAACGGATTCCTGGGACATACCCTTATCTCTATAAGTAACACTAAGCCCCTCTGAGGGTGGATTACTCTGCAGATGGCCAAATCGATCTGTTGTTGATTCTATTAACTCCACTTTCAGAGGTTGGCATTTTCCTCGTACTGACCCACCCACCCTATTTGAGGCTTAATATTGTTTAGGAGGAGCGAGCAGATGATTTACAATGAGTGTTATCATTCAAAAGAAAGTCCTATTATTTGCTACAGACTAGGGTGTGGTATGAAAGATTGGAGGGGCCTGAAGTTTAGGGTGGAGTTCGGGCGAGGTCCTGGCCAAGCCCTCACATGCGGGGGATGTGAGTTCAAGTCATACACAACCAAGTGGGCATGCCATGTCTCCGAGACAGGCCTCCTTTTCGTGTGCTGGGTTGTGGGTTTCACCTTGAAGAAGGTGAATGGTGAGCATAGACAATGAGGGAAGTTATTATGGGGTTGGCAAGGGAAATGCAGTTAGGAAAGAAAGGAACGTGGGTCACCGCATAGTCCCAGGGGCTGTGGTGATGAGTTCGGAGAATGCCACCCTTCCTGGGCCCTCTTCTCCTTAAAGGTAATGCCAGTCAAGGGAGGGGGTTTACTGACTGAGTGAGCCTTACTGGCCTCCCATCCCCCAAACCTTCTTCTCTGGGACATTCTTTTTTCCCTAAAGTGGAGGCCTTGCCTTCTGTTCCAAGTGGGGGTTAGGGCAGGGGAAGACAAGAAAGTCAGCGTGATAAAACTTGCTGGCCAGATGCGGTGGCTCACGCCTGTAATCCCAGCACTTTGGAAGGCCGAGGCGGGTGTATCACCTGAGGTCAGGAGTTTGAGACCAGCCCGGCCAACATGGCGAAACCCTGTCTCTACTAAAAATACAAAACAAATTAGCTGGGCATGGTGGTGGGCAACTGTAATCCCAGCTACTCAGGAGGCTGAGGCAGGAGAATCACTTGAACCCAGGAGGCAGAGGTTGCAGTGAGCTGAGATCACACCATTACACTCCAGCCTGGGTGACAGGAGCAAAACTCTGTCTCAAAAAAAGCAAAAACAAAGACAAAAAACAAAAAAAATCACAACGTACCTTAATTTTCCTTGGGGGAAGTGAACTCTACAAGGAGATCAGCCTTGGTTACCAGAAAGCAAGATACTTCTCTGAGCATAAATGCTGCTTTGCCCTCCTCCAACTCCTTGCTTGGACTTTTTGGGATAGGTGAGATGTGGAGGTAAGGGGCCTTGGGCTTGGGTCTGATTTCTGGTTCACTCTAGGCCCTGGGCCTTTCATAAATACTTTCCTCCAAATCTTCTTTCCATGCCCTGCCGACCTCATTCTGGCCTCTCACAAGCTGGACACCCTCTTACAAAAAGCTCAGGGAATTAAGATTCTGTTTTTGGGAAAGAGGAAGGGTGACATCCTCAAGTTAAGGAAATGTTGCTTAAGAGGATTTTTGGAGGGTTGAATAAAAGTGAAAGGGCTTTCTAACAAGGAGGTTAAAACCATGGCTTTTGGAGTCTGAAAGGGTTCAAAGTTTACCTGTCATTTACTAGCTGAGAGACTCTGGGAAGTTACTTTAACTTCTGGACCCCATTTTCTCATCCGGTAAAAAGGGGTTATGAATACAGGCTCTGAGGATTAAGAGGTGAGAAGTACAATGAATACTTAGAACATTGCTTGGTACTTAGCACTGAAAAATGTTAGCCGTCACTAGTTTTACCAAAGAAAAAAGGAGAAAAGATGATGTGGTTCCTGGCAGGTGTTTGGTGGCTCCCTGACACCCACATACTCTGCACTGCCCGGAACCTCCTCCCTCCTTGTCTGTATTAGTAATCCCTGCCTCCTCTGCAGGAGCCAGCTCAGCGGCCCCTCCTCTGAGCTCCCAGGGCACCTTGAGTTGGATTTGTCTGGACATTGGGTTCCTGTGTTACCTCCAAATCCACTGCTTGAGCTCAGTGGATGTTTGTTGAATTAGTGAATAATCCCTTGCTTTTGTACGTCACTTCAGTTCATAAAGCTCATAGGAATACATTATCTGATTTAATCTTCAGAAGCACACTGCAGGGAGGATCCTGTTTTATGGATTAAAAATACACGTATACAAGAGACGGGTTACCTGGAGTCTGCACGGTTCATGCAGATTGCGACAACCTAGACCCTGTCTGAGGTGCAGCTCCTGGGTCACCTCACGTAGTCAAAGGTGGGCATCTCGGGGAGGTTCCCACCAGCGCAGGGAGGTGGTTCCTGAGCAACCTCACTGAAGTCTGCACCAAATTGCCAGCAGGGCCCAGACCTTTCCCTGACTGTCCCAGCTCTCTCAGTGCAATGAATCTGGGAAACCCAAACATCCTGCCCCTCTCACCCCATCAGACCTGCCCTTCCAGGGATGTGGCTTTCCCTTACCCAGGGAAAAGGCTGAGGTGGCCTCAGGCTGCTGTGGGGGATGTGGGTGTCCTCCTTTCTTGGTGACCAGCAATTTGACCTTAGCCAGTGTGAAGAGTGGGGGGCTCTGATGGGGGTGTGGGAGGAGGAAACGAAGTGGGAGCACAGCCCACCCCCATCCTCTCTGCAGCCTCTGGGGCTCCCCTCAGGTCTGTCTGGCAGCTGTCTTTCCCACTGACCTCTTTTCCTCCCTCTGTGTTGGCCACATCCTTCCTTTATGAAAAGCAGCTGCTTCAGGTTCTCCTGAATTGCCTTTTAGGGGAAAGGCATTTGTGTCTCTTGGTAGCCGGTTTCTGCTGAGAAAGGTGGGACACGCTCTGGCTTCTTAGGTGAGACTGGAGAGGCCAAGGCAATCTTTCACTCCTGGAGAGCTGGGGAGAAGCCACACCACTGGGGCAATTGACACCCCATCCCCTCCCCTCCCCTCCCCCCCTTTCCCCTCTCTCCACCTCCAGGACCCAGCAGCAACCCTTTTTGCTCCAGGTTTCTCATTCATCCCAACATTCACTAAGCTCCTAGTGAGTGCTGAGCACCTGAGAGGAGGGTCTCAGTGTCAGCGTCATCTCCTCCATGAAGCTTTGGAGCTCTCCCTGGGAATAAGTAAGCTCTTCTCTGGTTACTGTGGCTCAAAGGAAGGTTCACAGACGGTGGTGCCACTCAAACCTGGGTTTTAATTCCAGTGCTATTTACTAGCTGAGATTTTTTTTTTTTTTTTTGAGATGGAGTCTTGCTCTGTTGCCCAGGCTGGAATGCAGTAGCATGATCTCGGCTCACTGCAAGTTCCGCCTCCTGGGTTCATGCCATTCTCCTGCCTCAGCCTCCCCACTAGCTGGAACTACAGGAGCCCGCCACCACACCCAGCTAATTTTTTGTATTTTTAGTAGAGACAGGGTTTCACCGTGTTAGCCAGGATGGTCTCGATCGCCTGACCTTGTAATCTGCCTGCCTCGGCCTCCCAAAGTACTGGGATTACAGGTGTGAGCCACCCCGCTCGGCCTAGATGAGAGATGTTATGTTATTTAACCTCTCTGAGCCAGTCTCCCCACCTGTGAAACATGGATTCCAGCTAGCACACAGGGTTGGCACTGGCGCTAAAGGGAGTTCTCCATGTAATGCAAATGAGAGACACTCGGAGGACATCAGCTCAACTCTCCCTCTCCAGGAGATGGAGGTGCCTAGCCTTCAGCATTTGTCAAGTCTGGCACCCTCTTTCACTCCATCACATCCTTCCATGGGGAACCACAGGCTCCAGCTCACTCCAAGGGCCTCTGTTGCTCCTGCTGACATATCCCTAGAGGCTCCAGGGCAACTGCACACTCAGCCCTGGTCTTTGGGCTGCCCCCTCACCGGGTCTGGGCTCCTTCTTTGTTAGGAAGCTTCAGACAGGCTCAGGCAGGCAGGACATTTCCACTGTTGCCAGCCCTGCCCCAGGTGGGTGGGGAGGGGCAGATTTCTCCCACCCAGTGGCCTCAGGGCATAGTTCTCCCTTTTCTGGTTAGGCTACTTTAGGAGCCCTGTGCATGCAAAGAGCAATATTGTTACCATGAGGGCTAAGAGATGGGGCAGAGAGACCATCCGGGCTCCCTGGGTCCCCTGCAGGCATCATCACCTCCCTTGGGTGTGGTGGTGTCTCTGGTAGAAGAAAGAGCAAGAGGTGGGGCAGAGGTGTGGTCTGGATATGTAATTTCAGACATCTGACCTCCAGCTGGAATAGGGATTCCAATTGTCTTTATCTGTAAAACGGAGGTAATATCTTCATAGGGTTACTGTGGCAATCAAATGAGACTAATGTGTGGGAGGGTTCAGAACTGTAAGGCAAGAAATCCATCACAGGACATTACCCAATTTAAAGTCCTTCCATGCCTTCCCTATAGCTTTTGGGGTAAAAACATGTTTACCACAGCCTCCAACCAGCTCACTAACCTCATCTCCCACCATCTGACCCACATGGTTCTTGCAGCTGAGCTCATGCCTGCTCTGGGTCTCCTGCATGCGCTACTTCCTGGCTCGGACTTCCTCCATCTAACCAACTACTCATCATCAGCTTTTTAACCTTTCTCAGAGAAGCCTGACCAGGGCTGCTTCTTACTTGCCCTCTTTTGGACCTTCTTCTTTGCACACTTATAAAGAGTTGTGTGACTGTCTGAGGTCTGCATCCGCCCACCTGTGTTCCCTGAATGTGGGCTTCCTGAGGATAGGAACTGAGCACCATGCCGACAGTATCTCCAGGCTTTGCAGAGCATTCAGCACACAGTAGGCATTTTATTCATTGAAAGAAAAAAGCAGCTGGGCGCAGTGGCTCACGCCTGTAATCCCAGCACTTTGGGGGGCCGAGGCAGGTGGATCATGAGGTCAGGAGTTCGAGACCAGCCTGACCAACATGGTGAAACTCCACTTCTACTAAAAATACAAAAATTAGCCAGGCATGGTGGTGCACGCCTGTAATCCCAGCTACTCAGGAGGCTGGGGCAGGAGAACAGCTTGCACCCGGAAGGTGGAGGTTGCAGTGAGCAGAGATCACACCACTGCACTCCAGCCTGGGGGACAGAGTAAAAAGAAAAAGGCAACTGACTCAGAGGCAGCTCTGCCCCCAGGCCCCCAGGCTCTTCATCCACTCTCCTTAGCCTGAAGTCTGTGGCATTCGCAGTCCTCCCCAACTCCACCCGACTCAGCAACTGCTCCCAGTCCAGCAGAGGAATCAGGAGCACTGTTCTGACTTTCTTCCTTGCTCCTCCCTATCAAAACTCAAAATTCTGGTCACTTGCATCTTCCTGCTTGACTCCCTTTCACGAGGCCAGAGAACACATGGCCTGTTTACCATGTCACCTCAGTTTCTAGTTTGGGGCTGTTGTGTAGATGGATCACTTGCCTATTAGTAAACCTCATGAGGATGGCTCCCATCCCTCCCTGTTAGGCAAAGAGCAGAGCCTCTCGAATCCAAAGGCTTGAGCACAGGTCCAAGTCCAGCACTATCCCAGTTGTTAAGACTTTGGACAAATCAATTACTGCACCAGTTTCCTCATCAGTAAAATAGAATACCACTTCACAGAATGGCGGAAATCAGGAGGTACACAAATTACGGTGTGACACTGTGCTAAGCACTCTACCTGCTTTCATCTGTGCAGCTCAATGTGATAGACTCTACTTCATTTTCCATGTGGGGTAACTGAGGCATGGAGGGGTTACACTCTACCTGCTTTCATCTGTGCAGCTTGCTCATACCACCATTAAAGCAGTCTGAACTCAGGCAAGCTCCCCCAAGAGACCCAAGCTCTTTCCTAACTGCCAGGCTTGCTCTGTTCCCTTAAAGTCAGGGGCAGAAGAGGTGCTCAGTAGTTTCAGGTTATTTCCATCCAAATTTGGCCAGGCATGGTGGCTCACACCTGTAATCCCAGCACTTTGGGAGGCTGAAGCGGGCGGATCACAAGGTCAGGAGATTGAGACCATCCTGGCTAACACGGTGAAACCCCGCCTCTACTAAGGATACAAAAACTTAGCCAGGCGTGGTGGCTGGCGCCTATAGTCCCAGTTACTCGGGAGGCTGAGGCAGGAGAATGACATGAACCCGGGAGGCGACAGAGCGAGACTCCTCAAAAAAAAAAGTAAATTAATTAAGTAAAATAAAACAAGTGAACTCATACTTTGTTCTTGCAAGGGGGAACAAGAAATTACAGTGTAATGATGAGACAAGAAAAAATTACCATGTTCAAAAGAGGTGAAGGAACTTGAGTCCCTAACACTATTTCAAATTTCTTAACCTTGGCAAGTTAGCAAACAAAGTTTTCTTTTTTTTTCTTTTGAGACACAGTTTCACTCTTGTCGCTCAGGCTGGAGTGCAATGACACAATCTTGGCTCATTGCAATCTCCACCTCCCGGGTTCAAGCTACTCTCCTGTCTCAGCCTCCCAAGTAGCTGGAATTACAGGTATGTGCCACCACACCCCGCTGATTTTGTATTTTTAGTAGAGACGGGGTTTTGCCATATTGGCCAGGCTGGTCTCGAACTCCTGGCCTCAGATAATCTGCCTGCCTTGGCCTCCCAGAGTGTTGGGATTACAGGCGTGAGCCACTGCACCTGGCCATTTCTTCTTCTTCTTTTTTTTTTTTGAGACGGAGTCTCGCTCTGTTGCCTAGGCTGGAGTCCAGTGGCCAGATCTCAGCTCACTGCAAGCTCCGCCTCCCGGGTTCACGCCATTCTCCTGCCTCAGCCTCCCAAGTAGCTGGGACTACAGGCGCCCGCCACCTCGCCCGGCTAGTTTTTTTTTTGTATTTTTTAGTAGAGACGGGGTTTCACCGTGTTAGCCAGGATGGTCTCGATCTCCTGACCTTGTGATCCGCCCGTCTCAGCCTCCCAAAGTGCTGGGATTACAGGCTTGAGCCACCGCGCCCGGCTCTTCATTTTTTAAAGCTAAATTTTGTTTGGGCTATGAATGTCAGAATGAGGAACCTTTTTTTTTTTTTGAGATGGAGCTTCACTCTTGTTGCCCAGGCTGGAGTTCAATGGCACGATCTCGGCTCACTGCAACCTTGGCCTCCCGGGTTCAAGCAATTCTCCTGCCTCAGCCTCCCGAGCAGCTGGGATTACAGGCATGCACCACCACGTCCGGCTAATTTGGTATTTTCAGTAGAGACGGGGTTTCTCCATGTTGGTCAGGCTGGCCTCGAACTCCTGACCTCAGGTAATCCACCCGCCTAGACTTCCCAAAGTGCTGGGATTATAGGCATGAGCCACTGTGCCCGGCCGAGGAACCTTTTTTTAAAGCTATATTTTGCTTGGGCCATGAATGTCAGATTGAGGAACCTTTTTTAAAGCACGCACCAACACAGTTTTACTGCATTCTTGTTTCCTTAAATGTCCGAGGCTCCTGGGGCAGTGGTTCTCAACTTCGCTGCACATTTGCCTCACTTAGGAAGATTTTTATTTACTTATTTAATTTTTTTTTTTTTTTTTTGAGACAGAGTCTCGCTCTGTCACCCAGGCTGCAAGGCAATGGTCTGATCACTGATCACTGCAGCCTTAACTTCCCAGGCTTAAGCGATCCTCCTGCCGCAGCCTCTCGAGTACCTGGGACTACAGGAAAGCATCACCATGCCCAGCTAATTTTTTCTATTTTGTGTAGAGATGGTATCTCACTATGTTGCCCAGGCTGGTCTTGAACTCCTGGGCCCAAGTGATCCTCCTGCCTTGGCCTCTCAGTGTTGGGATTACAGGTGTGAGCAGCCGCACCAGCCTAGGCTAATAGAAATGTTCTGAGCATGTTTAAAGAAGGCTAGGCTAAACTCTAATGTTCACTGGGTATATTAAATCAACTTATGATCAGTTTATTAGGATGCAAACCCATCATAAGTCGGCGAGCAGCTGGATTTATTAAGAGCTTCCCACATTATTCTAATATGCAGGCAGAACTGAGAAGCGCTGACCTAGAACCGGTATTCTCAGTGTGGTCTCAGCCAGCGTTAGCATTGCCTGGGAACTTGTTAGAAATGAAAATAATCAGGCCTCACCCCAGATCTCCTGAATCAGAAACTCAAGGGGTAGGACCGGTAATCCGAGTTTACAGCTCCTGCAGGGGATTCTAGTACAGGCTAAAGAACTCTGATGGAGGCACTCAATTTTAAAGCAGAAAATAATCAAAAAGGATGTCTTACCTAAGTCTGTCCTTTTGTTCTCTGGGAAAAGGAGGGAAAGTTAAACAGCTTCCCATCATGTTCTTGGCAGAGTCAGACCTAGAAGTTGGGTTTTGCTCCCCACATGCAGTCCCCTCCTCCCTTGTTCTGTCCACTCTTGCACAGCCTTGTGTCAGTCCACAAAGGATACAATTCCTACTACCCTCTACATGCCTGTCACCTTTCCCATCAAGAGGCAGACTTGATTTCTCCGTTAGTTCACTAGGGTGGCTGTAGCAAAGTGCCACAGACTGGGCAGCTTAAAACAACCAAAATGTACTGTCTCATGGTTCTGGAGGCCAGAAGTCTGAGATCAAGGCATGGGCAGGGCTATATTTCCTCTAAAGGCACTAGGGAAGGATCTGTTCTGGGCTTCTTTCCTAGCACCTGCTAGCTGTGGCAGCATAATGCCAATCTTCACACAGTCTCCTGCCTGCCTGTGTGTGTATGTTGTAATTTCTCCATTATAAAGGACTCCAGTCATATTGGATGAGGGGCCCACCCTATTCCAGTAGGACCTCATCTTCATTAATAAGATCTGCAATTACTTTATTTCCAATTAAGGTCACATGCTGAGGTACTGGGGGTTAGGAGTTCAAAGTTCAGTGTTGGGAAGACACAACATTGTGTCTCCCAGTGAAGGTGCACCTTAAGGCCTAAGTCTTTTTCTTGAGACAGGGTCTCATTCTGTCACCTGGGCTGGACTGCAGTGGCATGATCTCAGCTCACTGAGACCTCTGCCTCCCAGGCTCAAGCAATCCTCCCGCCTCAGCCTCCTGAGTAGCAGGGATTACAGGTATGCACCACCACACCTGGCTAATTTTTTGTAGAGACAATGTTTTGCTTTGTTGGCCAGGCTCATCTCAAACTCCTGAGCTCAAGCAATCTGCGTGCCTCAGCCTCCAAAAGTGCTGAGATTACAGGCGTGAGCCGCTGCTTCTGGCCAAGGCCGAGGTCCTTTTTTTTTTTTTTTTTTTTTGAGACGGAGTCTCGCTCTGTCGCCCAGGTTGGAGTGCAGTGGCCGGATCTCAGCTCACTGCAAGCTCCGCCTCCCGGGTTTACGCCATTCTCCTGCCTCAGCCTCCCGAGTAGCTGGGACTACATTAGCTGGGACTACAGGCGCCCGCTACCTCGCCCGGCTAGTTTTTTGTATTTTTTAGTAGAGACGGGGTTTCATCGTGTTAGCCAGGATGGTCTTGATCTCCTGACCTCGTGATCCGCCCGTCTCAGCCTCCCAAAGTGCTGGGATTACAGGCTTGAGCCACCGCGCCCGGCCAAGGCCGAGGTCTTAAGAGGCCTCACAGTTTGTTTTCTCTCTCTGGAAGCCAACTGCCATTTAAGAAGTCCAGCTACACTGCGGGAGAAAAAAGCCCTGTAGGATAAGGGCTAAGGAAAAAGCAAGGGAGGCCCCCGGCCATGCCGGCAGAGACGTAAGATGTGCAAGTGTGGCCATATCGAATTCTTGAGTGGCCCCAGTCAACTCCACAGAGAGGGTGCACTGCCACCAAGCCCTTCCACAAACTACAGAAACGTGAGTGAATCAATGGCAGTTGTTTAAAGCCACTCAGTTTTGGGGTAGCCTGTTACATAGCAAGACATAACTGAGACATGCCTCACAGCACAGGGCCTTTGTAATTCATGCTCGATTCCTTCTGTTGGAAGCCCTTCTGTCAGAGGCCAGTGCCTGCCTATCACTCAGATAAAATATTTGGGTCTCACTGCTAGCGGAGTGGCTGGGAATGAGGACAAAGTTGTGCTTGTATTTAATGAATGGCACCCTCTGACCTACCTAAAAGCTTCTGAGAGCGCGGGTGAGAAGCTGGGCCCCTGGCGTGAGCAGGGGAGGGGCAGAGAGGTACTGAGGGGCGCTTTGTGCGGGTGGGCGTACAGCCAGAGCTTGGGCGCACAGAGCCAATTGTGTGGGCTCCAGGACACTGGAACCTCAGGGGGTAAGAGGAGGAATACAAGTAGCGAGAGGCCTTGGCTAGGGGAAAATTGGAATAATTAACCATTGAGAACAAGCGTCTTCAAAAGAGCTTAATTTTGGGGAAATGAAGAGCTACAGAGAAGCACAAATAAGTGATTACTTAGAATAGGAACAGAGGATTATTATATGGAGAACAGTGAGGGAAGAGAAAGTGCTTAAATACATAAAGCCCCCTTTCCTCCCCCATGGTGGGTTATGGTCCCAATCATATTGATAATAGTGAACACTGATGACCACTTACTGTGTCCCAGGTACTGTTCTAAGCACTGTCTATTTAATCCTCAAGATGACCCTGAGGGAAGTACTGCCGTTCTAGTCTCATTTTAGAGATCAGGAAACAGGCCAGTAACATGACCAAGGCCACACAGGTATGAGGTGGCAAAGCTGGGATTCAAATTCAGGTATTCTGGCTTCAGAGTCTGTGTTCTTCATCACCTGTGCTGCTCTGTCCCTTTTTTTTTTCTTTCTTTCTTTTTTTTTTTTTTTTGGAGACAAAGTCTTGCTCTGTCGCCCAGGTTGGCGTGCAGTGGCACGATCTTGGCTCACTGCAACCTCCATCTCCTGGGTTTAAATGATTCTCCCACCTCAGTCTCCCAGGTAGCTGGGATTACAGGTGCCTGCCACCATGCCAGCTAATTTTTGTATTTTTAGTAGAGATGAGGTTTTACCATGTTGGACCAGGCTGGTCTCGAACTCCTCAGGTATCTGCCCACCTTGGCCTCGGAAAGTGCTGGGATAACAGGTGTGAGTCACTATCTGTCCTTTCTAAGGCCAGAGCAGTGTCTCATCACACCTCTACAGAGCCTTAATCGCAGTAATTAGACATGGCTTGTGCTAGGACTAGTAAAATCCACTCCAAGGGGCCTAGCCCTCAGGGTTGGGGACTATTTTGTAGTGCGATGCTCCGGAACAAGATGACCACACAGGTGAGGCGCTGCCGCAGAAAATCCTCCATGGGCCTGTCCACTACCTTTCTGACAGCCTGGAAGCAGCTCCTCCCAGAAGAGGCACTCACAACCCTTTAAGAACCTGCCCAGACTTGATGAGGGACAAAAAAAAATCAGACTCCAGATCAGCAAGACAGGATAGGGTGTGGGAGGGATGCCTACACCTGGGACAAGACACCCTTATCTTTTTTTCCATTTCTTCCCAGTTGCTGGGTTCCACATAGAGACATGTGGTGGTCGTGGTGGTGGTGGAGGGTGTTCTTTTTTTCTTTTTTTTTTTTTTTTGAGACAGAGTTTCATTCTTGTTGCCCAGGCTGGAGTGCAATGATGCGATCTTGGCTCCCCACCACCTCTGTCTCCCGGGTTCAAGTGATTCTCCTGCCTCAGGCTCGGGAATAATTGGGATTTCAGGCATGCGCCACCATGCCTAATTTTGTATTTTCAGTAGAGACAGGGTTCATCCATGTTGGTCAGGCTGGTCTCGAACTCCCAACCTCAGGTGATCTGCTCACCTTGGCCTCCCAAAGTGCTGGGATTACAGGCATGAGCCACCATGCGGTTCAAACGATTCTCCTGCCTCAGGTTCCCGAGTAGCTGGGATTTCAGGCATGTACTACCACGCCTAATTTTGTAGTTTCAGTAGAGACAGGGTTCCTCCATGCTGGTCAGGCTGGTCTTATACTCCCGACCTCAGGTGATTCTGCCCACCTCGGCCTCCCAAAGTGCTGGGATTACAGGCATGAGCCACCATGCCTGGCCAAGGGTGTTCTTAGCTGGAGGTTTAGGCCAAGTCCCTGAATTTATAGACAAGTAAAGCATCCAGAAGAATTACTTGACAAGGTCTCTACGCCTCCCCCAAGTGAGAGACGGGGTCATCTGTTTTCCCAGGGCTGATACACCGCACTGTCTTTCTTCCCGAACACTGAGGACTGGGGTGAGGAGGGATGGGGAAAGGAAGCACGTGCTGTCAGCTTCCACATTCTTCCTGTCCGTAAGGGAATTCCATACAGCCTCCTTAACTGAGTCCTGCCACATCCTTTTGAGCAGGTGTTCAAGTCCCCGGTGAAGCCAGCATCAACAGCCCCCTAGCCTGCTCCTCAGGCTGCCCAGAGTGCCCCAGGAAGTACGTAGAGACAGTCCCAGCTTGACACCCTGAACTTTCACTAGGATTGGTTTCTAACTTCGTTCCCTCTCTCCCTGGCCAATGAGCCAGCTTCACTGTGAAGGTGTCAGGGACATGAGAATCATCTACATTTATTACCATCCCTTGGACTCTAATTCCCAGACATCTAAGGCTTTAAGTAGCCACCATCTTTCTCCCACCATAAGTTAGGGCTCTAACTCCTATCTTTCTGCCTCCCACTGGGTTCAACCTAGCTCAATACCCGAGTATGCACGGGATGGGGTAACCAGGACTGCACGGCATGTGGTTAACTCGCACCCTGCCCTCAAAGCCTTATGCACTGGGGGACCCCCTTCCTGTCACTCTTTGGCAGGAACCTTTCACTTTGGTCAGAAGATTCCTGCTCCATGGACACACAGCCTACCCGTGTTGAGTTTTCATCTCTTTTCCACCACTCTGCCTTTCTCCATAAGCCCCAGCATTAGGGAGCTTGTTACAGTTCTGAGATAAGTATGCTGTTCCCCCTGCCTTGTTCCTTCCTGGTCTGTCTGGCCACCTCAGCCTCCAAAATCCACTGCCATTTACTGCAGGTCTGCCCTGCTTCTGGACTTCTGTCACATTTCTACACATATTTGTCATGTTATGTTGTGATTTGTTTAGAGCGTCCCCTTCCTAACTTTGCCCTCTTCCAAACTTAGACTCAGAGGGCAAGTAGGTTTCATGCTCCATGTGCTGGGGACTCTCGGCCCTGTCAGGGCTCGGAAGCAGGTGGGAAAATGCATGCTGTTGATGGAACTGGGGGCTAGCCTTCACCTGCTTTATCTTACTACTTATTGGTACATTGTCTTTTCAGGGAAATAAAAAGGCCTTCAGTGTGTTTGGAAGATCTTGTTTTAGAAGACCTTGTTTGGGCTGGGCGCAGTGGCTCATGCTTGTAATCCCAGCACTTTGGGAGGCCGAGGCAGGTGGATCACTTGAGGTCAGGGGTTCGAGACCAGCCTGGCCAACATGGCAAAACCCTATCTCTACTAAAAATACAAAAATTAGCCGGGCGTGATGGCGGGTGCCTAAAATCCCAGCTACTCAGGAGGCTGAGGTAGGAGAATAGCTTAAATCTGCGAGGCTGAGGCAGCAGTGAGCTGAGATTGCACCATTACACTCCAGCCTGGGCAACAGAGCGAGCCTCAGTCTCAAAAAAATAAAAAAAAGTAAAATGAGGTCATAAGGGTAGATTCTAATCCAATAGGACTGATGTCCTCATAAGAGGAGGCAATAAGGACACAGGCCAGAGATGGCCATCTGCAAGCCAAGGAGAGAGGCCTCAGAAGAAACCCACCTGCCAACACATCTTGACCTCGGACTTCTAGCCTCCCAGATGTGAGGCTCATTTCTGTTGTTCAAGACACCTCGTCTGTGGTGCTTTGTTATGGCAAGCCCAGCAGACTACTACATCTAAAACTGAATTCTTCTCCAAGCCCAAATGGGAAACATGGGAGGGAGAACATCTCATGCTGTCCAAGGCAGCAAGTCACCCATGACCCTTCTCCCTGTGTGCCATGTCAACTGGTCACTAAGCGCTGTGACCCAACCCTTTTACTCTTCCCTCCCCCATCTTACTGCTCTGGTCCAAGCATTGGTTTTTCATCTTGATTACTACAACAGCCACTATCCCTCTACTGTTCTGTGCCCAGAAATCTATCTTCTTGCAACTGTCAAGCAATCCTTTAAGGCAATATATTTTTTTTCTTCTTTTTTTCTGAAACAGAGTTTTGCTCTTGTTGCCCAGGCTGGAGTGCAATGGCGCGATCTCAGCTCATCACAACCTCCGCCTCCTGGGTTGAAGTGATTTTCCTGCCTCAGCCTCCTGAGTAGCTGGGATTACAGGCATATCCCAACATTGCCCGCTAATTTTTTTTTTTTTTTTTGAGACGGAGTCTCGCTCTCTCACCCAGGCTGGAGTGCAGCGGTGCAGTCTCGGCTCAGTGCAAGTTCTGCCTCCTGGGTTCATACCATTCTCCTGCCTCAGCCTCCCGAGTAGCTGGGACTATAGGCGCCTACCACCACGCCTGGCTAATTTTTTGTATTTTTAGTAGAGACGGGGTAACACCATGTTATCCAGGATGGTCTTGATCTCCCGACCTCAGGATCCACCCACCTCAGCCTCCCAAAGTGCTGCAATTACAAGCGTGAGCCACCACGCCCGGCCACGGCCAGCTAATTTTTTTATATTTGTAGTAGAGATGAGGTTTCTCCATGTTGGTCAGGCTGGTCTTGAACTCCCAACCTCAGGTGATCAGCCCACCTCAGCCTCCCAAAGTGCTGGGATTACAGGTGTGAGCCACCGCACCCGGCCTAAGATTTCTTAATTTCAACAGTATTGACATTTCTGGCAGGATAATTCTTTGTGGTGTGGGATGTCTGTTCTGTGCTTTGTAGGACTGAGTCACATCCCTGGTCTCTATAGGCAACACACCAGATCTTTCCTACCCACAGTTGCAACAGTCAAAAACATCTCTAAACATTGCCAAATGTCCGCTGGAGGGCAAGTGTCCCAGGTTGAGAACCACTGCTTTAAGGATGGGTTATCTCTGAATGCAGGCACCTGAATGCCACTAAACATTTTATACAGGAGAAAGTTAAAATTTCTTTGCCCCCCACAATAGCCCCCTAACATCTAGAATCCATGGCTCATAGGAGGTGCTCAAAAAATATTTGAAAAAGAAATCCAAACCAAGGTCATTCAGTCCTGTACCTTTTTCTCTAGTTCCTTCCTCCGTTCCAAATTCCACCTACAAGCTAGTCGAGATCACCCAAATATAACGTGCTCGTGTTTTCCATATTTTTTCCTGTAACAGTCTCTGCCTTGAACCCCGCCCTGTACCCCAACTCATTGTCAGTATCTGGTGCAAGTGCCAGTCCTCCTGGAAAGCTCCCCTCGTCTTGCCTGAGGCTTCCTGTGGCCTCCAGGCACTGAGCATATGTCTCACCCACTCTACTGAGCTTTAAGCAGAGGGAAGACAGAAAAAGAGCAGCTTCCTCACTGCAGGTGGGTGTACTAGTGCAGGACACTGAACGCCTAGAAGCAGCAACATGAGTCACATCACAGGATCTCAGATCTGAAGGTGGGGATACAGGGTAGAGCTGAGAATAGCACAAGTGTTCATGAGGGAAGTTAGGCCCCAAGATCCTGTCTTTCACTTTATACAAGCAGACAACTAATGCATCCAACAGAAAACAAGTTTACACCCTGGAGCAGTCAAATCTAAAACTTTGGTACAGCTCAGGTACAGCTCAGGCTATAGGTGAGGAATCAGACTGAAAGCTGGGCAGAACTTACTGAGAGTCTGCACTACAGAGAAAAAGAAACAGTCAAAGTCTCCTGTCCCATCTATGCGTTCTTGGAGGTCAGAAATTGTTGGATTTCTAATAGGGACTGGGCACTTTGGAGGTGCTCTGTCTTCTCTTAGGCCACTTCCCCTTAGTTTTCAGTTCTGCATCACCAGAGTAACCACCCTCCTCTACCAGGACTCCATGGAGCCAGCTGAGCATGGGGACCTGGGTCTTGGGGTAGTTATAAATGGAAGCCAATGTGACCTGCAGGAAGTCATCTAGGTTTAGATCTTGTTATGGCCAGGACTAGGACTAGAGTCCATCTGCTGCAACCTCCAGTAACAACATCCGTGAGAAAGCCAGCCCAGGAAGGGCAATGCTTACCTATGCTCATGCTTTAAGTAGAATAGTTGACCATTGCACAATATGGGTTTGAGAGGCATGGGTCCACTTAGATATGGCTTTTTCAATACAAGTTGCATTGAGTGTGCCTGCCTTCCCTTTTACCTCTTCAACCCTCTTTTGCCTCTGCCACCCCTGAGATAGCAAGAACTCCTCCTCTTCCTACTCAAGGTAAAGATGAGGATGAAGACTTTATAATGATCCATTTCCATTTAATGAACAGTAAATATATTTTCTCTTAGATTTTTCTCTAGCTTACTTTCTTATAAGAATGTGATATGTGGCCAGGCGTGGTGGCTCAAACCTGTAATCCCAGCATTTTGGGAGGCCGAGATGGGCGGATCACGAGGTCAGGAGATTGAGACCATCCTGGCTATCATGGTGAAACCCCGTCTCTACTAAAAAAAATTACAAAAAACTAGCCGGGCGAGGTGGCGGGCGCCTGTAGTCCCAGCTACTCGGGAGGCTGAGGCAGGAGAATGGCGGAAACCCGGGAGGCGGAGCTTGCAGTGAGTTGAGATCCTGCCACTGCACTCCAGCGTGGGCTACAGAGCGAGACTCCGTCTCAAAAAAAAAAAAAAAGAATGTGATATGTAATACATTAATAATATGTAAGGCTTCCAGTGAATGGTAGGTTATTAGTTAAGTTTTGGGGCAGACAAAAGTTATACGTGGATTTCTGACTGCACAGGGTCAGCACCCCAACCCGTGTTGTTCAAGGGTCAACTGTGCTTGTTAAGACTCCAAGAGTCTCTAAGTTTCAGGTCACAACCCAAAGACAAAGAATTTCTCTTCTCCATCCTCACCCTATCAGAGGTTCCATAGTTTCAAAGGAACCCAAGCAAGGCTCCCAAGGGAATGGGCCCTATTGGGTTTGGAGGTGGGGAGGTGGGAGGTAAGGTCGGGCAAAGACTGAACAAAAACGCTTCCTGTTTATTTCAAAAGTACAAAAAGAGGGATGGGTCATAGATGAGAACATGACTTACCTTCCATTCTGTCTGGGGGCCAGGAGAAGAGGTATGGCAGCTGCTAGGTTATCCAAATAAATCGTCGAGCTTGCTACCCTCAGCTTTAACTACTCATTCTTTTTTTTTTTTTTTTTTGAGACGGAGTCTCGCTCTGTCGCCCGGGCTGGAGTGCAGTGGCCGGATCTCAGCTCACTGCAAGCTCCGCCTCCCAGGTTCACGCCATTCTCCTGCCTCAGCCTCCCGAGTAGCTGGGACTACAGGCGCCCGCCACCTCGCCCGGCTAGTTTTTTGTATTTTTTAGTAGAGACGGGGTTTCACCATGTTCGCCAGGATGGTCTCGATCTCCTGACCTCGTGATCCGCCCGTCTCGGCCTCCCAAAGTGCTGGGATCACAGGCTTGAGCCACCGCGCCCGGCCAACTACTCATTCTATCTGTTATCTAATCACAGGAGAGTGCTCAGGGTTAGGAGTCCAACCCTCACCGGATGTTCGCCTTCCTGTGGCGTGGGGCATGTGCTCTGGGAGGGGTGGTCTCTCTACATGATGGTTTAAACTGCTAATATGTATGAATTCATGGGCCCAGTGAGAGGAAGAGAAGGAAAGAAAACATCAGCTCACTGGTTTCTGGGTGAAGATACTGGCAGAGCAGACTAGGGGCACCTGCCAAACATCAACAGATCCGGATCCGTTAATAGGCACTTTATTTTATTTCTTTATTTTCTGGAGACGGAGTTTTGCTCTTGTTGCCCAAGCTGGAGTGCAATGGTGTGATCTCAGCTTACTGCAACTTCCGCCTCCTGGGTTCAAGCAATTCTCCTGCCTCAGCCTCCTGAGTAGCTGGGATTACAAGCATGCGCCACCACCCCCGGCTACTTTTTTGTAATTTTAGTAGAGATGGGGTTTCACCATGTTGGCCAGGCTGGTCTCGAACTCCTGACCTCAGGTGATCCACCCGCCTCAACCTTCCAAAGTGCTGGGATTATAGGCGTGAGCCACCGTGCCTGGCAATAGGCACTTTAACAGAGCAAGTTTCCCCAACCTCTTTCCCTTCCTTCTGTGCCCTTATTCCACCTCTAACCCCAGTACTAGAGGAACCAGTAGGTTAGGAGTCTCCTGGGAACAGCTTTGGCGAAAGACTCTGGAGTAAAATAGAAAAAAATCAACCGCTATAGCAAGGGAGACTTGTGTTGCTTACATGAAAGAAAGAGGGCACACGTAAGGACACATACCCACGTCAGAGCCATGCTATTCGCGAATTAAGACAAATGAACACAGTAGGTTGAGGACCTTGTCTTTTGGGGACTATGGGGACTCAGGCAAAGGGGGAACACAGCCAAGCAGAAGACTGTCCGACCTCTCTGCTCAGAAATGCAAATACAGAGGAAAACGGTAAAAAAAGGAAGAGGGCCAACACGTGGGGACTGACCAGTACACAGGGCCACAGCCCCTCTGGACCTAAGCATGCAGTTCCACGGTAGGGGCAGTCTGTGACCCTGGGCACTACGCGGTAGGCTGTGGGATTCCATCCTCTTGGCAAATACCCTCCAGGGATTAAGGAGCAAGGCTCACAGATGCTGGGAATAAGTCTCTAGATGAACGCTAGCAACCAGTTTCCTGAAGCCAAAGCAAGGCCATGCACCACTGCATGGCAGCCTGGGCGACAGAGCGAGACTCCGTCTCCAAAGAAATAAAATAATAATAAAAAAAAAATAATAAAAGTAGCCTCCCTGAACCTGGACTGTTCTAGAAGGGGCCTTTTGTTTAGCCATTAACTATTGCTAGAGCCTTTTACTAATACACTGATCTCTGAAACCACATGTGGGCAGAAATGGTATGCCTCTAGAACAATAGTTCCTAATTTCCTCATTAGGAACTCCATTGAGAATAAGAGAGATGGATTTCTTGATTAAAAGTCTCATAGGCGGCCGGGCGCGGTGGCTCAAGCCTGTAATCCCAGCACTTTGGGAGGCCGAGACGGGCGGATCACGAGGTCAGAAGATCGAGACCATCCTGGCTAACCCGGTGAAACCCCGTTTCTACTAAAAAATACAAAAAACTAGCCGGGCGAGGTGGCGGGCGCCTGTAGTCCCAGCTACTCGGGAGGCTGAGGCAGGAGAATGGCGTGAACCTGGGAGGCGGAGCTTGCAGTGAGCTGAGATCCGGCCACTGCACTCCAGCCTGGGCGACAGAGTGAGACTCCGTCTCAAAAAAAAAAAAAAAAAAAAAAAAAAAAAAAAAAAGTCTCATAGGCACTTTTAAGATTTACTTTATAGCCAGGCATGAGGTGGTGCCTGTAGTCTACCACATGGGGAGGCTGAGGCAGGAGGATGGCTTGAGCCTGGGAGTCCAAGGCTATAGCATGCTGTGACCACATCTGTGAGAATAACCACTACACTCCAGCTCGTGCAACACAGCAAGACCCTGTCCCTTAAAGTAAGTTGTTTTGAGGCCGGGCGCAGTGGCTCATGCCTGTAATCCTAGTACTTTGGGAGGCCAAGGTGGGCTGATCACGAGGTCAGGAGATCAAGACCATCTTGGCTAACACGGTGAAACCCCATCTCCACTAAAAATACAAAAAATTCTCCAGGCATGGTGGCGGGCGCCTGTAGTCCCAGCTACTCCAGAGGCTGAGGCAGAAGAATGGCGTGAGCGCAGGAGGCGGAGCTTGCAGTGAGCCAAGATGGTGCAACTGCACTCCAGCCTGGGCCACAGAGCGAGGCTCTGTCTGAAAAAAAAAAAAAAGGAAAAAAAAAAAAAGTTGTTTCGCATCTTCATAGTCCCAGGCTGGAGATCACTGTTTTTTTGTTTTTTGGAATCTTATTTCTTGGACCCTGTGTTTGTAAGGCATCAAGACAGAGCCCTCAAGTCTAAGATGGTTGCTGTGGAGACAACCTCTACTGCCCTCTCTTGGTCATCAGACGGGAGGAGTGGTTAGAAGTGCTTGACTCCTTGTGGCACTGAAGTCCAGCAGTTTCTGTCCCAGAATGCTGGGGGCAGAGGAACTTTTGGCAGCTTTCATCAGAACCTCCAGAAGGCTTACTCTTCCTCGAAGTGGGATGGAGACAAGGGGGTACACACAGGGACCCCTGTGAAGTACTACAGCCTGGGTGCTGAGCCGGCGAAGAGCTGTCAGGGTGGTCCGCTCACACAGCAGGGAAGCAGTGCCAATCCTATACTAGACATGCCCCGGCTGGAGGCCCTAGCAGCAGAGGCCACCCTGCCCTTTAACTTAGAAAGACATCAAAGGAAGCTGAGAAGCTTAAAGATGGCCCACTGCCTGGGCAGAATTCCACAGAGTTCCACATCGCTTGCAACATCCATTGTATTTGTAGGGGGTCAGGGAACAGTGGAATGAGATGCACAACTGTGGTGCGAGAGACCAGGTATTACACGTGCCAGGACCCCTAGAACTCCTCACGCTCATCCTCGCTGTCCAAAGATTCTGTGCCTACTTCATAATCCTTCTCCAGGGCAGCCAGGTCCTCTCCGGCCCAGAGAGCTCCCCTTCCTCCATGCCCTCGTCCACATACCAGTGCATAAATGCCTGCTTGGCATACATCAGGTCAAACTTTGGGTTGAGGCGGGCCCAGGCCTTGGTGATGGCTATGGTATTGTTTAGCATGCAGACTGCCCGCTGCACCTTGGCTACAGCACCCCCGGGCAGCACTGTGGGGGACTGGTAGTTGATGCCAACCTAAGAAGAAACAAAGAAGTATAAGCACCTGGTTCTGTGTTTCCTGGAAGGGTAGTATAGGGATCCCCATAACTGGGGAAGGCGCATTTGTCAACTTGTAAGAAATAAAGATAGAGGAAGATGATCACCACCACAAGGAAACAAACAAGTCTAGAATGAGGGAGCTTCTGCAAGACAAGACTAGTGCCTTCACAGTCACAGTCAAGAAAAAGGGGGCCAGGTGCGGTGGCTCATGCCTGTAATCCCAGCACTTTGGGAGGCCAAGGCAGGTGGATCACCTGAGGTCAGGAGTTCGAGACCAGCCTGGCCAACACGATGAAACCCCAACTCTACTAAAAATACAAAAACAATTAGCTGGCCTTGTGGCAGGCACCTGTAATCCCAGCTACACGGGAGGCTGAGGCAGGAGAATCGCTTGAACCCAGGAGGCAGAGGTTGCAGCGAGCCGAGATCGCGCCATTGCACTCCAGCCTGGGGGATGAGTGAGACTTTGTCTCAAAAAAAAAAAAAAAAAAAGGAAAAAGGGTGGACTCTTATGCTAGGAGACAAATAAGCATAATGCCTGCTCCTTGATTAGATCATGACTGAAAAATTGACTATAAAAAACATTTGTGGGCCAGGCACAGTGGCTCACACTTGCAATCCCAGCACTTTGGGAAGCTGAGGTTGGCTGATCACTTTGAGGTCAGGAGTTCAACACCAGCTTGGCCAACATGGCGAAACCCCGTTTCTACTGAAAATACAAAAAATTAGCCGGGCGTGGTGGCACATGCCTGTAATCCCAACGATTCGGGAGGCTGAGACAAGAGAATCGTCTGAACCCTGGAGGTTCCGTGAGGTTGCAGTGAGCTGAGATGGCACCACTGTACTCCACCCTTGGCAACAGAGCAAGGCTCCATCTTCCCCCACCACCATCCCCCCGCAAAAGTAGTGAGTTTAAATGGGTCAGTAAAGCAAAAATAAAAGAAACAGACCTAGATGTTAAATCCAGGTAGTGGCTATATGGGTGTTAAATGAACTAGTATCCCTACTTTCCTGTAGCCTAAAAAGTGTTAAAGTTAGGGAAGCTCTCCAATTAGACCTACTTTAACCATTTGTCTACCCAAAATATGTTGTTTTATTTTTTAAGAAACAGGGTCTCACTCTGTTGCTGAGGCTGGAGTTGGGGGTGCAATCATAGCTCACTGCAGCCTCGACCTCCCGGACCCCGGTGATTCTCCCACCTCAGCCTTCTGAGTAGCTAGAACTATAAGCACACACTAGCACGACTGGCTAACTTTTTTTTATATTTTGTACAGATGGAGTCTCACATTGCCCAGGCTGGTCTCAAACTCCTGGGCTCAAGCCATCCTCCCACCTCTGCCTCCCAAAATGCTGGGATTACAGGCCTGAATCACTGCACCCAGCCCAGAATATATAGTACATTTTAGTGTTTCTCATCCTCAAAAAAAAAAAAAAAAAAAAAAAAGTCAACGTCCCATTAGTGTCTCTGGGGACAACAAGCTGAGCATGTCCTAAAGGCAGTCAGTTCTTCCTGTAAGCAGCTAAAGATCTTCCTAATATGGAAGCAGAAACAGTCTGCTTCCCAAAGATATCCTACCCTTCATTTCCATTTCTGAGCTACAGGACAACTCTTCCACACTAGCAAGCAGCTATTATCCCTGCCTCTCCTCCTCTTGTGGTCATGTCCACAGCAGTGTCATGGGGCAGGAAAATTATATATGTTTTCTAATGCCACAGGTACCGTCTTTAATCTTTCTGGAGCCTTACCCCAGAACAAAACCCATAAACCAAACTAGGTCATATGCCCAGCACCCTGGGAAGGTCAACCGATAACAGGGTGGGGCATAAATGAGTGCTTCTTCCTCATTACTGCAAAAGGAAGAGAACGCATTTACAGACGCAGAACACAAGAAGCCTCTGACCTGATCCGCACTTTCCCCATCATCTGATAATGGGTCTCTCTGGCTTCTAAAAGCCTTCCCTTCTGAGCAGGAGCCATAGCATGTGGTTATGTCCCTAGCACAAGTGACAAGGAGGCCATTCTCCCCAATGTGACTGGCAGCCCTAGGGAACGTCTTTTTACCAGGCTAAGTAAAATGAAACGGATACTTTTCCTTTCATCAAGGCAATCTTTCAAGTAGAACCCACCCTGGCTTACAGTCCAAAGGCCTGGTTTCTAGACCAGCCAAGATCTATCTAGTTAAAGGCATCCTCTGGCAGGGCACAGTGGCTCATACCCGTAACACTTCGGGAGGCCATCGTAGGTGGATCACCCATGTACAGGAGTCTGAGACCAGCCTGGGCAATATGGTGAAGCCCCACCTCTACAAAAAAATACAAAGTGAGCAGGGTGTGGTGGCACAAACCTGTGGTCCCAGCCTACTGAGGAGGCTGAGGCAGGAGGACTGCTTGAGCATTGAGGTCGAGGCTGCAGTGAGCCAAGATCATGCCAGTGTACTCCAGCCTGGGTGACAGAGTGAGATCCTGTGCATTTGTTCCTCACACCTGCTCTGTAGGAAGCTCCCTTCTCAGCAGGTATACAGGCTATGTGCTAACTGCCCTTTACCCCCACTTGCCTTGAAACCTGTGGGATACCAGTCCACAAAACAAATATTCGCTTGGTTTTAATGGTGGCGACGGTGGCATTCTCATTCTTGGGCACCACTTCTTCACGGCAGAGCATGCAGCAGGCCATGTACTTGCCGTGGTGAGGTTCACACTTGACCATCTGATTGGAGGGCTCAAAGTAGGCACTGGTGATCTCTGCCACTGAGAGCTGCTCATGGTAGGCCTTCTCAGCTGAGATAATGGGTGAGTAGGTCACCAGGGGAAAGTGGATGCGAGGGTAGGGCATCAGATTGGTCTGGAACTCTGTGAGGTCTACATTGAGGGCACCGTCAAAACGCAAGAAAGTAGTGATGGAGGACACAAGCTGGCTGATGAGCCAGTTGAGGTTGGCATGGGTAGGGCACACATTGTGGCAGCAGAGATCATAGATGGCCTCGTGGTCTACCATGAAGGCAGTCTGAGTGTTCCAGTGTGGTGTGGGTGGTCAAGATGGAGTTATAGGGTTCTACAGCTGTCATGGACACTTGGTGGACTGGGTAGATAGAAAATTCCAACTTGAGTCTGGGTGTGGTGGCTCATGCCTGTAATCCCAGCACTTTGGGAGGCTGAGGTGGGCGGATCACCTGAGGTCGGGATTAACCTGACCAACACGGAGAAACCCCGTCTCTACTAAAAATACAAAATTAGCCAGGCGTGGTGGCACATGCCTGTAATCCCAGCTACTAGGGAGGCTGAGGCAGGAGAATCACTTGAACCTGGGAGGCAGAGGTTGCGGTGAGCCGAGATCACGCCATTGCACTCCAGCCTAGGCAACAAGAGTGAAACTCTGTCTCAAAAAAAAAAAAAAAAGAAAATTCCAAGTTGAACTTCTTGCCATAGTCAACAGAAAGCTGCTCCATCACCAGGAAGGTAAAGCCTGAGCCAGTGCCATCCCCAGAACTATGGAAGATCAGGAAGCCCTGAAGCCTGGTGCACTAGTCTGTCTGGAGTAGGAGATAGTATCACTACTTTGGCCTACCAAAGTGCTGGGATGGCAACACCCCATCTCTATAAAAAAATACAAAAATTATCTGGGTGTTGTGGTGTGCACCTGTAGTCCTAGCTACTCAGGAGGCTGGGGTGGGAGGACCACTTGAGCCCAGAAGGTGGAGGTTGCAGTGAGTTGTGACTGCACCACTAGTGGCACTCCAGCCTAGGCAACACAGCAACTCTCTCAAAAAAGGAAAAAAAAAAAAAAAAAAAAAAGAGATGAACTACAAGAGGTTTGGAGTTCCTAGGGAAAAGATGACTTGGAAAGGCAGTGTTGTGTATATACAATGGTCGGGATGAGGCAGGACATAGGATTTGCAGTCAGAGAGCCAGGCCCTCTCTGTTTGGTTGCCGTGCCCCCTAGTTACAGCCCCCTAGTTACAGCAGAGTGGGGGTGGTGGTGGCATCCTGTTGAACATACAGATTACCAGGCTTCACCTCAGACTGGAACCCAGGAACCTGCAGCTTTAACAAGTACTCCACGTGATTCTCATATAGCTGTTCCTTGAGTAAGAAAATCATCAGTCTATACCAGACACATGGGTAGTGACAGTATAAAAGAAGTCTAACGCTAGGAGGTTTTTGTTTTTGTTTTTGTTTTTGAGACAGAGTTATGCTCTGTCGCCCAGGCTGGAGTGCAGGGGCGCCATCTCAGCTCACTGCAAGTTCCGCCTCCTGGGTTCATGCCATTCTCCTGCCTCAGCCTCCTGAGTAGCTGGGACTACAGGCACCTGCAACTGCACCTAGCTAATTTTTTGTATTTTTAGTAGAGACGGGGTTTCACCGTGTTAGCTAGGATGGTCTCAATCTCCTGAACTCGTGATCTGCCCAACTCAGCCTCCCAAAGTGCTGGGATTACAGGCGTGAGCCACCGCGCCCGGCCCCTAGGAGGTATTTTATTTTCATTCTTGAGGAAGGGAGCACAGAATCAGGTCACTTCCAAGTCCTCAGTCTCTACTGAGCAGCAGAGAGTAGTCTAGGCAATCCCTCTACAGCAACAGCGCCAAAGTCCTGGCTCACAGGTAGCCTCACTCGTAGTTCTCAGTGCCTCAGATAGGGGAAAGGTGAACTGGAGAAATGGTTGAGCGCTAAACAGGAGCCCCTCCCACCTGGACAGATCTGCATAGGAGTCTAAGAACAGCAAGCTGAGCTGCTGTAGAGATAGATCAAAGGTCAAAGAAGGTTTGGATCAGACAGACCTGGCAAAGTGAGGAACCACCAGGGCAAAAGCTTGAGTCCACAAACTCAAGGCAGAGCAGGTTATTCAGGCTTCCAACTCTAGAACTGCACCCAGGACAGAAAACATGTATCCCCTTAGGAGAGAGTGAATGGACTGACAGGCCAGAGGAATGATGTCAGGTGCCAGCCCAGGCTGTGGTTGCCTCCCAGCCAGGAAGAGGGTTAAGGATGCAATGACCTCCTGTAGGTGCCGGAGGCCTGCTCACCAGTTTTCCGATTCGCTCCAGCACCAAATCGATGATCTCCTTCTCCGCAGTGTAGTGGCCACAGGCATAGTTGTTGGCAGCATCTTCCACGCCAGATATCAGCTGCCCAGGGTGGAAGAGCTGCCTGTAAATGTCAGTTCTTACCCCATCCTGAGGGGAAGAAAGAACAAAGGTAAAACAAGCTGGTTCATCCCCAAGGGAACGCCAGACACCAGAGCCTTTGCTGCTAAGCCTCCCCAGGTACAACTGCCCAACAGAGTGACGATGCACGGCGTCCCAGAGGCCCACTTCTTTTTCTTTCCTTTCTTTTTTTTTTTTGAGACAGAGTCTCGCTCTTGTTGCCCAGGCTGGATGCAATTGCGCGATCTTGGCTCACCACAACCTCCTTCTCCCGGGTTCAAGCAGTTCTCCTGCCTCAGCCTCCCAACCAGAGACTCACTTCTAAGGCCGGGTCCTGCCTGGGCCTGAGACGGGGAGAGCAGGTGGCACCTTCAGTGGTCCCTTCCCTCTGATCACAGCCACTTCATTGTGCTGGGTGAGGAATCAGAGTGGTGTTAAGGAGAATCTCACTTCACTTTTGAATGGGGTAAGAATACAGCCCAATGTAAATTTTCACCACAGAAAGAGAAAAAAAAAAAAAAAGAATACAGACTAATGAAGAAACCCAGTCCACCATTTAACATCTAAAATAACAGCTTTAAAAAAACGGAGGAGGGGTAGAATTGTCATGATTAGGAAACTGAGGAGATCCAGATGCAGAAGGGAGGAAGCAGGAAAGCCCCCGGAAGCCAGCAACAGCCAAGTTCACACAGGCCCACATCCTACGTGGGGGCCTATTTCAGTTAAGGCCGAGCAGGGGGCCATTATGAATGTTCTCGGCTCCCTGCTTCTTACGTAACAGGCCGCCCTCAAGAGTCTGAGGACACTGAAACGCAAGTTTTAAATTTCTGCTTTTACATCTGCTCCTTTCTGCAGTCTGCATTCTAGGCCTGATCCCTGACTCCTATCTGGCAGTTTCCTGGCAGAGCTATGCTAATGATCTTCCTCTCAATACAGGAAGCCTCCAGGACCCCCTCTGAGGACACAGTCTAGACAAAAGCAATAGACTTCAGACTTCAGTGCCGTTCATGGCAGGGGACTGCTTGCATCTCAAGTATTTTCCCCTTAAACGACATTGGCACTAGCAAAAACTATGGCCTAGGGGAAGGGGCCCCCACTCCTCCATCCACTCACCTATGACAGCAGGTTCCAGGTCCACAGACAGCCCAGGACGCATGCTTGCCAGGCTGGGTCTCCCTGAAGAAGGTGTTGAAGGAGTCATCGCTGCTCCCCAGGGCCTTGTGGCTGGGCATGGTGCCACTGCGCTGGGTGTCGTGCTCCAGGCAGTATAGCTCCCAGCAGGCACTGTCCATCTGCACTCCGGCCTGGCCCACATGGATGGAGATGCACTCACACCGCGAGGGTGAGCCCTGAGTGGTGCAGAGTGAAAGGTGGGGACCTGAAAAGCCTTCTCTGGGAACATCCCTCATCTTTCCTCCCTAAAGGCTGAAACTTAGTGTTACCTAGTCCAAAGTTCAGACGACTGGCCAGGTGCAGTGGCTCACACCTACTTATAATATAATCCCAGCACTCTGGGAGGCCGAAGCAGGCAGATCACCTGAGGTCCGGAGTTCGAGATCATCCTGCCCAACATGGTGAAACCCCGTCTCTACTAAAAATACAAAATTAGCCGAACGTGGTGGTGGGCGCCTATAGTACCAGCTACTTGGGAGGCTGATGCAGGAGAATCACGTGAACCCAGGAGGCAGAGGTTGCAGGGAGCTGAGATCACAACACTGCACTACAGCCTAGGCGACAGAGAAAGACTCCATCTCAAAAAAAAAAAAAAAAATCAAAAAAAAAAAATCAAACCAAAGAACCAAAATCCAGAAGACCCAGTTCTCTTTCCAGGCCTTCCCATACTTTAAGCCAAACCACCTCCAGGCCCTCATTTTCCTTCATTCGCTCAGAGCTTAAGGTGGTTATGCCTAGGTTTCTGGGGCAGGAACTAAAGAAAGCCAAAACCAAACAGCCAAATCCCACTGCACAGTGTCCTCCTTGCTGTTTGGGGTGGCTTGGGAAAGCTCAGAGTCCTGTGTTCCAAGACAGGTCCACCAAGAGCTTCTAGACTCAAGCACCGGGGCCTAGAAAAGGAGGTCTCCCATGGGCAGCGACTATCTCCTCAGCATCCCAAAAGGGCAGAAGACTAAGTTCAGACCTGTGGATCAACTGAGGAAGCAGCCTTGCAGTTAGAGCTAGCCTTCTGAAAGCTCACCCACAAACTCCCCTTTTTGGGGGACAGGCACCTATCCTAGACACCTGTCCCTGCCAACTGCAGTACAAACAAGCTAATTCATGCAAGTACTCCTTAATTAAGCATCACAGCGGAGACCAAAAGACACACCCCACCTTTCCACTCTTCTCACTCAGGTAACTCCTATGATGGATAAACCCTCCCTCCCATCTTCTGGTCCTTCACCCCAACCCACAGTCTAGGGGGATCAATTTAAAAGGGCCGCGCACCTCCCAGATGTAGAAGGGATCTTCTAGGGTGACAGTAGGCAACAGTTTAATAGTCTTAGGAACTACCCTCCAAGACAGCCTCAGAGCCTTTAAGGGGGCTCGGAGCAGAGGCAGTGATCAAGAGGTTTCTGGGGTGCACAGGGACCTCTGTGTACCCACCTCAAGTTCTTAGGGTTTTTTGTTGTTGTTTGTTTGTTTGTTTGAGACGGATTCTAGCTGTCTCCCAGCCTGGAGTGCAGTGGCGAGATCTCAGCTCACTTGCAAGCTCCGCCTCCCGGGTTCAAGCGATTCTCCTGCCTCAGCCTCCTGAGTAGCTGGGACTACAGGCGCCCGTCACCACGCCCGGCTAATTTTTTGTATTTTTTAGTAGAGATGGGTTTTCACCGTGTTAGCCAGGATGGTCTCGATCTCCTGACCTTGTGATCCGCCCGCCTCGGCCTCCCAAAGTGCTGGGACTATCGGTGTGAGCCACCGCGCCCGGCGTTTTATTTTGATTTTTTTGAGACCGAGTTTCACTCTTGTTGCCCAGGCTAGAGTGCAATGGCGCGATTTCCGCTCACCGTAACCTCAGCCTCCCGGGTTCAAGAGATTCTTCTGCCTTAGCCTCTTGAGTAGCTGGGATTACAGGCATGCGCCACTACGGCCGGCTAATTTTGTATTTTTAGTAGAGACGGGTTTCTCCATGTTGGTCAGGATTGATCCGTCCGCCTCGGCCTTCCAAAGTGCTGGAATTACAGGCGTGAGCCACCGCGCCCGGCCAGTCAAGTTCTCAGTTTTAACAGAGGGACCTTAAGTCCTTGGGTAGCAAACAAGAGAAAACTCAAGAACACTGTTTTCTAGGCCCCAAGAGCTTACAGGAATCCCTAGTCAAGTATGGGACCAAAGGTCGAGGACCTCTGGCAAGAGTCGGGTGTCCAGGACAAAGACATTCAGGGAAACAGGTTCTGAACTGGAGAAACCTGTTAGAGCTTCCCAATCATCCTGGGCCCTGCCTCCTGTGCGGGAGTATGATCTCAGAGGGAGGCGGGGACCGCAGCTACAGGCGGGCACTTCTTTGTCCTGGACCGCAGCGGGAGAAATATGGGGCAGGTCCTAGATCCCCTCCAGGCTCCTGAGCGCGCTCCGCCGCAGAGCAGACTCTGCTGCCCGACCTTGCGCGCAGCGCACAGGCGACCCCACCACGTTCTCGCCCGCGCTTTACTGCTCGCCAGCCTCCCTAGTCCTGCAGCGCTTGTGAAGCGCTCAGAACATTTCTAGCTCGCACCGCCTCCCGCAGGGGAAGTAGGGTAGAAAAGTTGTGCCGGGACTCCTCGGGCGTCCCAGTGCTTTCTGCAGAGCCCATTTTCGCCCTGAACGTCCAAACACCCCTGGCATCCCCGCGCAGCCCACCCCACACCCTGGACTGCCGGGGCACCCTTCCTTTCTGCGCTGCGGGACCTTCCCACCGACCCCCCGAGCGCCCCTGGCATCCTCGCCATCGTGCAGCACCCTCCCCCGCACAGCATCCCTCTCCGGCACAGCATCCCTCACCACCATGGTTGATCCAGTAGTTGAAGTTGGTGGAGAGTCGCTGACTGCAGACACTCTTCCAGTCTTCAACAACACTACGAATCCCAACGCGCGGTTGCTGGCGGGCCTTATAAATCCCCGGAGGGCCGCCGGTGGTGCCTCCCAGCGGGGGCTCCCATTGGGTCGCAGCTAGACAGAGGTCGTCCCCCACGCGACTCTCACTGGGCCAGGCCCCCACCGAGGCCCGCCCCTCTCTCCGCTATTGGCCGGCCGCTTAGGAAACATCCCCGCCGCAGAGGGTCATTGGGCAGTTTGTACAGCCAAAGGGAGGCAGAGTCTCGGGCGTCCGCGTCCTCCTGGCTAGCTTGACCCTCTGCTCTGTTAGGGTGAGGGCTGGGTCTAAGAGGTGGAATCTTTGGGGAAACACTTTCGTTCTGTTTTGGTTTTAGGACTTTACACCAGTGACACCGCGGACCTGATTCGAAAAATGTGTCGGTCTTGGAGGAGGGTGCATACTTAACTTCAAAAACCACTAGAGAGGGAAAGATGCTGTGATGAGAACCGACGGCTGGGAGCTTCCAGAGCGGGACAAAATGCGGCTGGGGTGGGTAGCATGGGCAGACAGGCATGGGAAAGGACACTGCAGGCGCCAGTAGTTGACGTTTACTTCCCTTTTGACCGAAGCAACTGCTCAGGTTCAGGTGACTCAGATTCCTGCAAGAGCAAGGGGTCCGGGCTGGCCAAAGCAGACTGAGGGGGGCCTGTGGAGCCGAGGTGAAAAGGAGGCGTGGGGCCTTCAATGCTAGGCTGGAGAGTTTGCATATAATTTCCCTGGCATATAATTTCAAACCATCGAGGGGTTTTGAGCAGAGGAGTGATGCGATCACTGCAGCATTCTGAGCAGTATAGAGATGTTACTTGTGCATTATTTTTTCCAGTGATGGTTTCATATTTTTCCATGCTAAACAGCATTCACATACTTTTCCCTTTTTCCAAACTTTTCCTTAGCTGAGATGTTTTACTTCCAAATACCTAAGTGTAACAAATTAGCCCCTTTCCTTTTGGGAGGGTTAATTAGTGTTTGGTTTATCAAATGATTGGCCACCCCACCCAGTGATTACCCTTAGTATTCGTGAGGCACATTCCAGAGGAACCCAAAGCATCGCCATCTCCTATTCATCCCCACTTCTCAGTGGACAGGTGATTGCATCCAGTTAGTATAGAATCAGGCTTGGAGACTTGAATTACCTGAGGAAAATCTGCAGCTGATATGACTTTCTGCTGACAGAACTCAGCAAGACCTTGTCATTGGCCAGTGTGACATCAGACCAGCTGTCCCCTGGATGCCTGCACCCATTTTTACACAAGACTCTAGCCATGTCATTCAAAACTGTCCTGAAATGTTTTGAAACGAAAAACTTAAAGAAGGTTTAAGTCCAGGGTGCAGAGGTTAACTTCAAAGTCTGAAAAGTATTATTTGGTCTCAACCCTTGTTAATGGGCTTCATGAGGCTGCCAGCTCTAAAATGATGCCTCTGGTTAGGGGATAAGGTGAGAGAATGTGGGGAAACATCCAAATAAGTGCTTTTTGTAAACCTCATATATATAAAGAGTTAAGACACGGCTATTCATTGGCTGTCACTACCCCTAGCAAACAACTCAAATGTTGCATTTGAGTTGTTGCCTTTGACTGAAGGCAGGCCTATCAATGATTAAAATAAAGCTACCTAGTAATAAACTCAAAACATCATAAACTCAACACTATCATCTCTGGCTTGCCTCACCTCATGAAGCACTCATTCTACCTGCTGGTAGAGTCAGCCAGTTAAAAATGTCTTTCCATTCCTGACTTGACTCTAACCCAGGGATTATAAATACATTTGAAACAGTGACATTCAGTGTTATTTATGGAAGTTACACAATCCCCCACCCCTGCCATTGGCAGTATACTTCTTTAATCAAACTGATTAAAACTAATCCTCTTATAAGCTATTTGGAGTTATTTCTGTTATCCAGACTGCCTTCTAGCTTAGAGTTTTATTTCTAACTTTTCCTCCTCCTCTACTCTACATCACCCTACTTAACTCCTTTGCCATTACAGGCACACTATTTTCATACACCTCTTCAGGTATTTAAAATATTCCAAAATTCAGAGAGTCTCATTGTTGCTGGAAAAAGGGGTCCAATCCAGACCCCAAGAGAGGGTTCTTGGATCTCACGCAGGAAGGAATTCAAGGTGAGTCACAGAGTGCACAGTAAGAGGTAGTTTATTGAAAGCTACTCAGTTACAGAGTAAGGCGTCCTCAGAAAGCAAGAGGAGGAACGTGCCATCCCTGTTTTAAACTCTTCTTATGTAGGGGTCTTACCTATGTTAAAGCTAAGTTGTGTCTACGTGCTGGTGGGCTGACAGCATGACAATTTAGAAGTTTGTTGATTGAAAGAAAGTTATCCTTGGCATTTGAGTGTGTAAGTACCTCAAAGCATGATTATAACTATCTTAAAACCAGATATTGTTACTCAATAGCAGGACATCTGGACATTCTGCTGTCATAGGAGTTTGTCCTCACAGGCATTACTAAACTGCTTCCCTAGCCGAAACATCTTATGGCCACGGGTGGTGACTGGCAAGGAATGTGCCTTGCTGGTTCTAGATGGAGTTGATTGTTTTTTGTTTGTTTGTTTGTTTGTTTTGAGACGGCATCTTGCTCTGTCGCCCAGGCTGGAATGTAGTGGTGTGATCTTGGCTCACTGCAAGCTCCGCTTCCCGGGTTCATGCCATTCTCCTGCCTCAGGCTCCCAAGTAGCTGGGACTACAGGTGCCCACCACCACGCCCAGAGAATTTTTTGTATTTTTAGTGGAGACGGGGTTTCACTGTGTTAGCCAGGATGGTCTCGATCTCCTGACCTCATGATCCTCCCACCTCGGCCTCCCAAAGTGCTAGGATTATAGGTGTGAGACACCGTGCCCGGCCCCTAGATGGAGCTGATTTTTTAAAATGGTATCACCCTGGCTCTCCTATGCTCCTATTTCCCTAACATAATCCTCGATTTATAAGAGATCTCTTAGTCTTAAGGAGAGATGAGGTGCGAAGGTCATTCTTCTGTAACTTCTTCTTGCTGATTTTATGGACATAAGATTGGAGAAGTAAAAATTCTCTGGTTGCCCCATCTATGGGCCCAAAGGCAGGATGTCTTTATTTCCCGGGTCAGAAAATGGGATGGCTGGAAGCCTTGTGCCAGCATCACGTAGAATTGTAATCTAGAAGACACAAACTTCACTAGGAGTTAAACAAGTAAGGGGCTAAGATTGGTAATAACCAGACAGCTATCAAAGGTCTTAAAAAGGGCAAAAAAACAGTGAGACTCGGGAGGGAGCATCTTTTTGAGATGGACTCTTGCTGTGTCGCCCAGGCTGGAGTGCAATGGTGTGATCTCAGCTCACTGCAGCCTTCACCTCCCGGGTTCAAGCAGTTCTCTGCCTCAGACTCCCGAGTAGCTGGGATTACAGGTGCCTGCCACCACACCTGGCTGATTTTTTGTATTTTTAGTAGAGACAGGGTTTCACCATGTTGGCCAGGCTGGTCTCGAACTCCTGATCTCAGGTGATCTGCCTGCGTTGGCCTCCCAAAATGTTGGGATTACAGGCATGAGCCACCATGCCTGGCCGCAAGGGCACTTTCAATGGTTGACCAGTTAAGACACGGCCTGTCACTATTCATTGCCTGTCACTACCCCTAGCAAAACAACTCAAATGTTGCATCCAACTGAAGGTGGGCATATCAATGATTAAAATAAAGCTACCTAGTAATGACCTAGGGATTGGTGTCTTGGTTATATTTATGCAACCAGGCAGTTTGTTCATATATTTTCTGTATATCTTCTTCTATTTGACTGGAGGCATTTACATGAGTGCAGCAGGGTTTACTGATTATAGTACATACTCCCCCTTGTTCAACCAATAAGTAATCTAGTGCAAATCTATTATCCATTGCTGTATTTGCTAAGGAATCAAGGAAGAGTTTTGATGTATCTAAAGCCTCCCCCATTTTATAAGACAGTCTGTAAAATGAAGTAAAGTTTTGAAGAGTTGCCTTGGGATACGCAAATTTTCCCTGTAGGGCCAATAAGCCATTGGCAGCCCCAGCCCCAGCCAATATAAGGCCAATTGCCTGCTTAGCTCTCAGGTAAGTGATGTTACGTAATTATATATTAAAGAGCTTTGCTTGTCCTATTACACATTGACCCCCGAACCAAACATTATCAATACACTGGTATCCATGGGTTCCGTGGTCCCATATGAGAGACAAGTTATTTATAAGCTGGTTGAATGGGTGACCACATAGCCACAGGTATCCGTTGGGGGTGCAAACCTGTATGGGATGGGAGTTGTTAAGAAGGTTGAGTACCTGTAGGAGGGACTGAGGATGTTACTTATCTCTTTCTTTGCAAAACAACAGCTTTAGGTCTTCTAGGGGTTCACAAGTGTAGGTTGTGGTGTCTTTCTCAGGTGCCTGTGGGGACTCGTAAAAAACAGGTTTAATCTTGGACCAGGCATACTCAGCTAGTGAGATCCCAAAGCTCTACAGCAGTGGGGGTGCTGTGCTTAACAATACTCCCCACTAAGGGCCCCTTCATTTTGGTTGCAATTGATTTTGGGGTGATCCTCCTTTCCAAGGTGTTTTTTTGTTTGTTTTTGTTTTGACAGAGTCTTCCTCTGTCGCCCAGGCTGGAGTGCAGTGGCATGATCTCATTTCACTGCCACCTCCATCTCCCAGTGCAAGTGATTCTCCTGCCTCAGCCTCCCAAGTAGCTGGGATTACAGGCACTCACCATCACACCTGGCTAATTTTTGTATTTTTAGTAGAGATGGAGTTTTGCCATGTTGGCCAGGCTGGTCTTGAACTCCTGACCTCAGGTGATCCACCCACCTCAGCCTCCCAAAGTGCTAGGATTACAGGCGTAAGCCACTGTACCCAGCCTTCTTTCCAAGTTTTTAATAAGATTAAGTCTCCTGGTTGAACAGGGGAGCTATGAATATTGATGGCAGTGGCCTGCCTGACACAGATATATTGAACAAACATGCATGTAACACATGACTCTATTTACATTGCGGTGAAGACTTAACCCCACGCCCAGTCATAGATCCTCTTTATAATTTGGTATCTTATTGCCATAAATAATGTGTTCTGTAATTCTTATGATCTCTATTTTAATGTGAATGCTGGTCAGTTGTGTCTGAATCGCAAGAGGGGAAATGTATAGTGAGGTGTGTCTGACCCCCAGTTTCCCATCATAACCTGAACTAGTTTTTCAGGGTATTTTTTTTTATTTTTATTTTTTTTGAGACAGAGTCTCGCTCTGTCGCCCAGGCTGGAGTGCAGTGTCACGATCTCGGCTCACTGTAAGCTCTGCCTCCTGGGTTCACGCCATTCTCCTGCCTCAGCCTCCCAAGTAGCTGGGACTACAGGCGCCCACCACCCCGCCCGGCTAATTTTTTGTATTTGTAGTAGAGATGGGGTTTCACCATGTTAACCAGGATGGTCTTGATCTTCTGACCTCATGATCCGCCCACCTTGGTCTCCCAAAGTGCTGGGATTACAGGCGTGAGCCACCGCGCCCAGCTGTTTTCAGGGTATTTTTTAAATTCTCTTTGGCCAAGAAGGGGGTCTGCTCTGTTGGGGAGCTTAGGGTTTTTTTATTTTTTAGTTTATATTCCTCCTTTTCTGTCAAGGTATGCCAGAGGCAGTATTAAAAAACAAACCAGGCCAGGCACAGTGGCTCACGCCTCTAATCCCAGCACTTTCGGAGGCCAAATCAGGCAGATCACCTGAGATCAGGAGTTTG